>NW_011888973.1:594983-606884 GCF_000151845.1 Pteropus vampyrus | reverse complement strand
ATATTTTTTTAAAGCTACTTTGAGTTATTTTTTAAAATTTATATTGAAACCTGAGAAATAGAATATGCACTATGTATATGGCATGAATTTTACTAGGATTCTACAGCTCAGAAAGTGCTTTCACACCTGTCTGGTATCTAGATGAACCTCTGTCTACTAGTATTGGAACATTTCAAATGTGTAAGTGGTTAGTAGGTGAAAACACAAATAGCTGGCTTGTGCTTTCACCTGCGACTTTGCATATTTGAATGTCCACAAACAGTGCTTTCACACGTAAGTTTTAGAGTATCCCAGAAGGGCATAAGAATAAAAGAAAAAAATCAAGATTCATTGTACCATTAAAAATAGCCTACAGTCACAGTGTAACTGTGGGGAAAAGAAATTATTGAAGCATAGCTCAGGTAATTTTATGCTGATAGATAGTAAAGGCTGAACACATTCTGAATTATGAAATCAAAGAAAATAGTGGAAAAAAGAAGACTCTAGTAATAATAACTACCAGTGATTGGGTTCTTCTATATATCAGAACTATATTGAGAGCTTTACTTAAAAACAGTCTCAACTATAAGAGAATTCATTTATTAGGGGTTTAGCACAAGCTAGGACAACTTTTCACCATAGGCGCTATTATTTGCCCCATTTTGCAAACAAGAAAACTGATGTTTAGAGTTTCATCATCTTGCCCAAGATCACATACACTTGAAAGAGAAGTGTTAGTCAGATATAAAAGCCCAAATAGGCTGATGAAAGAGACTATGCTTGATAGCAGCTTCTCCATTATATTTTCATTTAACTGCTAATGTTCATCTTTTATGCTAGTTTTATTTCATAATTCTGCTTGAATGATTATTTGAAGAGACAGAGTGGGTAATTGTTTTCTTTCTAAGTATTTATCCAAAATGACTTGTTTAATAAGGTGAACAAATGCTTGGACTTACTGGGAGGGTGCGCCTTCCCGGAAATTAAGTGAAAGGAAAGGTCTGTTCCCCGTCATTAATACTTGATGTGGGATTTTAGTCCTTAGAGGAAATCCCATGGAAAAAGCAGTAGTGATGTCGAGAACTAATCTTCATTTTAATTGAAGAACACTTCTATTACAGAACATAGGATGAGAAGATGTGTTCAGCTTGTTTTTGCTTTTCTTTAAAAAGCTAAAAGTCTCTTTCCCAGTAGTAATTAAAAATTCACAGCAGTCGTGAACTGACTGTTGGCTTCCAATGACCACGATGCCGCTTCCTTGCGTGGATGATTTACTGATCTAAAGCGAAGTAATTCAGCACTGAAATTATCTTGAAAATTAAAAACCGTTCTAGATAATGAATAGTTTCCATTTCTACAGCACCAATTTATGTGCAGTTTTTACTATTTATGTATTCTTTTGTACATATACAACTTACTAACAAAAATGGTCTG
The DNA here is from genome assembly GCF_000151845.1 of Pteropus vampyrus. Taxonomy (NCBI): domain Eukaryota; kingdom Metazoa; phylum Chordata; class Mammalia; order Chiroptera; family Pteropodidae; genus Pteropus; species Pteropus vampyrus. The sequence goes on along the minus strand of NW_011888973.1, from coordinate 605,471 downwards.
ATAGGGACTCCTCCTCAAAGAACAGTGTGCAATGCTCAGTTTCTAGTCTTAACTCTATAGACTTGAGAGTGGCATGCATTCATTCATTCATTCATTCAACCCAACATTTATTGAGAAGCTTCTTTAGGCATTTTCCTGATGGCAATGGGAAATAAAAAGAAAAAAAAATAGCCTCTGCCCCTTAAAGGATTTATTATTGTAGAATTGCAGTAATATTTTATTCTAATTCTATCTTTTTTATTTAACTGGTCGTATCTTAGTTTATTTAACCAATCCTGTGCTGTTAGATATTTAGAAAGATGACTTTTTTTTTTTTTTTTTTTTTGCTATAAAAGGCCTATTTGAAACACTCCTGGTAATAAATATTTGTTCAAGTTTCTGATTATTTCTTTGGTATGGATTTCTACCAGTAGAATAACTAAGTTAAAAGGCATGAAGATTTTAGCCTTTTAAGAAATTTGTGGAAAAAAAATAGGTACACCTGGCAAAATAGGAAAAAACAGTTGTATCATTTAAATTGCCACCAATACTGTGTGAGAGAGCCTTTCTTATACTATTTCCTTGCCAGCCTTAAGAAATTAGAACGTTCCACTAACTGTATATAGATCACTGATCTTTAAATAATCTTCAAAACTGTTAAAACTTTTCTCATTTTTAAGAACAATTTATAAAATCAAATAGCGCTAAGCAAACATCTTCAAATGACATAGATAGTTTATGTCTAACAAGAGATCACCCAGTTTTTTTTTTTCTTATATACCCTGAATTTTAGAGTATTAAGAAGTAATGAAAAGTGCTATCAGGTGGTTTGAGAAGTTTCTTTGACTAAAAAAGATCAAGATTGCAGCTGACTAAGAGTTGAATATTGACTTAAAAGCAAATATTAGGGGAAAAAATAGATCTGTATTGTCAGGGCTTATTGAATTTCATAAAAAACAGTTAGGATATTGTGAATTGAGTAGCAAAACATGATGTTTCGTGCTAGTGCATTTTATTTAAGCACAAAATGTCTACCTACAGAAATATGGAAAAAAAAATGCTGTAGCTAGGTTCACAGAATCCTATCTGCATCTTAAAGAGTGAAGTTATGGCATAGCCTCATGACTGACCTATAATAATCTCTCGAATCTATGTAAAAAAGCATTTTTGCGCTCCCCACTTTTGTATACCTAGCTCTTTGATCTCTTTTCTGTTCTTATCTCATTGGTTACACTGTTTCTTCCTAGAACCATTGGACACAGAAAACGCTTTGTCAGAGTGCCCCGTGGCCATATGTGGGTCGAAGGTGATCATCACGGACACAGTTTTGACAGCAATTCTTTTGGGCCGGTAAGTCATCACGTCGCTGATACCACTGGCTTTCGAAGGTAGGAACAAAAGTATGTCGATCACATCATTTGCCCAAGTGATCCAGCCAAGAATTACAAGGAGCTTCACAGTAGAGCTGTTTATGTTTGAAAATTTCCTTTTAAATATCATCAGAGATAATTTAAGCCATCCAGGTTCATGCGCGTGTATGTTGCGTAGAAAAGAACGTAGATGATTCAGTAAAGTATGAAAAGATGCTTTCAGCTGACGGCTGATCCCAATGAGAAGGTCTGCTGTCTTCCCACCAACGTGCTTTGTACCTTATGTTTTCAGTTAGTGTTTAACAGAAGTAACGTGTAAAAGACCTATAGCCAAGGATTTTTTATACCGTTTGTTAAAAATGCAAGCATCGTGGAAATCATACCGGTAAGTAACATTTCGTCAGCATTTTTTACTAGAAATGCAGATATTCCTGATGCCATGTTTATACTATATCTAAAATTAGTGGTGAAGCTGATATTTTATATATTTTTTCATTTTGAATGTGTACAGAAATTCTCTACTTACGAACCCCTGCAATAAGTCATTATCTAAAGCGAAGAAGCTTTCAGTTGATGAAAATTACACCTGATTTCTAGTTGCCTGTGTATTTAAGAACTTGACTCTCCATTCATTAGCTTTTCCTAAAGCTAGACATATCTGTACTTGATGTGTTTGTATTAGGTGATATTGAATATCTTCAGATACGTTTGCAAGAGAAGTGTATCCAGAGTTTTGTCTAAAACTGAATGTTGGTGGTCTGTATAGTATGATAGAAGAGATGAGATCGGATAAGTATATGAGTAAGTGGAAGAAAACTTTAAGAGATGACTCCTACCTTTTTTTCCTGGTTGTAACGACGATACAACTTTCTAAGGTCTTCCTCGCTTTTGAATCGTCTTTGTTACAAAATACAGTTTAATCCTTGTAGCGTATACCAAAGATGAGATGGACAGATTGGAAGTAGAGGTTACTTGCAATACGGTAGGAGCGATCGTTATGAACAAATTTAGCAGCAACTTGAAAGTGAAAGTAAATCTCCTGAAAGCAGTTTTTATTTCTCTCATTAATAATATCAAATCCATTTAATGCGTCATGTTTTTGGCCAAGTCCCCATTTAAAATGTTAGTTAACTTTCGTTTGGATTTTAATTGGTTAGGGTAGTGACTCTGAACTGAGGTGTTAAAAAGTGTTTTGTTATCAGTTGTGGGGTGTGTGGCAAATAATAATCAGTTTGAGATCGGTCTGCTTTTCCATTATTAATAAGTTAGAGCCAATGCAAGATTAGTGACATCTTTAATATTCTCAGCGAGTTGTGTTCCACGTGTTCCTTGTTTGGGAGGGAGAGGGACTGAGGTGAGTTGCACCCGGCTCTCAGCATATCAAGTCCGCCCTGCAGCCTCCCCCGGCTCCCTGTCCTGCTCTGGACCTCATAGTAGCATTTTGAACCTTTGAACTGTGAGTTTACCCGTGAAAGTGTATCAGGTAGGGAAATATCCTGTCACTTACATCTTTAAAAAAAGAAAGTGTGAGAACCAGGTATGAAGGACAATGTGATTGTGTTTATTACAGTAAGAAACTACAGTTTGCAAAATGTTGACAGATATATCACAGGTAGCACTCTTATGCCCTTTGGTTTACATCATGTTTGTAAACGAACCTACTTGTTAATTATAACTTGAACCAGTAATATGAGTCTGAGGTACAAAACTACTTTGAAATTTAGTGATTCTTTACTCCGTTTATATATATATATATATTCAGAGTGGCTTTTGATTCAGGGGTTGGACTAAGCTATAGATTTCCATTTACTTAACTCGTATTTTTTTTTTTTTTTTTTTTATTTTTTTTTGGTCAAAATTCGATGAAACTTTTCTAGAATTAAAGAAAACATTTGTTACATCACGGGTTAACCTATTTGTGTTTGATGAGTTATAACACATAAATTTTTACTTTTACAGTGAGCTCTCATGTTCTGTGTTTCAATAGCATTTATGAGTAGGAAAAATAATAAAAAGTATTAATGCTGACACTCCCAAACAAGTTTTAAAAGGACAGAGGGGGAAAATAGTGAAGTAAAGTCCTGCAATACTTATTTAAAGCTAATCTGTGACGTTAGAGTATAGCGAATTCTTATTGCATTTTCAATTTACGAAAGGTTATCTGAATAATATGTTAATTATTTTAAAGTTTTTATAAATCTAAATAAAAACTAAAGTTTTTTTAATTCTAAAAAACTAAAATAATCTGGAATTTTAAAGTGCATATAGACTTGAAAATTATTATAAGTTTTCAATAATTTTCCATTGAATACTTTTTGGCTTATCAATAACACACTTGGACATTATATGTGTTTCATATGTCCGTAACCTCTAGTCTTGCTAGATGTTTGATTACGTCTCCCCTTGAAAGCAGGGAATGTACTTTTCCTGGATGTAAACAACCTATCTCAAGACAGCTAGGATTATCTCTAGGGTGCTTATCTTGACTTTGTGGATATCGATCGAAGGCTTTACCCTTTGTTTTCCTCCAAAATAACTTCAGCGGTATATCCAAATACATTTAACATGCTTTAACTCTTTGAGTAGTAATTGTCGTAGAATCTACCCAGTTCATTTTAAATCATTGCCTACTGGTAATCCTAATGGAGCTGCCTATTTCCATATTGAAGTAGTATTAGGTATAATCTAAAGAAGAATTTAAAAAAAGAATGTCTGATTCTGTGTTTTCTTTTCTAGTTTGTTTTATCATTTCCTATTTATTTCTTAATAATTTAATTTTCTTTTCCAATCTGGCTTATTGCCATTATACGAAGCCTCTAGAGGGAATTAGATAGCTGTATGAGAGAAAGATGAATCATAGAATACAAATTTAAAAGAGCAATATGAAGTTATAATCACAGACTACATTGCAACAGAACGAGTTCCAACACCTGTTCTTTTAACTTGTCAGAATGCCTTCATGGGAGGCAACTAGTTAGTTGACTGTCTGATGAACATGGATGATATGTTATAACAAAACAGAAAATCAGATGACCTTGGTTATGGACCTTCTCAATCACTCAACTTGAATGGGTCTACGTTTCTTCATGTATAAAAGCGAGAGTTTCCTCTTTGACTCCATCTTAAATAGACAGTTGATAAAACGAGCAAATGTATTTATATGTGACTGTGTGGGAAATGTTTCAGTTATGAATATTGTGGAATATCTCAGTTCTAAACCTCTGAATACATCTTCATCACTCGATGATAGAAAACATCCTCTCTTCTCATAATAAGAATTCAATATTTATGACTTTCACTTAGGTTTGTAATGTGAGAAATAGCTTTTGTAAGTTTTCATTAAAATTATGATAAGTGTCCGGAAGTGTTTTTCAGTGTATAGTACTACTCGATTTTACCGGATTATGTATTAAAGATATCTGTTGGTTCGGATATGTAGGTTTATGATTGCTTGGAATATTTGAAAAACACTTTTCCTGGTCATTTTTTTTTCCTCTGTGAAAGAAATGGGTATCTTTCCCTTTATTATCCCTACTTCCATGTAAATGATATTAATATATTTTCTGTTGTAGCTATGTTGTTGTTCTTTGCCAGCAGCCAAAGTAACTGATTACTTAATGAATCTCCTGCTTGCTTTAAATTGAAAGCACAGAAAAAGCAATGTTTTTATTTGTACGTGTACATACATAGCTGTGAATTTTCAAATAGTAATTTTTAACTATTTCAAATTAACACTCATCAATTAAAAATGCATGTCATAGTTCTTTGTTCTATTTGTTATAAATATTCATTCCAGCACTTAAATTTGAAATGTTCTCATGGATATTCATTTTTATTGGTAAAAAATTCACTAATGTGACTTCATGGCCTCCGTTTAGCTTGTACATTTTCTGTCTTTGAAGCTTTTTCTATCATTTTTATCTAGTTTAAGTCATGAGCCACTAAGATACTTTCACTGTTTAGAGTATACTGATTTGTTGTAAGGAATATGTGTTATCATAGAAATTCTAGTTATTTAGTATCTAAAATTAAAAATTTATTTTAATTTCACTGACCAAAGGACATTAGGAAAAAAACTTTTACCTTAAATATTTCAAGGCAAAGTTAACCTTTCCAAGATGTATAAAAGTATTTTGATTCTTAGTTTTGTGATCATAGTGTCACCTTGCGAACAATTTGTGTGCAGGAACCATGAAGCAGAACTGAACAATTTGTGTGCAGAAACTATGCATGATATGCTGCTTCGGTCTAAGAATAGAAACTGCAAGTTATACTAAGCATGAATTCTTTTGCGTTCTAAGTCATTTGGAAAAGATCTAATCATTTATTTCATGATACCTAATTAAATAAAATATTAGCCCCGTGGAATGTTTTCTTGAAGGAAATATGCCTAAAAGGAGATGATAGTTTTAGGATAAACAAGTCTTAGAAATATTATTTATAATTAAATAAGCCGATGATCTGAAAGTGATGATATGTAAGAAAACGTTGAAAGGAAGATTAACATTCCATAGTATTCCTTTTGAACTTAATGAAGTTCGAAAAGTTTTTTACTTTAAAAAAAGTGGGAAAGTAAAGGAGAGGAAAAGTTAAGTTCATGTTTTCATATCATGCAAGCCTTTCATTTACGTCTTTGAGACATTTTTTAGCATTTACTGTTTTTCCGGATTGGTTTTGGCCTGGATTCTCGTGGGTGGAATGGATCAGGAGAGATGAGGATTGTATTGACTAGAGAGAGGTTGCTCGATGAGGTGATGCATGTAGGAAATGAACATTTTAGGAGGTTTACTATCTAGTCATCCCTGTTTTTAAATTTATTTCCTACTTTATGTGTTTTTTGGTTAACAAGAAATATAGTACGTTCGCTGTAGGGGCAGCAAAATAAGAATCTTGGAGAGATGTAAGTGGCTGGAAGAAAGAGAAAGAGCGAAGTTGTGATATTTTCGAGACCTCGTATCAAGGGAGGAATTGGGATGGCGTTTTGGGAGATGTTTAAAAGATTCAGAAATTCTAAGGGTCGAGATAAAAGTCTCGGCCATTGAGGAGTGACTGAACCTGGGTGTCTTCCCAGTCCTTTTGTCACTACCATCGAGAAGTGTCCTGAAGCCTACGCAGAAAGAACACGTAAGAGGGTCGATAGATATGACTGAGGTGTAACTCCTACCTGCAAGGGGAGAGACAAATAATGAGGCACTTACAACACAGAACACAGTATAACGAGTTCTCTAAGTTGTGGGGGAGGGGGAGGGGATGGGGAGCAGAGTGTCTTAGAGTAGACATTTGTACACTAAAAACCCATAAGAAAAAAAAAAAACTATGAAATCTCCTAGGAGGATTTGGTAAAAGAGAGTATTCTGAAATCGGTGAAAATGATCATTGGTAAAAATCTCGTATTGCATAAAAGCACTGTAGATCCTGCGTGTTTTGTGAATGAAGTGGTTTATGCCTGGAGTGGTTGATGAGTTTCAACTGCACTGAAAGCACTCTGCTTATGCAATACAGGATAATCTTGTGGACGTGTGGGATGAATTGACATTTCATTTTACTTATTGTTGAAGTGTTGCATTTTCCTTGTGTAAATTCTCTTGAGCAGCTAGAGTAACTTTTATTTAAAATCAGTCATTTTCAAATAAAGAGAAAGGTCAGTAGACTGTTGACAGGATCCAGGGAAAGTGTTCTATTCATATTTTCTTTGAAAAGTGATGCTTAGACTTTAATTGGTTACATTTTCTTGTTTTCTTGTAGGACATACTTTTGTTCATTAGAGCATTTTGTTAGGAACTGCCGTTATAATTAAAATATCTGTATAACCAAAGATAAGTAATTCTCAGGAAAAAAGAAAAAAGCCCATTCTCTGGAGCATTATTCAAAACAGAGAGACTGCAAAGAGAAACAAAAAGTCACTTAGGATAGTCAGCATTTTTAGTTGGATGTTTTATTGTACAGTTAGGACATTAAAAAACACGATTTTTTAAAAAGAGAGCATGGAACAATAGTGCCAACTAGAAATAGCGGTGAAGTAAATAATATTATCCCCCCCACACACACCGTGAGAGCAGACAATATCGGTTTCCATTTCTACCAAATCAAATTTTGTCTTCTGTCTTAATTATTCTGCTAGCGTGGAAATCATTTTCCACATGATTTCATTTTCAGATAGGAGAAATGTCAGCAGAATTGTCATTAGACTTCGTTACTTTGGCAGATACTGTTCCTTTGGGCTGTTCAGTTACAGAATTAAGCATATTCATTTTTTAGAAGTGTATATTTACTGACAAGAGGTCAGGAGCCAAGGTTTAGTGAAATATATGCAGTGTTATTCATTTAGCAATTTTTATAAAATCTTGAGATTTTTTGGAAAGTGAGATTGAAACCTTTATCTTATTATTTGTAAGGCATAATTGGTGACTACGTAACTATTGTCTTCATAGAAAAATAAAATGGAACACGTGAGGGACCCAAAAGAGGAGAAAAATTGGCTATTGCTTCGCCTAGATAATACAAACAGGGAGAACCTGCGGTTGGATGTGCTGTGATTTCAGGTGTGAGATTGAATTGCCTCATTTAAATGGACATCTACGTATAAAACACTTGCTGGGTAATTAATTACTCTCTACTTTACTTCATATGCCAACACCAAACTATGCAAATGACTTTGTCTTTTGACTAAGCTTCTGGGAGGTATCTTTCTTTGGAAATTTTTAATTTTCCTAAAGCTTATTGAGTAATCTTAAAAATGACTTTGTTTCATGTCGATATCTTATTGGTTATATTTGCTGAAATGACTTGTAAGAGAATTAGAAGGTCAGTTTGATTGTCAGTGACTTTGGTGATTATTTTCCATGCAGTGGAGCCCTAAGGAATCACTGTAGCTACGGTTTTAGATGTTATCCTTAGGAAGACCCATGTGGACTTGTAGTATATTAATAGAGGTCTAACTTGATGAATCAAACAGGTGCAAATGCAATTCTTTATTACAGCGGTGAGAATCAGAGCCATGAATTGTGTTCTGTGGATGGGGCATCGCAGGCGTCATAGCTTTAGCACAAAGAACAGCAATTCCTGTAATATGACATCTGCTAATTCTGCTCCAACCCATCCTCCCATCACTAGGATAATTTCAAAAAAAAAAAAACTCTGATCACATTATGCCACTTCTTAAAACAATACCATCAGCCCACAGCACCCATCACACTTAATGAGGATATGCTAGAAGCTTTCCTTTCAAATTAGAAACACGACAAAAAGATCCGTTCTTACCACTTCTATCCAACATTGTGCCAAAAAGGTCATTGACAGTGAAGGTTAAGGCCAGAAAGGGGAATAAGAGATGTAGAGATTGAAAAGAAAGGTTCCAGATTGTTGTTGTTGTTGTTGTTGTTTTTTAAATATGTCATTGTGCACTTAGAAAACCCAGGAGAATCTGCAGAATTGTCACGACGGTTCTTCCCATTTGCCAGCGGCGTAAGAGCTATCACATATAATAACCAAGCTTGTCTAGACATCAACAGACAGGAAAACCCAGTTTTGTAGAATTTGCCATTCAAAGCAGCGATAAAAACCAGGGTAGTGATTACTGCCGGAAGGGAAGGGAAAGAACACGATTGGGGGGTGGGGTGAACAGTGACGCCCTCTTAACTGGTGCTCTCATATCTTAAGCAGGGTGATGAGTAGATAGGTGTGCGTGCCTTATATAATGGTTTATACCTTTTGTGTCTGAAATACAATAGAATATTTTTAATAACTGCAAAACCAAAAATATTAAAAGTTGACATCAGCAGCTACGTGTTGCTCATAGCGGGTCTTCGCCTAATATTTGTGAGGGGGCCTAGGGACTGGGGGTCCGCGTAACACATATCTAAATATTTAATAGCTATAAATCGAATTAACAAACTGTCAGATGAAATGTGTTCCTTTTTCTTAACATGATAAATATACTTTCATACAGCTAAAACCAGTAAACATATCAGAAATGACTGAATTTAATTATTATTATCATATCTGAATACGCTGCCAAAAGGCCTGTGATGTTTGGAAGAGTAATTCAGTAAAAAAACATATAATTTGTAAATTATTATATGTTTACTCATAACATTTTTCTGACCTTCATTTCTGTAAAATCACTGTGTTGTTATAATAAAGATTTTAACATAATTTGCATTCAATTTACAATAACTATATAAATGATTAAAATAATTATTTTGCCTTTAGAGTATAGAAAATGTAAATGTATTTATCAAAATGTAAATAAAAAGTAAATGTAATGTCTTCAAAATTTTCTAATTTTTTTTGTAAAACGTCAAAGTACCTTTTAAAAATCTAAAGGCAAAATAAAATTACTACTAATGAGCATAAAAGTTATATCAAAATGACTTAAATAAGTATTTAAAGAATTAATTAAACCTTATTACATATTTTTATAAAAAATAAATCTATGTACCGATTGCGAGTTAATTTTCCATGTGATCATATGTAAAGAGTCAGTATTATGCTTCATTAATTTTATATCCTGAACTACACACATACCAATTTAAGAGGCACTGAAAAGCCATTTAAATTTTGGGGGTTGGAGGGTAACGGGAAGAGGCATGTCAACAAGACTGATTTGGGAAAATTATGAATGAAAGATTGGACTGCCAATAGGCTGCACGTAGAGAATGCAATTACTTGATGATAGTATCAGTTCAAGTGGGAGATGATTAGTCCCTGGACGAAGGTGACAGTAATAAAAATATGAAGTGGATTGATTTGAGAGTCCTCAGGAACCAGAAATTGATTGGCTATGTATTGGATTCGGCTCATCACATCCGGTAGAGGGATCTTCCGGCTGAAATACTGAACTTCCCTCGTACTTACCTATACTGGATCGGAATTTAAAATTAAGTGTGGGGAATTTAAATCACAATGATATTTTTGTGATTATTTTTATGTGGAAGACCCAAAGACGGAGGTGACAAAATACTGTCTCCGAGCTTCTTTAGTTTGCAAAGCGCTGGGAGAGATCTTTGAGCTGGTGGTGTTGCCTGCCTGATGCTGCCTCATGATGGTCATCCAGACCCTGGAAGGGACAATAGAGTCTTGCTTGTGACCCATGAAAACTTATAGGCTAGCTTTCATCCACCGAAATTCTCTTCTCTTA
>NW_011888973.1:592993-594933 GCF_000151845.1 Pteropus vampyrus | reverse complement strand
AGTATTATGCTTCATTAATTTTATATCCTGAACTACACACATACCAATTTAAGAGGCACTGAAAAGCCATTTAAATTTTGGGGGTTGGAGGGTAACGGGAAGAGGCATGTCAACAAGACTGATTTGGGAAAATTATGAATGAAAGATTGGACTGCCAATAGGCTGCACGTAGAGAATGCAATTACTTGATGATAGTATCGGTTCAAGTGGGAGATGATTAGTCCCTGGACGAAGGTGACAGTAATAAAAATATGAAGTGGATTGATTTGAGAGTCCTCAGGAACCAGAAATTGATTGGCTATGTATTGGATTCGGCTCATCACATCCGGTAGAGGGATCTTCCGGCTGAAATACTGAACTTCCCTCGTACTTACCTATGCTGGATCGGAATTTAAAATTAAGTGTGGGGAATTTAAATCACAATGATATTTTTGTGATTATTTTTATGTGGAAGACCCAAAGACGGAGGTGACAAAATACTGTCTCCGAGCTTCTTTAGTTTGCAAAGCGCTGGGAGAGATCTTTGAGCTGGTGGTGTTGCCTGCCTGATGCTGCCTCATGATGGTCATCCAGACCCTGGAAGGGACAATAGAGTCTTGCTTGTGACCCATGAAAACTTATAGGCTAGCTTTCATCCACCGAAATTCTCTTCTCTTACACTTAGCATCCGTGACCGCTGATCGACTGCCCACCCATTTTGCAAGACTTCTCTGTTCTGTGTTCAAAGTCCTCACATGTTGCAAAGGTAAAGGTGATTCTTAGAATGTGGAGGTTAATAAGAAGAAAATTTATCTGGGAAAAGTAAATACTTCAGTTGTTAAACTGGCTGAATGGAAAGCAGGTTTAAAATTTTTTTCTTTTCATTATCATTGCTACTTAACATTATCATTCAAAATGCAAATCTATGTGATATATTTTTAAATGAAAATATTTTTGAAGAAAAAAATGATTAGTTCCGCAGACAGAATGATGTAGAATGTTTACTCTAATTTCAACTTGCATTAACTAATCCCCTCTTTAAATAAAATTACTGTCCTAAAATAAATATATCGGTATTATGGATTAAGTTAGGCTGTGATCAGTAAAAAAGAAGAATAAGGCTTCATCAAATTATAGAATATCGGGCTTAGTTTTTGATCACAAAATCTGATTTTAATAAAGATAATAGTTATGAACTAGAATCTACTTTAGACTAAAAACTACGTTAGGCCAGAGTTTTACTTAGATTTTCAGTAATTTTATTTATAGTTGAAAAGCTTTAACCAAACAGTTTTCCAAAGCTACTTAAATCTCCCCTGTTGTGACATATATTTGCCTATTCCCTGCAAAGGCTTTAAACTTTATCTGCCTAATATTTGCTCGGAAGCTACAGGCAAATGAAACATTTCTCTCAAATGAGCCATGATGATATTTAGGTTGATCATAGAAATTAAGTTTAACTTCAAAAAAAAAAAAAAGAAAACTAATAAGATTATAAATGATGTCATTTGTATAAGTCACTATGGAATTATGTAGACTCTGGTCAAGGAAAACCGCTAATCTTAAAATAATGGTCCAGAGTCACAAACTTAATTTTGCGCATCTTCTGGTCTTCTGACATTAAAAAACAGAACAAGCCCATACCGTCCCCACCCACCAAAAAAACCCAAACTTAGATATTTGTTCAGTCTTTCAAACAAAGGAAATTTACGTACTGAATAGAGGATAGTAATGCCACAGAGTGAGTGAATTCTTTAGATTTAAAGGCGTGGTTTCTCTGGGCTTTAATTTCCAGACTTAGCGCATTGCACTGAACTGACTGAAAACTAATAGTACAGAATGCAGAAGGCCAGTTAAAAGGTCATTCATCAAAGTGCATGGTATTTAGATAACCTTTTTGCCCAGATGGACATTGCTGGTTAAACTGCTACATCTTTTCAAATAGTAGTATACTGTCGAGT
>NW_011888973.1:584479-592603 GCF_000151845.1 Pteropus vampyrus | reverse complement strand
ATATGTGTTCAAATGTGCTTTTCTATAACTTCAATCTGGTTTAAAAATGAACCAACCCAAAACATCATGAATCATGTAAAGCAGAGTCATTTACAGATGCATGAAAAATGTACCCTATATGTTCCTCCTGCTCGATTGAAAGTAAACTGGCCTAGAATAAATTATAGTGTCTTCAAAGCTCATCCTACATTCTGTGTTCTGAGCCCCTGGTTTCTTCCACCCCTCCTTCTACCTTGGGAGTCTAGATTTCTCCTGCTCTCAAAATTCTTTCCCTCTGCCCCACCCCAAAGGAGGACATCTAGTTACAATAACCTTTCAGAGAGAGAAAGACGAATACCATCTCTCGCAAATGTTACTTTCAACTTTTTATAAATGTAGCATGAACCTTTCTCTTCCACTCAGCATCACCATAAAAATAAAAATAAAAAAATAATGAACTCATAGAGATCAGCTAGCAGGCAGAGGAATTCTAAGCATCTCAGCGTCCCCTCACTTGTCGCTGATGGCAGTGATGCATAGTGCTTTGAGAGTGTTTTAAACCTTGGGTGCCCAACGAATGGCTTCTGCCTCTCCCCAACCAGATGCCTGTCGCCCTGACCCCCCCCAACTCCGAAGCTGGTGGAGCTCTGGGGGAGCCCCGTCACATCGCCAGGCGTGGCAGCTTCCCAATGTTATGTATCCCACTTCGAGCCAGAGGAGAGAGAATAATCTGGCCTCTGGCTCCCATTCTGAGAGTCAGTTGGGGTCGCATGGCAATCCCGAAGCAGTGGAGCAAGAGCTAGGACAGAAAGGGCTGTGGTCGGCGCAGCCTCAGTCCAGCGCCCGTCCTGGACCCAGCGGTCCTCCCCAGTGGGCGGCACCCTGCCGCAGCCCTGTCTCTATCCGCCTCTGGACAACCAGCGTAGCCAGGGGGCAGGGTTATGTCACAGCTGTGGCAGCTCCATGGAAACCTTATTTTTCTGATGGCAACACAGAGAAAGTGGTGGTTGTTCCCAGCTCTATGGGGTGCTGGTCACACGAAAGAACACACTATTATATAATAGAAGGCAGGTAGCATAAAGTGTCATAACGAGACAGTGACAGAACATGATGAACTTCATAGAAGTGGTTCCTTCCGGCAGGAAGGAATTGGAAAGGCTTCCATGAGTTCAATGTAGAAGAAAAGACAGGATTCGGGCTTGCAGGCAGTTAGGAAAGTAACCTAGAAATAGCAAATTAGGAGAAGCACGCGAGGTGGATGTGTTTCGGACGTGAATGTTGTTCACACAATTTGTCAGGGAGGAGTGGAAATTCAGCCTCGGAAAAGGAGAAGTCTCAGTCTCAACTGAGGGCCTTGACTGGCACGCAGAGAGGTCTGGGCATCACCCAGATGGCTTTAGGGCCCGGAAGAGCAGTGATGGGGGCAGGAGGGTGGGAGCAGTTATCTGTCAGTGTCGTGTGCAATGAGCCTCACGAATGAAGAAACGAGGCAAAAAAAAAAAAAAAACCCTAAACCTACAAAAGGCCACAGTACAACCCACAGTGGACAAACTAGGGCCTGGCTTCTCAGAAGTCGGTGTGCCCAGCAGACAGTGGGGTCACTTATTAAAAACCCAGATGCCTGAGCCTGCCCCTCAAAGATTTGGGGGCATGACTAAGTGTGAACTGGGGCTTTGGGATTTGCTTTTTTTTTTTTTTTGACAGTACCAGTGACCAGGAATGTGGTAAACAAAACAAAACAAAACAAAACAAAAAGAAGACCATTTGAGAAGCACCGATCTGGGAAGTAATTTAGAGAATCGGTTTAAGAATTGTTTGAGGATGAAAGAAGCCTCGTTCACCCCTGAGACTCACTCAGCTTTCTGCGCGCAGGACGTCAGCCCTGGTCTCACTGTGATGTATCAGAAGTCAGAGCCAAGCCGACCGCTGAAGGCAGGAAGGCTCATTTCTCTCAAGTTTACGTGGGCTCTGGTCCTCTCTCTGTGGACAAGTCAACTGGAAGTTACGGCATGACTCACCCGAAACAAAGCGTTGAGTTCTGTGCCTTCAGTGGGGGAGCAGTGCCAGAAAAGATTAATACAGCCTGTTTGCAGACTAAGTGTGATGATTTTATGTCGCTTCAAGATTCTGTTCTCTGCCTGCAACCTATGCAAATTCAAATTCAGTGGAATTTAAATGACAAAGGGTGACTTGGTCTATTTAACAAACAGGAGGTTGGTGTTTGTCATCAGGTTTTCCGCAGTTGTGCGCTGGAGGGGGTGTGTAGTGAGCATTCCTGGGGTAACCTACACAGAAGCTGTGTGTTGGGAGACTTTGCTTGGCTATTCTTGTTTAATTATAAGTCTTTTTAAAAGTTGCCTCATGGCTCCTCAGTTAGGAGTAATAACGTGGTGATGCATTCGTTCTAAGACTCAAATTTAAATTGATGTAATGTGTCAGGTGGTACGTTGTATTGCTCTTTTAAAACAGCCTATTATAGGTCATCCTTGTGTGACATGCGTGTCTCACCGTACTTTATCTAAGAGTAACAGTCGGTAGAGTTGCGAAGCTGTGGTCAGACATTCTTTGCGTCGTCTCCTTTTTCCTTTTCGCCATCCTGCCTTTCTTCTACGATGTTCTTCTGCAGCTCAGCTAGACAGTTAGTTAGTCGCCTAGGCTTGGAAGAGGCGATTCATTCACTTGGCTCTGGGTTTGGCAGGGTTACTTTCCCGTTGCCGAAACCGGTGAGCGTTTCCGTGTTTTCATCTCATTCAGCCTTTCCGCAGTATTTGACATGGCTGACCACTTCTTCTTTAAAACATTTCGAGGATTTTCTTTCCTTAGCTTCTTTGAACCCACACGACCAGCCATTTTTTTTTTCCCCTGGGCCTCTTTTGCATTCTCATCCTTCTCTGCCAGACTCTAAATCTGGCATGCTCTTGGCTTTATTTCGAACTTTCTATTTAAAGCTCTCCCTAAGGAAATGGTCCCATGTCTTTCAGTGATGTTTTTTATGCATAGGTGCTCAGCTTTATACCTCCGGGTCTTATCACGCGTGGATGTCCAACAGCATGTCTGAAATGACACTCTCCTGTCACACCTCACTACGGGAGCTTCCTAACCGGCCTTTACGCTTTACCTCTTAATCTTCTAAATTCCAATGTCTAGATGGCGGCTGGGGTCATCTAGCCTCAAACCAGTTCCCTCTCCTACGTGAAACACTTCGGTGGCTTTTCCATCGCTGTTAGAATGTAAAGACTTCTGGAAAAAGTTTTCTCTCACTGACTTGACCGTGGCCTTCGGGGGCTTCACACCACGTGGCCCCTGCCTTTGTCTCTTTCCTATGCTTCTGCCTGTCTTTCCTTCTTTCCGTTCCTTGAACAGCCCGAGGTCTTCTGCACGAGCTGGCTTGAGTTCTTCCTTGAATTCTCTTCCTTTAGGTTTTTGTGTAACTGGCTTATTTTCTTCACTTCAGAGAAGCGAAGTGAAAATGGAACACGTACACATACCACTGCCGTCACCATCCTGACTATGCGATTTTCTTAAGAACTCCGACCACTATCTTATCTTACATTATTTCTTTATTTACTTTTTTTTTTTTTTTTGGTTTATCTCTTCCAATAGAAATTAGCCCTCATGAGATCGGAGACCTTGTCTATTGAGTTCACTGCTCTACAACAGTGTCTGGCCCATAAAAATAGGCACTTGATCTATCTTTGTTAAATGGTTAAGTGAATTTCTGTTCTGTGAATGAGCTGAGCTCTAAGGAAACTCCTGCTTCAGAAATAAGAAGTTGGTGAAAGTATAGACCAGAAGGATACCTTTCCAAAAAAGAGATGAATGTCTGCTGAGAATGGCCAGTGGGAATTGGAAGGGTTCTCGTGGCGCGAAGCACTTCCCAGGAAGCATCTGAGGAGACTAGAGAGTGAGGTGCGTTCCACCTTCGAAGCGCGTGGCGGCGATCCCGCAATCCCACATCCGGGTGCCTATCCGAAGAAAATGCACACAGCATCTCAGAGAGATCTGCACGCCCCGGTTCACTGCGGCCCCGTCCACAGTTGTCAAGCTACGGAAGCGACCTAAGTGTCCGACGATGAAGGGAGGGACGAGGACGATGCGGTCTGTATGCACAGTGGAATGTTATTCAGCCGCGAGAAAGAAGGGAATCCTCCGATTCGTGTCAACATGGATGGAGCTCCAAGGCGCTCGACTAAGTGGAGTCAGGGGCATAGAGAAAGACACATGCTGCACAGTATCACTTACTTGGGGAATCTGAAAAGAAAAAACGTCAAACAGAGAATAAGAGAGTGGTTTCCAGGGGCTGGGGGGAGGGGGAAATAGGGAGAGGTCGGTAAAAGGATACAGGCTTTAAGCCATAAGATGAAAGAGGGCTGAGGGTCTAGTGGATAGCACGGTGACTGTAGCTGAATGACCCGTGAGTGATACGTGAGGTGACAGAGGCATTGATTAATCAGGTAGGAGAAATGCTTTTGCAATGTGCGTGTATATCAAGTCATCACAATACACACTTTCAATACCTTGCCATTTCATTTGTCAGTTATACCCCCCAATAAAGCTGAAAAGAATTTAAATAGAAAAAAGAATGGGGAAAAATATAATAAAGCTCAGCAGAAGAGGTCTTTGCTTTAAAAAACTCATGCTCTAAACTAACAGTAAAATAAGCTATTCAAAGAAAAGAAAAAGATGATGATTCAATCAAAGCGAACAGGACAAGGAGAAACAGAGCCAAGAAAAGGCTTTCTTTTCGGAGGAGCACAAGGCTTTTGTAATAGGTCCACGGACCAGGCTGGCTGAAACCCAGAAGAGGGGCAGAGCAGAAATGGGGTGGTCGGGTCTTTAGGGACACCAAAAAAAAAATACCTTCGTATCTAGGGAGCCAGTAGTAGGGCTTACATGGGTGCTAGCGGGGTGTCACTGGGACATTAAGAAGTCAAAGTCCCTTTAGTGCAGGGCGACCTGAAGTCTCGGGGTCAGTAAACTCTCCCTGGGAGGCAGAAAGAAGGGTAAGGCCCAAGCTCCCCGACCCCAGTCTGAAGCTCTCTGAACAGAATCCTCGTCATCCATGACCGAAATTATAGCGGTGATTTTCCAAGTTAATGTACATCAGAGTCACCGGGGCTGCTCGTCAAAAATAGAGAGATTCCCCCTCCTCCTTGGGATCCTGCTTTAGTGGGACTTGTATGGGTTTGGGGAAGCTGAGTTGTAGCAAGTATTCCCCTAGTCAAACCTGTGCCACCTAATGCAAGGTCAGGCCAGGCCTTGCTAAACTAAACGCTGGGTCACAGGAGCCCGTAGTTTTATGTGTTCTGACATAGCATTTAAACAGTTCAGTAATGCTGTGAATGTGTGAAGTTTTGTTTTGTCTTTTTGTTTTGTTTTTTTAACTGTCATGCAGTTATAGTAGAAATCTGGACACATCTCATTCTAAGGGTCAGACATTTTGAAGTTTTTCATTAGTGTCGGGCAATTTACAAGTTATTTGAATTTGCAGAATCAGACGTTAAGTTAGGAAATTAGACGGGAGAAATGAGAGGGTATGTTAATGAAATATGTGTTTTCTCTTATTAGAAGTTTTAATGGCCCCACAGACAATTACTGTACCCACATAATTTTCCCGAACTCTGGGAACAGAAATTCCACTATTTATTTACTTAAGCAGTTCATATGTGAGCAAGTAAAAACTGAAGAAACTATTTAAATTATAAAAATGGTCAAAGTGATTATATTTCCTAGAGAGAGATATTCTTGTCTTAGAGAAACTTAGAGCTTCCTTTTCCAAGAGAATATCAAAATAATCGGAATCTCCCTCACTCTCTTGTTTCTCTTTTTGTTTTTTTTTTCTGGAAATTTTGTTCCTTTTTCAGAAGGAACAAAATCTTTGCATTCAGTTCAGGAACTATTAAAACTTGGCTCTTTCCGAAAACAGGAAATTGATTTGATTGTAGAAAGAGTAATGGAAATAGGCCAGTTGATTCAAGGAAAACCGTACATGTAAAAAGCACCAAATCCAGTGCTTAGTGTGACATTCTCCACGTTGCTATTATTCATTTAAAGACAGTGGCTGTCTAACCGCTCGTGTAAACAGCAGTACCTGCCCTGTGCCCCTTCACAGATTCTACTGTTAGAGATTTTCCGAAGATAGAAAATGTCTTAGTAATCTTTGTGTCTGTCCTCTTTGCCTAGCGCAAAGCCTGACACGCAAAGGTTTAATGAATGTCTTTGATTAGAGCAGTTTGGAATACAATATGCAGGGATCGTCCTATGGTTTCAATCCCCTAGCCCCTGGGCCCACATTTGAATATAAAAGTTATAACTATAGAAGGTCCCAGGCTACTGTTATACTGCTGTGATCGACTTTGGTTCTTATGGCTGAACTAGCTCAGAGGGTTGTCTTGATTCAACATAGCTGCTGTTGCTATAATTACCGAATCTCCAGATTTCATGCCTCCTTTGTTTCAACAAAACAAATGGACTGAGGGAATACAGAAAACAAAGAAATCCTTAGCCAAAATAATACACACCAGGTGTTCTTCTCGGCTTGATTTAGTTAGTCTTGCTCATCCAATACCTCCTGCTTGTCTCTATCACTGAATTTTAAAGTTGATTGCACTTTTTTCATTTTTTTATTTTTAACTCACAAGAACCTACTATTCAAAATAAAAAGAACTTCCGATAGAAATTTCCGTTTGAGTTTGTGTCCTTTTCAAGGTCGGCCGCCTTTGGTTAATTGCTCTGTTTTGCTGCTCTGTCTGTTGATTGTTTTCATCTGGAGCCCTAAAACCCCACGGGGAGCTCCTGGGGACACAGAGCCTTGACGGGGTGGTGCACGTGACGGGCCGCGGACGTCAGCATCAGAAAGCTCAGCGTGAGGATAACGAGTTCGGTCATTTCAGAAAACAACCGGCTTCCGAACATGGCACTTGAGTGAAGTCAGGCTTATCTTTGAAATAGAAGAGCTCGAGGCTCACCTACTGAAATCAAGAGCTTCCAAGCAGAGGCCTGGAGGAACCTGGGCTGGTGGTCCCTTCGCATGCAAGGGAAAACCATCATATCGGCTTGATCCAGAGTGACACGTAGAGACGAGGGCAAAGGGAAGATACTCGAGGGTAGTTAAAGCCACAGAAACCTCATTAAAATAGAAATACAGGATAAGATTTTTTTGGTAATAATCGTGTTCTTATTTTCTTACCTTTCCTCTCCCCACATACACACACATACATTGTTTTTTTTTTTTTTTTTTTTTTTTTTTGTTTTGTTTTTTTTTGCTCAGACATCTTCTCGTAGAAGTGTTTTAGCAGTGTTTCCTCACTACTGTGGACTGGACTGCGTCTCCCCCAGATTCCCACGCAGAGTCCTTGACCCCCGTGTGGTTCTGTCTGCAGCCGGGGCCTTTAGTAGGTAGTTAGGTTTAGATGCGGTCGTGGGAGCAGAGCCCTCATGTGTGGACCGGCGCCCTCACTGGAGGTAGAGACAGGAGAGTCTCTCTGCCAGGTGAGGACACAGAGAGAAAGCAGCCTCTACCAGCCAGGAGGAGGACGGCGCCAGGACCTGCCGTGCCGGCCCCCGACCTCACACTCCGAGCTTCAGTTGTTGAGGCCACCAGCCTGGGGTATTGTGTTGCAGCATCCTGAGCAGGCCGACATCCTCACGCCGTCATCAGCAGTTACCATTCGAATGGGTTACTGGTTGAGGAGGATGTGCGTAAAAATGTCTCATTTAATTAAAATTTCCTCTAACCAGTAATGTGTGTGGAAGTACACGTTTTTTTGGTACATACAGAGTTCTCATTGTGTTTGCCATTGGGGATTGTAGCTCAAGGTTCTTTTCGTTCATTGCAGGGTCTCTGAACATCTTTTAAGGGACGTTCGTGGCTGGCGGGAGGCGGAGCGGTGGCTGTGTGTCTGTGGTTTGATTTAGGGAACGCAGAAGCCCCCGAGAGCTGATGGAGGGGTGTGGAATGCCCTAGATTTGGGATTCATTCCTTGAGATTTAAGGCTTTGAGTCTCTGAGAAACTCTTGGTAAAATATAAGTACCCCTCAAGGATTATCCTATTGAAACTTTCCTATTATTTTTCTCGCACAGAGTAATCATTAAGATTGGCGTATCGTGACTTCAGAAAGGGATCGAGACCGAGGAAGAAGAGG
>NW_011888973.1:580166-584429 GCF_000151845.1 Pteropus vampyrus | reverse complement strand
GGCCGCGGACGTCAGCATCAGAAAGCTCAGCGTGAGGATAACGAGTTCGGTCATTTCAGAAAACAACCGGCTTCCGAACATGGCACTTGAGTGAAGTCAGGCTTATCTTTGAAATAGAAGAGCTCGAGGCTCACCTACTGAAATCAAGAGCTTCCAAGCAGAGGCCTGGAGGAACCTGGGCTGGTGGTCCCTTCGCATGCAAGGGAAAACCATCATATCGGCTTGATCCAGAGTGACACGTAGAGACGAGGGCAAAGGGAAGATACTCGAGGGTAGTTAAAGCCACAGAAACCTCATTAAAATAGAAATACAGGATAAGATTTTTTTGGTAATAATCGTGTTCTTATTTTCTTACCTTTCCTCTCCCCACATACACACACATACATTGTTTTTTTTTTTTTTTTTTTTTTTTTTTGTTTTGTTTTTTTTTGCTCAGACATCTTCTCGTAGAAGTGTTTTAGCAGTGTTTCCTCACTACTGTGGACTGGACTGCGTCTCCCCCAGATTCCCACGCAGAGTCCTTGACCCCCGTGTGGTTCTGTCTGCAGCCGGGGCCTTTAGTAGGTAGTTAGGTTTAGATGCGGTCGTGGGAGCAGAGCCCTCATGTGTGGACCGGCGCCCTCACTGGAGGTAGAGACAGGAGAGTCTCTCTGCCAGGTGAGGACACAGAGAGAAAGCAGCCTCTACCAGCCAGGAGGAGGACGGCGCCAGGACCTGCCGTGCCGGCCCCCGACCTCACACTCCGAGCTTCAGTTGTTGAGGCCACCAGCCTGGGGTATTGTGTTGCAGCATCCTGAGCAGGCCGACATCCTCACGCCGTCATCAGCAGTTACCATTCGAATGGGTTACTGGTTGAGGAGGATGTGCGTAAAAATGTCTCATTTAATTAAAATTTCCTCTAACCAGTAATGTGTGTGGAAGTACACGTTTTTTTGGTACATACAGAGTTCTCATTGTGTTTGCCATTGGGGATTGTAGCTCAAGGTTCTTTTCGTTCATTGCAGGGTCTCTGAACATCTTTTAAGGGACGTTCGTGGCTGGCGGGAGGCGGAGCGGTGGCTGTGTGTCTGTGGTTTGATTTAGGGAACGCAGAAGCCCCCGAGAGCTGATGGAGGGGTGTGGAATGCCCTAGATTTGGGATTCATTCCTTGAGATTTAAGGCTTTGAGTCTCTGAGAAACTCTTGGTAAAATATAAGTACCCCTCAAGGATTATCCTATTGAAACTTTCCTATTATTTTTCTCGCACAGAGTAATCATTAAGATTGGCGTATCGTGACTTCAGAAAGGGATCGAGACCGAGGAAGAAGAGGATAGAATAGGGGGGGTTCATAGTGGGAGAATGGGTCTTGGTGTGCCCTCGGGGGTCGGGTACTGGACAGAAGCATGCCCCATGGGAGAGCTCAGGTGGCGGAGAGGGGCCTGCTGGCCCCCAGTGCCTGGAGTATGCCAAGCGGGAGACTCTGTGCTCTTCGCTGTGTGGCTCAGTCAGTCTCCCTCCTCTCTGCCTGTACCCCAGAATCTGAATATTCTCAAACCACAACCTTTGTATTATAATCCTTGCTCCCACCTTTATAATTAATTACCAGATAGTTATGTGATCCTTACTCTGTGCTCATCTCCATGTCCCTTTTTGTCACTGAGACATCTTGCCGAAAATAAGGTTTTCCTTCTTTTCACTCCAGGGAGAAATTTCTTAAAGCACAGTAACAGCAAAGAGGCTGGAATCTGAATCAAAACCTCAAATGTAGTAGATGCTCATAGATAAGGGTTTACAATCAGGTTTTGCTATAGAAAAAAAAAATTTAAACATGTCAATTATGTCCTTAAAATATTAGTCAAAGGCCATAGAAATCTCTTTGCTAGAAAGAATCCTTTAATTCTTCTCAGATACTTTTGCCATTTCTCTCCTTATTCTTGTAGCACCTTGATATGCCTGGATGATTTTTGAAGTAAATCTTCTTTGCATGACTTGTTAATCTATACTTAAGCGCACTGATGCCCAAATACCCCTTAACAACAAATAATTGGAGGACTAAAGGCAAAATTCTTAACTTTTATTTCTCTCATTAGAAACGGAGCTGAAATCAGAGGTTAAATGCTATAAACGGAAAGCTGCCTTAACTGTTAACCTGCTTAATTAACGAAAAGAGAAAAATTCAGAAACGTTGGTATCTAAGACAACTTCTTTCTTTGGGTTCATCAGAGCTGCCTCACTGATTATTTTTTGAAGAAGAGTGTCTTTTGTGATTAAGTCACTTGTCAGATTTGCATTGATATGCAAAGTCGCGTTTTAGATCTCAAGAAGCTCCACCATCTGTTACTAAGTTTCTTCCAGCAGGAAGTCCAGGAGAATAGCGTTCGTGAGGTAAAAACACATCAGCCATGGCAAGAGCGTCAAACGGTTGTTTATAATTAAGAAATAGAACTCAGAGTAAATGCCGATTGAATGTAGTTGTTAGGAATGAACTGAAGGATCACACTGCAGAGTTGAGACAAGGTGTGAAAAGGCTGAAGGACAGGAAGGGTATTTACAGTTCTTTTTGAAAAATTCAGAAAGGTCTCAGTCTTGATTTTTACTTTCAGGGGATGGTGAAGATTTAGTGTTTGTCCGAATTTGTGTTTTTACTCGTGCATTTAACACTTATTAGACCCAACAATGAATGACGAAGCACGTGCACGCACACACACACACAGACCTATGCACGTCTCGATACTTGAAGTCTCATATAAGAAATGCAGGAAATAGCTAAAATTTATTTTAACGTGTATAAATTCAAATACTGAAGTGAAAACACCTATGTTAAATATGGATGAGAAAAATTAATTGAATATTCCAGATAAGAAATAGCATGATAATAGATAAATATATTTAGATAGTAAATATTTAGCTATTTAAACACATTGAGGTAATTTAGAAAATATCCCTTGAATGGAATGTAGCCACTTTAAAAAGGATGGATGTGGTCCATGAATCAAGGCACATGGGATTATTAAATAGAAAATAGTTTAAGGGTAGAAAGACTTAGTAGAATGAATTGATTGACATAGTTCTTAGAATTCCACAATTATGGCTTCTGATTCGAAGTTTAGGCATATCGAGTGAATAGATCATTTTTAATTGGTTCATTGGCTTCAAAGAAAATCATGCTTATTTTATGCCGTTAGAGTCTAATATGTGGTAATGTACAGGTAACGAATTCAATGGGAGTGTTCGATGTAAAGGAGAATGATGTCTAAAACAATTCAGAGTAAAAGTTGTAAATAATCCACTCGTGCACCCTCTATTTCTCGGTGGTGATTTTGAGAAAAGCAACAGAAAAATTCAAAGTGGGAAAGTGAGAGATGCTAAGCACACTTATTAAAGAGTCCTTCTAGGAGCTTTGCTGTGATTATTAAATGATGGTTTGGTCAGAACTTTGCATTAGGTGTGTATTTAGTCTCTTGATAGTAGTAAACTTTATTTCTTTTTATCCTTAAAAATGTTTTTCATATTTGTGTGTCCCCGCACATATTTGAACACGATACAAACTGTGCACTTATTCCAAGTTATATACCATCTTATTGAGTCCATTTCTATTGTCAAGTTTAAAAAAATGATCATTACCGAACTTCAGTGTATTCTCCATTATCGTAACCTGCCTCTAAGAGCGTTCTGCATCCCGTCTTTTTCTGTGTGGGATGAGAATAGCTCCTCCTACAAGAAGCGTGTACTCTCCTACCCCACCGACATCAGGCTTGTTGGTGTGATTGGCTTTGAGCATAATGAAAGTGATACATGACATGACCAGACAGACATTTAAAAAGCCGTCACGTGGCTTCTCCATTGCTCTTTGTCCTGGGCCATGAAAACAGACGTGTCCCAAATGGGGCTGTCTTTCAGACTTGGAAGGAGATTTGTGGAGCATATCTGACAGAGACCCATGGCTGACATGGAAAGTAAGCAAAATATAAGGAGTAAATATATGTTGTGAGAAGCCCTTGCGATTTGGACATTATTGTGAATAATCGTGGAGGGTCTGAAACTTCCCCCTACTTGTAAGGGTCTGAAACTTCACCTACTAGTAAGTTAGCCTACAATGGGATTACGGATGCTGGTGGAGGATTTGAGACTCCTGGCCCAGAGACAAAAGACAGCTCCTTATTCACAGCAACATCCGTAGCTAGAGTATCAGAAGTCGTGCTGGTTCCCTCCGCCTTGGTTTCCACGGAGTGATGTGAAGCGTGCCAGGTGACAACTGCACGCACAGTGTATCGTGTAACAG
>NW_011888973.1:542825-580116 GCF_000151845.1 Pteropus vampyrus | reverse complement strand
CACACACACACAGACCTATGCACGTCTCGATACTTGAAGTCTCATATAAGAAATGCAGGAAATAGCTAAAATTTATTTTAACGTGTATAAATTCAAATACTGAAGTGAAAACACCTATGTTAAATATGGATGAGAAAAATTAATTGAATATTCCAGATAAGAAATAGCATGATAATAGATAAATATATTTAGATAGTAAATATTTAGCTATTTAAACGCATTGAGGTAATTTAGAAAATATCCCTTGAATGGAATGTAGCCACTTTAAAAAGGATGGATGTGGTCCATGAATCAAGGCACATGGGATTATTAAATAGAAAATAGTTTAAGGGTAGAAAGACTTAGTAGAATGAATTGATTGACATAGTTCTTAGAATTCCACAATTATGGCTTCTGATTCGAAGTTTAGGCATATCGAGTGAGTAGATCATTTTTAATTGGTTCATTGGCTTCAAAGAAAATCATGCTTATTTTATGCCGTTAGAGTCTAATATGTGGTAATGTACAGGTAACGAATTCAATGAGAGTGTTCGATGTAAAGGAGAATGATGTCTAAAACAATTCAGAGTAAAAGTTGTAAATAATCCACTCATGCACCCTCTATTTCTCGGTGGTGATTTTGAGAAAAGCAACAGAAAAATTCAAAGTGGGAAAGTGAGAGATGCAAGCACACTTATTAAAGAGTCCTTCTAGGAGCTTTGCTGTGATTATTAAATGATGGTTTGGTCAGAACTTTGCATTAGGTGTGTATTTAGTCTCTTGATAGTAGTAAACTTTATTTCCTTTTATCCTTAAAAATGTTTTTCATATTTGTGTGTCCCCGCACATATTTGAACACGATACAAACTGTGCACTTATTCCAAGTTATATACCATCTTATTGAGTCCATTTCTATTGTCAAGTTTAAAAAAAAATGATCATTACCGGACTTCAGTGTATTCTCCATTATCGTAACCTGCCTCTAAGAGCGTTCTGCATCCCGTCTTTTTCTGTGTGGGATGAGAATAGCTCCTCCTACAAGAAGCGTGTACTCTCCTACCCCACCGACATCAGGCTTGTTGGTGTGATTGGCTTTGAGCATAATGAAAGTGATACATGACATGACCAGACAGACATTTAAAAAGCCGTCACGTGGCTTCTCCATTGCTCTTTGTCCTGGGCCATGAAAACAGACGTGTCCCAGATGGGGCTGTCTTTCAGACTTGGAAGGAGATTTGTGGAGCATATCTGACAGAGACCCATGGCTGACATGGAAAGTAAGCAAAATATAAGGAGTAAATATATGTTGTGAGAAGCCCTTGCGATTTGGACATTATTGTGAATAATCGTGGAGGGTCTGAAACTTCCCCCTACTTGTAAGGGTCTGAAACTTCACCTACTAGTAAGTTAGCCTACAATGGGATTACGGATGCTGGCGGAGGATTTGAGACTCCTGGCCCAGAGACAAAAGACAGCTCCTTATTCACAGCAACATCCGTAGCTAGAGTATCAGAAGTCGTGCTGGTTCCCTCCGCCTTGGTTTCCACGGAGTGATGTGAAGCGTGCCAGGTGACAACTGCACGCACAGTGTATCGTGTAACAGGGGAGGAACCTGGAGCTTGGGGAAGCTGACTCTTTTATAAGGAGCGATAAGTATGCCAGCCCAAGGCTTCTGAAAGAGATACCTCTGTCTTCTAAGGCTACTTTGCTAGAGAGGGAGATGTTATCTTCATCCTTTTCAAAGCTATTTACTATGCAAACATCCTTGAAAGGTAGTCTGGACCAAAGACAGTTTTTGCCTCTGCTCTCAAGATGCACAGTGACGCAAGAGACCTATGACTAATTAATTTTCTCCTAACAATTTTTAGTTCAGCACAACTCAGCAAAAGCCACATAGTACACTAGGGGCTATGCACTATACCGGAAGTTTACCTGTTCCTATTTCACATCTAAGAAGGCCTCTAATATTTTGAGTTGTCATAAGAATAACAATAATTTACTGAGTGCTTATTATATACATGCACTGCACAGTACTAGGAACTCAAACATGTTATAACTTCTGTCCACAAGGTACTTGTTATTATTTCTGTTTTATCTGTGAGAAAACGGAACTCCAAAGGTGAGATCATTTGCTCAGGGATGCTCTTATTAATTTGAGGAGATGGGATTCAGACTCAGGCGTTTTGGGCTCCAAAGCCTGTGTCTCTCAAGCTGCTAGTCCGTACCCACTAGTGCTATTTTAAATTGAATCATCATAAAGCTTCCAAGGCTTTATGATGAAAGACCGGCGAAGAACGAGCCATGTCATAGCTGATATCGATCCATTCTTCAATAAATGCTCTTTGGGTATCAGAATTTAACCACCTATGACTCCACCCAGCTGGACTGTAATCCATCCCCCACATTTCCATTTTGCCTTCAGGATACTGGCTCTGAGGCATTTTGGCCAAGCCACTCAACCTAGCCATTCAGTACCTATCACAAAAGAGGATGCAGGTTATATTGGCATGTCTTTTCATGTCTTTTTCTAATTAAATACAGATTGACTTCCCTAAATCATCACTTGCCTTTAGAGGGGGTTGCATATGCACACATAGTTTCTGGAACCTACGTTTCCGTGTGTGTTACGTACTCTGTTAAATTCGGAATGTATATTATTTTGAGAGGTTTTGTATGGAATATGAAAGGCCTGATTCATAGAAGTGATTTTGGCCTGGGCTTGTTTGGGGGAAATTTTAATGAAATTTTATATGTATATCAATCAATCGATTGCTAAGCTGGGAGGTGGACAACACGGAAGTGGCATCTGCCTTCATAGGGTTTACAGCCAACAAAGGGCATGAGACATTCATAAATCACCACGCAGGTAAACATAAATGATGACCATGATAAATGCTGTGAAATTAAACCCACATCATGCCAAGAGAACTCACTTACAAAAGAAGGAAATGAACAAATCTCTGGAGGGAAGGTAATCATATTTTAATTTTAAAAATCATTGTCTACAGGTAAAAGAGGATTAGATACAGCAAATACACCGCAGATAAATAGCATTTTTTCACAGAAATATGTATTCCAGAAAATTGTCAATCTAAGTGAACATTATCGCAATTTCTATGCAATGTATAGCGGGGATTTTTATTTTTTTTTTCTGGCACCTAAGTTGTCAGAATAATTTGAACCTATAAACTCGAAGGTCGAGAGTCATATTCTCTTGGATAGTGTTGGGTCAACACATATGTGTTGAGTGTTCCAGCCCTGAAGGAACTTCCATTCTAATGGGAAGACAGGGACAATGACATAGATACACAACGAGAAGAGACAAAACCGAAGTGAGTGGTAAACAAGTTTTTGCTGTCCTTTTCCAGAGAGGCACAAGGGCCGTCTTCTCTTTAGAGTTTCAAAGGCCGAGATCAAATCACATTTTTTCCTTTCTGTTCTCTCTCTGTTTTCCAGCCCGAATGTTGTCTTACTTTCAAGCATACTTCTCGCTTAATGCGAAAGAGCAATGATGTGGAACAGACTATGACATTAGTCAATTTAGGAAGAATATGTCACATTTCTTATGACAGCAAGTAGATATTTGCCGTATTTCGCATTATTAGTGCATTTATAAAGTGGAATTGTTGCTCTTTGCTTAAAAAGAGACTGTTTATCTGAAATAAATTAATGTGTTCAGAAAACAGGTCTTGATAGACACTGGAACAGTGAGTAAGGTTTAGTTATTTTGAGAATCCAGTGTATAGTTTTTCTTTTTCTATGATTTCATTTTAAAAGTCTACTTTTCTAGAGAAGTTTTTGTTACGTCCTGGGAAGCGTGGGTGCATAGAACCCCACACATGTCAATGTATGGGTGTGTAATGCGTTGTTTACACATTCTCATGCATTTTGTTTAAGAAGACACATGATACACTGGAGAAAGGAATCGTTTCTAAAATATAAGTTCATGTACATATTTATCACATTAACATATGTTTTATCTGATAAATATTTTAGAAATAAATTATGCTGGCCATGTGGACATAACTTATTTTCGTAGTATAATAATGTCAATTTGAATTAATTACTTTGTTTTCCTTGTCCTCTGAATCTGCTACAGGCATTTGGATATTACAATAAATCCTCATATTTCACATTATATTACTTCACTCTGGTGATTACGTTAATTGTTTAAAATTAGAAATACACTTACAATTGGTCATCCTCTTTAGAATTAGTTGAGAAATAAAAAATTTTTTTTTTTTGATTTTTTTTTTTCTGGCCCTAGTTTAATTCACAGGCTTTTGGGGACTTTTGAATTTTCAGATTATCAAACTCAGGCTCTGAATAATTAGAGCGAGAAACCTACCTCTTCAAAATTTTGCCAAAGTCTTGGTATATAAAGCCTTGCTAATTAAAAAATAATAATATTTTACTTTAATGAAAACCACCAAAGAGTTTTTACTAGTAGAGGTATATTCGACTTCTTCTTTTTGATGGAAACTAAATGATTTTAGCCAAAATGATTTTAGCTCATTTGTCTTCTCTTATGGTAGATCCTGTTTCCACCCACAATAAATTCATCAATGGCAAAACCTAAGACAGCATCTAATGTTAGGTATTCTTTTTCCTCTTGTCTTCAAGATAGAAAACAAAACAAAACAAAACAAAAAACAAACCAAAAAAACCCCTTCAAATCGAGTATAAACTTATTGTAATCAGAAAATATGTATATCGGCAGTTTTGCACAGCTGCTCAGATCCATCACACACTTTTATCCCTTTGTATTATTTGACGAAGTCCGTGCGAGTGTGACTATTTAAGCTTTCCAAAGGAAAGCACCGCTCTGATTTCTTTTTCACAAACAAGGAAATTTGTTGAACCTCTGTTTTAGTTTTCTTAGGTTTTCTTTTTCTCCAGAGTGGCTTTGAGAAATGCAAACGAAGCAGGCGAGTCCCCTTGCAGAGTGGGTTTGAGGACAGCCCACTCTAATTTTGGAACTTTTGATGACAGATGTAAAGGCAGCTGTTACACGTCTAATCTCTACATGAGCGAACTGTCAGTACAATTATAGCACCCAAGATGAAAGGGTAAATTATATTTCTCCACTTGTATAGAAAATGATACTAGCACTCATCCAGTTACATAATCTCAAAGCCAACCTTCCGATAATGCCTTCATTATCCTAACTGTGCAGTAGTGAAGACATGCTTTCAGGGAATAAGACATTTTTTTCTTTGGTTTCCAAGAAGTATATTTTTCAGTTCTATAAGCGTGTCTGTCAACATTAAGTTGGACATAAAAAATATTATCCTCAACTTGGCACTGCTTTTTAACTAAATGTAGGGAATCCAGGGATACTCTGTAGGAGATACTATTTACTGTCAACTTATTACACTAGTCACAGCATATGCAAATGGCTGGAATATTTTAGAAATATGAGGGGAAGTGGAAAATGCGTCGTTTATAAGTCAGGTGGTTCAATCCTCTTTTATTATTTTCCTTTTTGTCCCAATCCAGTTTGTTTACTTTGCCCATTCTACAAAACGGATCATAGCGCTTCCCAGCAGTTGGTTTGTTTGTTCTAACTGTCCTAAACATTGATGCTGATCTCTACTTAATCAAGTCAGAATAGACTAAGTGTCGATTATAACAACAGCAAAAATAAACGACGATGCATGTTGCGGATTAGTTCATGAATTCCTAACATTAATATTTTAGGCTAAAAATATAACAGCCATTTAGGTCCACAGTAGATAAGATGCAGTAATAAATTTATAATTCAAGATGCTATCTAAATATGATTATGAAGGATGCTCTCTAATAACTTGGATACTTTGCTTCTTCTAAGCTTAGAACTGCAAACCTATACCACTGACAAAAGAGAAAGTCTTTAAGATTTTATTTGCATGATATTTACTCCTAAAAGACATTTTTAAATAGACTTTACTTTTCAGAGCGGTTTTAGGCTTACAGCAAAATTGAGCAGAAGGCACAGAAATGTCCTATATGGCCCCTGCCCCCACGTAGCCACATAGCCTCTCCCACTACTGACATCCTACCCTGGAGTGCTACATTTGTTATTGTTGATGACCTTGCACTGAGCAAGTTCGCCCGACGTCCGTAGTTTACATTGGGGTTCGCTCTTGGTGTTGTACGTGCATTCTGTGAGTTTCGACAGATACATAGCTATATGTGTTCACCGTGGTCGTATCCCGCAGAATAGCTTCACTATCCTAAAAACCTTTTGTGCTCACCTATTCGTCTCTCACTCCCCTAACCCCTGACAACTACAGATTCTTTTACTATCTCGGTAGTTTTGCCTTTTCCAGAATGTTGTGTAGTTGAAATCCTATACTACGGAGCCTTTTAAGATTGGCTTTTTCTACTTAGTATTACACATTAAAGTTCTTCCGTGTCTTTTCATGGTTTCATAGCTCATTTCTTTTTAGCACTGAATAACATTCCTTTGTCTAGGTGTCCTGCGGTTTATTTATCCATTCACTAAGTGAAGGACTTTTTATTTTTTTCGGAGTTTTGGCAATTACGAATAAAACTGCTATAAACATCTATGGGCAGGCCTTTGTGTGGGACACAGTTTTAACTCATTTGAGTGGATATCACGTTGTGTGATTGTTGAATTGTATGGTAAGAGCATGTTTAGTTTTATAAGAAACAGCCAAACTTCTTCCAAAGTGGCTGCAACCATTTTGGACCCATTGGCAAAAAATTTGTGGTTTGTCTTCTTATTCTCTTGACAGTTTCTTTAACAGAGCATGAGTTTGAATTTTAATGAAATTCAGCATATCAATTATTTATTTTATGGATTATGGCTTTAGTGTTATATTTAAAAGCCTTTGCTGTACCAGCGGCCGTGTAGATTTTTCCTTTTGTTATACTCTAGGAGTTTTCCAGTTTCATGCTTTACATTTAGGTCTATGATTCATTTTTAGTTAACTTTTGTAAGAAGTAGAATGTCAGGATCCAGCTTTTTGCATGTGGGTGCTTGGTCCTGCCTGTACCACTCATTGGTATCAAATATTTATTGGCAAAAATCAGTATGTGGACTAAACATTTTAATGTCATATTTTGCCCTGAAATATTTTCTAAGAACTTTCTTTGAATTTCTAATATTTTTTACACTTAGGTTTTTCTGTGCGGCAAAGTATCAGGCTGCCAAAAAGACTAAAAAATTAGTTTGGAAAGCTCTAAATTCTCTAGCAATCCAGTCCCCTTAGTCAAAAGACTTTAAAGAGACTTTGAAATCCTCGGAATTTTAATGAGCACTCAGTTTTATCATGAAAATGTCATTTCAGCCTATAGAATTCTAAATTCACCTTTTACACATAAATCACAGGAGCTAATCAACTGGTCATTTGCAGTGAAAGGGAAAAGAAACCGTAAAGACAGAATATCAACTATTGTCTGTTGTGGGCCAGATGTATTCCAAAATGGTTGATCTAACGATCTCAGAGAGATTTGATCAGAAAGCAGAAAGACGTGATTCGAAAGTTCTTTCAAACCGTGCCAGCCTCCAGCAGGTCTGCCCCAGCCAATCCCGTCGATTACAGATGTTTTTAATACACAGTGCCAAATTCTGAGTCGTGCGCTTGGATTGCTTGTGGGCCATAGGTTTCAAACCGGTTAATGGTTAGTTTTAATTCTCTCCATCTTTGCTACTTCCAGGAAGATTATTTATTTTAGAATGTTTCCCAAATTTTAGTTTAGAAACAGCGATCATCTCTCTAAAATTCTCAGAGGATGCCTTATGACTAAACTAGACGCATTACATTTCCATCCGGGTAAGTGTACGGAGAAAAACAGGACAACTCCATCCCCAAATGGATTCCAATGAGTATTCTAAATCAAAGAGGATACGAATTTTAAAAACAGTGTAATTTTTATTTGAGATTTTTTTTCACACCCTGACTCATCCCAAGAGAACTTTGAGAGCATTTTTTAACTTAACAAAAAAAATATTAATATAAATGTCATTGAAAGGGAAAAGAGATCAAAGAGAAGGGAGAAAACACATACGTTCACTGTGAGATTTAATGTGATTACTGTAGTTAGACATCAGTTTATTTCTGAGCTTCCTAGCAGCCCAGAAGAAAAGGGAGCTATTATCAATAACATAGTTTTTATAATAAGAAAATGAATTCACACCATTTCTAAGAAAGAGAATTAACACTGAGTAATGTATTGTGTCCTTCTTAATATTTTTATGGCAAAGCAGAAGCAGAAATTACATAGATGTTTGTTATAACAATCAAAATAAACTATGATGTTTTAACATTGAAACATTTTTAACTCAAGTCAATATTTCATGTGGTGAAGTTGTTCTTAATCTCTGAAGAGTTATAATGCAAATCCAAAAAGAGAAGAGCCCTAAGTACTCAGGACTGACTGGATTCTGATTCCCTTACACTGGGGGTTTTCAATTTGAGTGTTCATAAGAATCAAATAAAGTCCTTTTTTAAAAATACAGATTCCTGGGCTCTATTCCTGGAATGTCTCATTTAGTCAGTTTGAGATGAGATTCAGATCTAACTTTTTTAACAGGTCCTTGATATGATGCTAATACAACTAGCCTAGCAATTGAGAACTACTCTCTTGGGCTCTATTTTTCAAATTTCTTTTGTGTTTGTCAATTTTTTGTAGGAATTTAATAAATAGGCCAGTGTTATCCAATCTGAAGGCAGTCTGGATGGCAGGTTTTCCATAGTGCTGCTTTGGGACAGACCTACAAGGGATTACACAGAGAGTTGGACTTTCATTTTATTATGAAAATTATAGAGCCATAGCAGTGCCCTGGGCTAGACAAAAGGCCAGTCGCCTGTAGGCTTCTTTTGGTCAAGTCCAGATTTTCCTCAAAAAACGGTTTTGAGTTTGGTCTAGCCCGTGGGCCACTGACGAATTCAAATGTCGAGTTAGAACAAGGCAGAGACAATTTCTGTTTGGAAATCTTTGGAGAAAGCATTAGCTGTATCACACGATAGCTACCCAGAAAGCCTGAATGCTGACCTGTGTGGGTCTCCAGGGACGTCTGCCGAGGTGGGTGAGCCACTAAATGTTCCCCAGACAACTGAACATGTGACCTATTATATGGTACTATTTAATATCGATCAGATGAATGTCAGGGAATGTCTGTTAGAGGCAGGAGCTTTCGTTCCATCAAAGTTAATGATGAGTCATTTTTCCGAACAGCTGGTGGATCTCAGAAACTCCTGTCTCTTAAGACCATTCCTGTTTAATGAGCATCAAGCCATGTCACCCGCATTTAAGGGGCCTGAAATGCTGAGTTTTTATTTCTTATTAATTAGAGGTCCCTGGTCTCAGCCTCCTCTGGTTAACTGGTAACATTCCAAAGAATATCTTGATATAAATGTTCATTAAACACAACTATTGTTTTTTTGTACCAGAAAGATAAAACGGACGTTCTCTCTTTTCCAAATCAATTTCTCTTAAGTGGAAGATTGATATGACATGTCAGGTCTTGCCAGCTGCTCAAGACACTTATATAATTTTTGATCTTTTATAGGAAAATAGCCTGATTTTCTCTTTTCATGAATTTGTATCAGATAAAGTAATGCCACTTTCACTATCTGTCACCAGGCTTATGGATGGCTGCCTTTGTCTTGCCTTAATTTCTAAGTGGCATGTTCTAGGTGATTGGTTTCCCATATAGAAATCAACATCATTTTTCTACCCGTCTCGGCAAAAGCATCATTCTGCCCTTAACCAAGTGTACTTACAACCTTTCAAAATCTATACATGCTTTTTAGCCGAGGACTTTTTTTAAAAAGTATGACACAAAAAGGACCCCTTGCCTTAAAAAGATAAAGTACCTTAATCTCAGTTCAACAGACTTGATGACGAGTATAGTTCTTTTACTGAAAAGTTGTGTTTACTGGTTTGTTTGTTTTTTTAACCAAAAGTTCTGTAAATTCGGTAGTTTTAGAAGAAAGTACATTAGTTCAGAGGAATGGTTGCTGTAGAGGATAAACAGCTTGAACCTTATGAGAGGTCTATGGAAAAAGCAAATCAAGACCACATAGTTTGAAAACTAGAAGTATAACTGTTTTCCATCGTCGGATCTATTTCCTTATTTCATCAGCACTGAGTTGATTGATCAGTTAATGCTCCGATATCAAATAAAATTTGTAAAGAGATTACCCAGAGCGTTGCCCATATATAAGTTAAGATCTAGATTGACAAGCGCATGTCTAATTTTAACTGTAAGGAATGGCATATCTAACTGAACTATTGTGGGACTGATTATAGTGATCAAACGAAGGTGAGATGTTTGGCAAGGAATCTCGGAGAAGATGAGTTTTGACAGAATTTTGAAAGAAAGAGGAGGAACAAATTCGAACTGGGAAAATAGAAATATTCGAGTTGAATAAATTGAAAGATGGCTAAGGGAACAAGAGGTCCTAAATGTTCTCTTCAAGGTCATGAAGAATCACCCCTCTTCTTTTGCAGAGTCTGCCTCTGCTCAGGAGAGTTCTTAGCATAGAATCAGAATCAGTGCAGAATTGGGAAGGTTGTCTAGTTCATCCTGCACATTGCACCTTGTGAAACGAAGCCCCGAGAAGTGAGCTGACTGTCTCTGGGCCAAATTGGCAATGGTAGAGGGGGAGCCAAAATACCCAGGCTCCAGGATGGAGCTCATGACCCTGCGTGACGCTGCTCCTTCACCCCACACGCATTTGGTTACCCACCATTTTAGATTTTCAAAGACAGAAATGTCCACTGTAACTGACTTCGGGTTATGTAACTTCAGTTACTCATGAATTGTTTTTTTTTTTTTTTCCTATTATAAGCTATTTCTTTTTGGGCAGAAACTTTAGTCATCATTTAAGATAAGATTTCTTTCTAAATTATGATGGACCTTGATTATCTGCCACACTGGTATATTTTGCCTATTATTATTGTCGTTGTTGTTATTATTATTATTATTAGTGTGTATTCTTTAACTGCCTAAATATTTTTGACTGTTCTCATCTTGGTGTGTTTTCTTAAATTGCGATAGAACTGGCCTTGAAAAACGTGGATAACTGTCCCTTCAGAGGATTCCTTGTTAACGTGAGTTTGGGAATATGATACATACATTCTTTAGGAAAAAAACACAACCCTAGAAGCCTCACTTTTTTCTCTTTATTCAAGAGCAAATATGTGTTTCACATCTGCTATACAGCAGGCATAGTGGAAGCGCCGGGAGCTCAAAGCTGTACGTGGACAGCCACAGACCCCCAGAGCACTACAGTTTGCCGAGGACAGACAGGAGTCAGCAGGCAATTAGTAGAGACTCAGGCAAACCACTTTATTCCAGGTGTATACAGGCCGTCTGAGGTCCGTTCACTTGATAAAACTTTTAACCGACGTTTAAGTATTTGTCTTCAGAGTCTGTGTGAGTTAGACGTTTTTAAAAGTGATGTTAAGCTTGGAACGTTAGCATGTGCATATATCAATTAATCTTCCATTGTTATTTCATTTGGCTAGGTTGACTTTGTCATGGGATTCTGGTAAATGGCATTCTGTTCAGTAACGTTTTAAGCATATGTTTCAAATGACAATATGATTGAGATGGAGAAGCAAAAAACACGTTTATGTTATTTTGACAGAATGGACCTCGATGTAGAGCACTTTTAAAGACTAGTATTTTATATTAATAATAAAAAACGACATAGCTCTCTCTGGTGAGTTTTCCAGAAGCACTAAGTGTGTGTTCACTGTTACTGTTCCACTCGATTCACTCCAGAGGGGGTTAGTAAAGCATAGTAGGTTTAATACTTAATATTGAATTTCTCCTTTATGTTTCCCACTGATACATTACAATTATTATTTTTTAAAAGGGAAAATATAAATGTGTCAAGTGGAAAAGTACTTAGTATTATTTCTTTCTAAATTTATAGTAGTATTACTCACTCATACAGTATTAGAATGCATCTATTTAAAATGGTTATGTACCTACCTGAGTAACAGGAATTAGTTTCAATATTTTGGAGTTTTTATCGATGACTAGAAGAAATATGCTCTTTTGTTTCCATTTTGATTTAATATTCTTAGTAAACACTGAGTCCACATTTTTAAACAAGAAAACAACTCTGCCTAATGTGAGAACAGCATTTACAACATATATTACATTCCATGGACTTTTGTGGTTCTTGTTTACTATGCAGAAGCTCTAGTTTCTTTGGCTATTTCCTGTTAAAGTACATAGTCCAGTGCACTACAGGTTTGCCAGTTAACCTTCCTAAATAGTCGTTATTGACTATTTCGCTTTGAAATTCTCTTTAACCAAATTTTTATTTCATGGAAAATGGTACCTAAAATTGTTATATGTCTACCACCTTATCTTGATTTGAAATTGTGAATTTCAAATGATATATTTTTAGAATTTTCTTAAATCTATTTTCAACAGGTGCTTCCAAAGAGAAAGTAGGAACACGATGGTCGAGATCAAATTTCAAAATGATAATAGGACAGGCACTATCTGTCTCCATGTGTACGGGGAGCACTTTTTTCTTTAAAAGTCCTCTCAAGGCCCTGCGGTGTCACACGGTCACCAAGGCTGTAGAAAAATGGTCGACATTTCTACTTTAAAAGAAACCAGCTCTTGCTGTGTGAAAGCATTCCCACTGCTGCCCTAATTACCTTATGTCATCGTGAATGGGCTCATCGCCTGCCGTTGATGGAAACTTAGGGGAAAAGAAAATATAAGGAAGACTTAAAAACTCATGAGCACATAATCCAGAGATTAAGGTGTATACACGGTATTTTATAAAAGCCAAAATTATTTTTTCTGATAAAAGTAATAAATGCCTTTATTTTTGAAAAACATCCATTAATACAGTTATGTGTAAAGTAGAAGTGTCAAGTCCCACCAGAATGAACCATTTGGCTGTATCATCATATTTGTGTGTGTTTGTATATATTTCTGTTTGTCTTCTTCCTGTCTCTACGCCTATCTGTCTGCGTGTACTCAGATACTTATCTTTCAATGAACCTAAGTTACACGTTTCGTTCTGCAACTGCTTGTAATAGTGTAGTTTGTCAAGGACAGTTCCCCATGTCATTTCAGTGGTCTGTTGCTGCCTAACAAACCACCTTAAAATGATGCAGTGACTTAGGACAGCGGCAGCATCTTTGGTCTTGGGCAGGGCTCACCGGGGACAGCCCATCCTGCTCTACTTGGGGTCATCTGGGATGGCTCAAAGTCTGGGGGCTGGAGTCATGTGAAAGCCTGTTCACTCGTGTATCTGGCAATTAATACCGGCTCTTGGCCGGGCCTGTCTGTTGGAATATCTCCACTTGGGCTCTCCACGTGGCCTGGGTTTCCGTTGGGAGATGATTCTCCATGAATATTTCATAGTTCTTCATGGTCCAGATCCTCTGAACAAGGCGATAACTGCCAATTTGAGAATGGTTTTGTAAGGAGACATTCCAGGATAGTAAAGCTTCGAGATGTTGCCCTCACTAGGGACAGTCCAGGGTAGTAAATGTAAAGACCTGCCCTTCTCCCCCTGCCCAGATCGTTTACATTCCAGAACAAAGGTGAGGCCTCTCTCTCTTCTGCAGGGAGGATCGGTGCATCACTAGCAGCCTTGTGTAAGGTCAGAGTTGCCTAGTTCGGGAGGATCCTCTCCTATAATGAACCCCATAACTTTATAGGGTAGTGTAATCACGGAGGATAAGTGAGAGGGAAAGGTGCGTGAGACAAGATAGCATGGGAGCCAAAATGAGGATGGTTCACTGAGCTGACCTCTGCTCAGGATCCAGCACAACTGATTGCTCAGTCTTACAGAACCGTATTCTGAGAGGTGACATAAACATCCTCTCAGGACAGGGAAGCGGGAGTGATTCATCGGCTGACCTCTCTTTTATTGGTCAATTTCCTCATGGGGGCATTTATTCCTCTTTGTATCCTGCACCTGCTTGAATGGTGCCACTTCTGTATTAGACTTAATAAATCTGAAGTGACTTACTAGTGGTATTGAATTATACACACACACACACACACACACACACACACACGTACGCACATATATATGTGTGTATATATATATATTTTACTGTCTTGAACTTTGGTCTAAAGATCATTGATCTACATAAATCTATGTGTACATGCCCAATTATATTCTTAAAATAAGTTATAGAATTGAAATCTCAAGATTGTTGAATATATGTGCTTTAAATTTTATTGTCTATTGACAAATGTTACTAATTTTCCTCTATAAAATATATACACATTTATACTCTACCAAGAAATCATAAGAAAAGCTTAATCTCATACTCTAGACATAATCAATGTCCTAATTACTGCCAATCTAATAGGCAAAAGAAAAAAATTATTTTTTCCTAGTTTCTGTTTGATTTTTTGTGAAGATGGACATCTTTTCACATGCTTATTGATCATCTTCATTTTTTTCTTTAGCGAATTGTTTTTCATATTATTTTGTTTTTTCTCATGGAGGCTGTTCCCGTTTCCTTAGTGATGTTTCGGCTTGCTGTGTAGTTTATGGATAAGTGTTTTCTGAATTCGCAAATATGTTTTTCACTTTTCGTTTATCTTTTATTTTAATTTTATTCGTCATCCCTTTTGTCAGAGGATGAAAATCTGTCAGTCTTTTGATTTATATTTCTCACTTTTGAGCATTAATTTTATGTTTTATTTTTATTATATTTTCTAATTTGTCATAGCTGGTATAAATGTATTTTTTTCTGAATTTTTTTCTTGGTTATACTATCTGGTGCTAGTAGTTTTTCCCAGTGATTCTCTTTGAACTTCTAGGTAGATAATTACATCATCTTTAAATACCCTTATATTATTTTCTATATACACATTTATGTGTATATGTTGAATTTTTCTCCAAAATGGAAACTTTTCTTCATATTACATTATGAACATTTTCTAAGACAACTAAAATATGAATTAAAAATACTGCATTATTTTCTACCTATGTAGCATAATCTAAGTTTGGACTCTCAGGTTGTATTTTGTAACATTTATAAATAATTCTATAATCATCTTTATAAATGAATCTTTTCTCTCTTTCTTGGATAACTGCCTTGGAACAGACTTTGAGAGGTAGATTAATGGGTTAAAAATAGGACCATTTTTAAGCCTCTTCCTACATGTGCTTCTGTTGTCCAGTTGCTTTCCAGAAAATATTTATTGCTCCGTAACCTCAGTGGCACTGTATGAGAATGACCATCTCGCTTGTGCATTATTAGCTCCGAGTTGTCTCACTGATTTTATTTTTTATTAATTTGATAAGTGGTAAATAGCGTGATAATTTGCATTTTGTTTTGATTACTAGTATAGTAGAACATCATCTCCTGTGCTCATTAGTGATTTGTGTTCCACCTGTGGTTTTTTTTTATTCATGAACTTAGTTCATTTCTTAATTTGAATCTTTTCATATTGATTTAGATAATAAGAACAGTAATATCTCATGAGTTATATTTGGGGCAAGTATTTTTCCTGTATCATAGTTTGTGTTTTAATTTCATTACATATAAACTTTTTTGTTTTAGTATGGTAAAATCTCTTGATTATTTTACCTTTCTGAATTCTTTGATGTCTCGCAAGTCCTTCTTTATTATGAGGCCAGATAGATAAAATCACTCAATTTCTTAATTAATATTTTGTATACTTCAGAGAAGTTTTAGATTTAAAACAAAATTGAGGAGAAAATACATAGTGCTCAGATACTCTCTGTTCCCACACAGCAAACCTCCCTCAAAATCGACATCCTGAAACACAACGGTACATTTGTTACAATTGATGAGCCCACACTGACACATCGCTGTCACCCAAAGTTCATAGTTTGCATTAGAGTTCACTCTTGGTGGTGTACCTTCTTTAGGTTTTAACGAATGTATAATAAAATGTATCCTCCATCGTGGTATCATAGAGTATTCTGCATAAAGTCTTCACTGCTCCAAACATCTTCTGTGTTCTTCCCATTCATCCCTCCTGACCCCTGGCAATCTCATCTTTTTACCATCTCCATAGTTTTGCCTTCTCCAGCATGTCACATAGTTGGAATTACATAGTGTGCAACCTCCCCAGATGGACTTCATTCACTTAGTAATGTGCGTCTAGGATTTCCCCATCCCAACCTGTTAGTCATGCACTTCAGTTTTTTCCTTGACTGTTGGTCTCTTCTTTGCTGCAGGGTTGATATGCCCACGAGAACTTAGCATCTCCTTAACCTCAGCTTTTGGCCCTGGTCATTCATTCTGGAGCAAGACTCATTCACTGCCTTATTACAAG
Source organism: Pteropus vampyrus (assembly GCF_000151845.1). Classification (NCBI taxonomy): domain Eukaryota; kingdom Metazoa; phylum Chordata; class Mammalia; order Chiroptera; family Pteropodidae; genus Pteropus; species Pteropus vampyrus. The sequence continues at coordinate 563,873 of NW_011888973.1, read as the reverse complement.
GAAACGTGAAGGTGTTGGGAGAGCATTTTGTCCGATCCTGCCATGTTCCTACTGTCCTTTAGGTCATGCTTTTACTAACTTAGCTCAGGCTAAGCTAACAAAATGACACGGACTGGGCGACCTATGAATAACAGAAATTTATTTCTCACGGTCTAGGGGCCAAAAATCTAAAACTAAGGCTGCCAGTATGGTTAAGGTCTGGAGCAGACCCTCTGGGGTGCAGATCACTCACTTCTTGTCGTGTCCTCACAGAGAGGAGGGAACTACTTAGCTCTCTGACATCTGCTTATAAGGGCACTGATGCCATTCATTGGGGCCCCATCCTCATGACCTAATCACCTCCCAAAGGCCTGACTCTCTAATATCATTACACTGGGGATTAGACTTCAACATGTGAATTTGGTGGGGGTGGGGGGGGGGGGGGTGGGGCACATAAAAAGCCATCCATAAAAGCATCTCTCCTCTGGACCATTGCAAAAATTAACTCTCCTCTCCGCCACTAGTGCCTTCCTCTCCTAGTCAGCCTGCCACATGGGTCTAGAATTATCTTTCTAAAATACAGTGCCTCATTGGGCTCGAATGTATCCGATAGTTGCCTCGTGGACCAAATTTCTTAGCTTATATACCCATCCGTTTGTCATGAGGTTACCTTTCCCAGCTTCCTCTTCCCACACGCTTCTCCAGGGCCTGCATCACTGAACTTCTTTTGTCCATCCTCTGCTCTCTGATGCCTCCATTATGTCGCAGTTGCTACTGCCCGGACTACCTTCCCCGCCACTCCCTTTTTTTTCAATCACCTTACAAGTCCAAGTTCAATGTTCATCACCTTTGTGAAGTCTTCATCTTCCTTAGCATTTTGTACTTACCTCTAAATACACATTTGCCTCTAATATCTCATATTCATTTAATAATTTGTCATATTTCTGGAAAGCAAAATCTAAGCCTTATTAATCTCTACGTTTCTCTCCTCTTCCGTGGCCCTGGCAAATAATAGATGTTGAAAAATGTTTCTCGAATGAATATTAAATGAATCCACTCACCAGTGTGCTCTGGGAATCAGAGACCTCTTTGCAACTGCGCTGGCTCAGTCACGACAGCAGCCTTTTAAAAATGCAAATCTGATCATGGCACTCTTCTGCTTAAACCCATGCAAAGGCTCCATGCTTCACTCAGGTCATAATCTTGATACGAAATCCATAATTTTTTATTGGCCCGTAGCCCCGCCCTTCTTCTCCAGGCTCGTCTCTCCTCCCCTCCCCCCATGCCCCCCATGTCGCTTGCCTCAGCCACCTGGTCACCTCTCCGGCCGAGATGCTCAGGGCCTCCTCCATCTGGGATGGTCTTCCCCTGGCCCTGGTCATCTGTTCTTTCCTCCACCTTCAGTTCTCACCTTTCTTCTTCAGCAGGGTCCTCATCCAAATCACATTTCCCTAGTATCAACTCACACAGGTGGCTTCGTACATTCGACGGTGCTTATTTCGATGTGTAATTCGCACTGATCTGTGTTTTGCTGCTACTGTTGTTTGAGGTCTAGCCTGCTTACCAGCCTTTATTTTCCATTATGTATATTTTGTTCTAAGATACCTTCTCATCATGGTGCCTGAGACTTATTTGCCCAATAAATATGAATGAGTGACAGGCTTTAGGATGATAGTTACTGTAGATGCTTTTTTCTCTTTCTACTTTCCCTTTATTTTTAACCCGAATGCCCCATACTTACCTAGTAAATGTCATATTCTGTTGACTGCCTGCTCCCTCCACACCTGTGCTGTTATCACGTTTGAATCACAGCAGTTTTGTGTAAATTTCAAGGTCTCCAATGAATAATAAATTGGCAATTTGAGTTTGTTTCTTCTTCTTTTTCTTTTCCTCCAACAAAGACAAAACTAAGCTTTTCTTTGCTGATTTGTTTTGGATGATCTCTAAAATATTTTGCCAGGGGGTGGTTATTAAAACATCTTCTTAAAACCTTTCCTGTAGGGTTAGGAGTAAATGTGATACTATTTAAGGTTCGTACTCACCATCTTCTCTGTCTTTTTGTTGTACTTGCCCCTCAGAAGGCTGACTTTTAGAATCACCAGCACGATGCTATATAGACTATCTTGAGTAATCCAATAATAACCATGCATTTTATCTTAGATTTTTTTTTTTTAATCTGATTCGATAGAGCTAATTCGGTTTTTTCTAAGCCCTGGTTTTAAATCTAATTAAGGCATCTTAAATTGCTCAATTTCCATTTGGGTAGCCTGCTTTGCCCATAATTTTCAGGTTTCAAGACTTCTGTAATGAATTTCTTCCATTGCTTTTCTGCAATTAAGCTTCTCTTCCATTAAGCTCTGTCAGACTTAGTCATAAGGCAGATTGGTAACCAACCAGTCTCATTAATTAAGAGCACAGGAAGGTCTCTAAGAAAACACCTTTGTATCAGGGTAGTCTAGAGGAATGGCCTATTTTTTCTGCAAATGCCCATGTACCATTTTCTTGGAATAACAGCTTATGGGTATTTTGGAGACTGATTTCTCTTCCCTTCTTCATTGCCTCTTTTGTGCCTCCAGCCTCTTGAAATCGGCCCCTTCCCCACCCAAGGTTAAAGGCACAAGAGGCAGCCGCATACTCAGACAGAGCTGGGGGCGCGAGGAGGCTGCATTTGGTTGGGGCTTTGGCGGGAGAGCACAGCAGAACTTGCCAGCCCCAGGCCCTCCGAGCTGATTTGATCACCTCCACTTGCAATCTGCCTCTGTGGTCCCGTGGACCTGAACTCGAGCCTCCATTTCAAAGCCATCGTGGTCAGGTGGACCATCTGGTCAGCCGGCCCTGCGTCCAGAGAGATTCGGAATCACAGTGCAGAGAAACTAATTATGTTCAGTAAGTGTTTCATGATCTGCTGTTCTAGCCAAATAAACAGAAATAAATTATCGACATATTTTCTTCCTCTTCTCTCTGTTCATCAGATTCAAAAGTCCAAGGGAAAAATAAATCCCCAAATAGTAAGAAAATTCTTGGGGAAGCTATTGGGTCTGTTTTGCATAAGCGATCGTGCATACGTTCGAAATGGTAATCCTTTTGTATCTGAGATTGATAAGCTTATTTAATGTGTTCTTGCCCCGTTTGACAGCGGACAGCCGTCACGCTAAGTGCTTCGCTGTCTGTCTGCGCTGCTGACGTATCACTTGAGGTTTTGAGTGCACATTACGAAGCTGAGATTTATTGACCCAGCCTTTATTTTAAGTAGGACGTATTTATGTTTGTACCCTTTTGATAACCAGGCCATTGGGACAGAAGCGAATTTTTAAATCTTACATCTGTACTCAGACAATTTGATAATGTACTCATTCTTTTTTACAGTTACTTCTGCAAATGCTTAAGCACCTTTTGTTTGCCAGTCTAGATATAGTCCAACTTATACTCAGTAGCTCTTACCTAAAAAATTAGTTTTCCCCTCCAAGGCAGTTCTTAAAAGAAGACTTCGAGCAATAGTACATCAATATTTGTTAATTCCATAATATATCTATCTATCGAAGTCATGTAAAATTTGATTTGAAATGCAGTGTGGATGACAAATCTATTATAATAAAAGAAAGGCAGGAAGCTGTAAGCAAGCATGAACATATGCATGTGGGAATATTTGTCTAATTTCTAATTAGGCTAAATGATTCTAGATTAGCTTTACTAGTTATCTAAAAATAAATACCTATAGAGAAAATGGTCTTACTTTGTAATTAACTATCACTAATTTTCATGCATAGATTTGCCATTATACATTTTAAGGATAAGAGTTATCTCCTTTTTGTATTAGCTCATCGGTTGTTCACATATTGACAAAGTATAAATGTCAATTAAATTTTTTGGAGTAAGTGTTCAATTAAATGTGTGTTATACACTTGTTAATTCATCTGATATACCACTAGGGCTAACTATAAATATAAAAGTGCTGTTTTTTTTCCAGTTTATCAAATGGATCTTTGAATTAAATAAACATTGTTAGATAGTTTTAGCATATGGGCTGGTATGCAGAAGTTTTTTTAAAGGACGATATTATATAGAAAATAAACAAGAAGTTTTTCATAGAACAAGTATGTATAGGAAATAATCATTTGAGGCAAGGGCGCATACCTTTAATTGCCCTTTCGAATATCATATTGCATATATACAAATTATAGTAAGATAGACATTTTAAAGTCTTATTAAAATGTTTCTAAATATAATTTTATTCTATTACATGTACATTTAAATTATTTCAAGCCAGTATATAAATAACGAGTTATCCCATGGGATTTTCTACCTTCCCTCCCCCCCCATATTAGTGTGACAATACTACCACCTTCTCAATTTTATCTAAGCAGAGCTTAACCAGCGATATCAGATGAATCACAGTTATCTCCCATACCAGGTTGTAAACTGTTCGAGAGCGAATCCATTTCTAATTTATTTTTATGTGTTATAGAGTCCTTAATAGATTCTTTGCATTTGTACATACGGGTCGGGACCCCCGTGAAGAAATAAATGGAGCACTCAGCCGACGTTCACTGTGGAGGGTTTAACAAGGGGACCGTTAAGATATGAGTGGGGATCAGGGGGCACAAAAAGGCTGGCGAAGCACCCTGGGGCTGGCAATAGCAGGAAGCTATTACCCACTCCTCAGTCTGAAGGTCAGGGATGGAGAAGGCTTACCTACCTGAAAGAGCCTCGGCTGAGGTTGCAGCTGCAGGTGAGAACTGCTGTCAAGAGATGTGGCATTCGGGGGATTCGGGGTACTGTGAGGCTGGAGCCCAGCAGAAAGGGAGCCTCGTTCTCTGATGGCTTCAGCCCAGCAGAAAGGGAGCCTCGTGTTCTGATGGCTTCTCATTGCTTTTCATTGGTCTGCTGTTGGCTAAACCCGAACAAAAGCAGAGACGTTATACCCCATCGAAGAATATGATGCGTCCATGAGCACAGAGAAAAATGGAGAGTAGATGGAGGCAGGGGAGGCAGGAATGCCTGCAAGCAGAGGCGTATGTATATGCAAGCAGCAGACATTAAGCTTAGTAGGTGTTCAGTTGATGAGGGGGACAATGGTGAAGTCTTTAAATGTTTCAACAGCTTTTCAGCACAGCCTGGATTTGTGTAATAAATTTCTTTTTCTTGATTAGCAAGTATTGTTTACAATTCTAATGAATATCAGTTTGTTCACTTGATGTTTCATTTGATGTCTGTGTATAACTAATGTGCATAAATAGCATAATTTTGCAAGTTAACTAACAGAATTAGTTATTTAAAGATATCCCGAGATCTGTCCTTCACTGAACAAAAGAATCCTTTTATTATGTGACTCATCGTCTCCTAATTTACTTTTAAGTCTCGATCTCATATATTGAGATGGCTTAAATCAGGGTCAAGCAACAGCACTGAAAAAGGTTGTGGAACTAACGTGGGCCCGACGTCTGAGGAATGCAGCCATCGTGGTGGTGGCGTTACGTCAGTGACGTGAACGAGGCCATCTGATAGCTCTCAAGGATGGAGGGTTCATAGGAAATCAAATCACCTGGGGTCACAGAGGTTTTTAAAGGGATTCTTTAATAATTGATGATGCATGAGAGGATTTTACCATGTGTGTTAATACATGTACCTTCCCACTCCCTAAGCTACAATAATACTCACAGATTCAGGTCTTCCCCTCAGAGAAATTCTGGGACACAGCCAACTGGAACCTATGACTTGAGTAGTTTGACAAAACAATGAGAATACAGGGACTTATAGTAATTCACCCTTATCATTTCTTAACTGCTTCTAGAGGAATCCCAGCCCATTGGGTCATATGTTTCCAAAGAGCTAGCTTCTCCCCACCCCAATTTATGCAATGTTGACTGGGATTTGCTATCCTATTAACTCACCACAGGATCTGTAATTCATTAATATATGTCATCTGTAGGTGCTCCCAGCTATAAATGAGAGTGAAAATTGGCTGTTGCCCTGGGTGTAAGTGTAATTACGATGTTCAGTTCGGCATACACCACGTTCTACAAACTCAGTGACCCATCAGGGTGAACGGTAACCCCCTAGCGTGATGCATTTGAAGAAAGATTTGTTCAATGAGAAGAACAAGAGAAAAAAAAGACAATAATAATAATAACCGGGATTATTGAAAGATTTCTAATCTATTACTTAGCATTTATTGAATATACTTTCATAAACGTAAAAATAATGCATCTCATTTCTACCCGCTTAAATTCACAAATTAAAAAATCACAGCTACCAAGTTTAACACAAAACTACCTTAAGGAACAAAGGCAAGTCTGTTAGGAGGAATCATTTGAAGTTCATAACCAAATAGCTTAATTTTCCCAGGTCTGCTTCCCCTGGTCGTTTTCTCTGGTTTTTGATTGTCCTTGTTCCCAGGTCTCTCTGGATGATTGGGGATAGCAGGTTGATGATGAGCCAGGGACACTTACTTCCTAACGGCTTTCTAAGAGTCTCTGAGAATCTAAGATTTCTGAGGACACACATTTCAGAGTCTATAAAAAGCTCTGCCATCCCGCGTATTGGGTGGGTGGATCAGACCTCTGGTCTCAGGAGGAAACAGCTTCATTCCTCAGCACAAGATGACAGAGAGTCATCCCGCCTCCCATCCAGCCACGTTCCTTCACATTGTCCCTTAAAGTGGGTCCCTGAGCCATATCCCGCTTAAGCCTTTCGCAACAAGGGTTTGTTCCGTTTTGTTTCTACTCCGAGCAGCAGAAGAGATTTCATTACCTGTTTTACACGCTTATTTCTTCTGGAGGTGCTCTTATGGTAACACTGTGAGCCCAGGTGGCACAGATGACAAGTCCATGTTCAGAAGGAAGTTTCCAGGTGAATGCTCCCCCTGAAGCCCAGCCCTGCAGGTGGCTCTCAATGTTTATCTCTAACCTGTTCTTCTGAGACTGACTGGTAAGCACGTGACCTTCTGGCAGGGCACAGAGGCACCCGTATCATGAAACGAGGTCCTGCTTTGCTTCATGAAGTCAGGATCTCTGAGAAGATACCACTGCTGACTGCGGTCCATCGCTCTAGTGCTTTCTGTTAAGTTTTTACCAATCCCTTCACTTTCTCTTTGCAGCAAGAGGCAACCAACTCTAGTCAACTTTCATACCCCGTACTGTCACATGCTATAATTTTCTCTTCTTCCGCCTGGCTGGAGCTCAGAGCTAAGTGTTTGATTTTATAATAAATACTAAATTACAGAAGCTATAAACATAAAAATGTAGTTATTTGTTCTAAGATGGTACATGGTGAGACAGGTGGAGGAAGGAAGACAAAGCTTTCTTCCTCCAGGTGGTCGGCCGCCTGCCACTCTGTTATCAGTCTCCCTTGTGATCAGTTGCTAGAATAATGATTGGACACTTCCGGATTTGAGCAGATTTGTCTGTGTATTGCAGAAGAGGAAAATCGACCTTCTACCCTCTTAGGTTCTATGTCTGGGCCTGAAAATTAAACAAACATAAGACAAATTATCAAGAGAAAAGTGTATGCAATCTTTTATGGGCAGGTGAGAGTCCTCATAAGGAAAATAAAGACCCAAAGAAACAGAACCGAGAGCTTACCTACGTTTTTAACAAAGAATGATAAATTTGTGGAGAAGCGACATGGCCAAGGAGTTGGGATCAGGGGCTGTAAATTGTAGGAAATCGACTGGTACATTTATGGGGAAACTAATGGAAGATAAGGGTTATTTTAGTAGCTTTGTCTGTTAGACACCTTTTGCTGACCGTTTCCAGTGTCCAGTGATAAGAATGCTCTTCTCTTCCTATTGAAAGGAGGGCCCCTCTCTCTTGGAAAACTTTATGACCTGCTTTTAGGTAGAAAGCTGGAGGTCAGAGAGACCTCCCTACACCTGTTCTCTTAAGTGCTGTCAGCTCAAAAAAATCAATGTGCCAAAGTAGCATATTTTTGACGTGGCATGTTCTGGACATCTGTAGTATGTAATGTGCGTGCAGGCTGAAACCCCTCTTAACTTCTTTGGATTAACATGGTGGCCAAGTCCTGAGCTACGCCTCGCAGCCATTTCTTAAATGACAGACTGCCATGCTAGGATGGGGAGGGCCTGTAGTAAATTGCGTGTGCCACACAGGTGACCGTGTCTGGTATGTTTCTGTGGAAGCCCCTATGTTAAAGATACAATTAAGATTTATCTATTATTTATAAAGCAGATTTGAAGAAGTTTTAAAAGTAAATTACAGTAAAAAAAAAAAAAGCCCTAGAACATTTGAAATAAACTCAGAACAGTGAAAAATTTATAAGGAGAAAGAAGAAGCTACTTCAAATGGAGTCGTTAATGTACACGAGCACTAAACTGATTCTCGAGTTACTGACAACCACAGCAAAGGAGAAAAATTGTTTTCGTTCATCTAATTCTTATTGTTTAGTTGAAGAGAGCTTTCATATTCATCTCGGGGTCCCTCAGGGGGCCCAAGCTGGTAACAAATGAGCGGAGAGGCTGGGCGAGAATCAGAGGGAGTGGCTCAGCTTTTGTTTGTCCATCCAAAGAATTCAAACTAAGACCCACCTGAAATAAAATCTTTGCTGGCCAAGCGAAACCAGAGCGCCCTGGACGGCAGTAGACATCAAGTAGCAGCAACTCCTGAGCTGAAAGTGAAATCCAGAAGTTTCTCACGGGGGTCTCTATTCGGCATTCTGTGACATAAAGTACTATAGATAAATGTATACGTCATTTGATTGAAAACGCACAAAAATGGCAATTGCTTGAAAGGGTCTTTCCAATACTGAAGTTATGGGAAAAAAAAAAAAAAAACCTGAAGATTTAACGTTATTATTTTGCCTTAGTGAATACACTGTGAAGTCTCTAGAAATCAGACATGCCTCAACTGGTCTAAAAATGCCCTAGGTTAAGGGTACTTCCAAGAGGTCCACTTTTTCTTGTTTTGGAGGAAATATCTTTTGTGATTGGGAGCGAGCAATGCAAAGAACTTTCTCATGTCCTTGAGTTAAACAAGCAGCAGTGCCATTCAGGGTGTGTCGATTACATCTTGTGTGTGAGGTGGGGGGTAGAGAGCGGCTGGGCACGCACGCCATCTGTAGAGTCCCCGAGGAAAACAGGACATGAACTTGAAAGAACAGAAAAGTCTCCTCCATTCTCCTACTGGCCTGGTTCCCTGAAGTCAGCTTCTCAAGTCCAGAACAAACGAACACGCAGAAAGTCATCTCCATGTCATTTAAACGTTCGGGATAAACTGAATTCCTCCCCACCCCCATTTTCTTACTGTTCAGTCATTTCTGGGCTCTGTAATCACAGTGAAGAATTCGAAGTCGTTTGGTGGTACTTGTGGGAAAACAAACTTCTTACCATTATCGCTGTCCCGTGTCTGTGACATACCTGTCCCGGGTTGGCTGCCAGGCCACATGATGTAAATTCAGTCTTGGGTGACTTCGAGGGAGGTACAAAGCACAGGGCTTGGGTCTCACAGTGTTCTGAGCTGACCAATGGCCACCAGACCAAATGAAGCTACAAAACATGTCACCAGCCGGCTCCTCTTAGTCTGTGAAACAATTCAGAGAGACAAAACCTCTGACCAGTGGTGACAGGAAAGGGATGTGTCAGCCACTAGGAATCCCTGAATTCAATGATGGCTGACTTTGCTCAGATGTTATTTAACAAAACCCATGAATATGCCAGGATAAAGTATGGCGCAAATGCTGGCTAAAATCAGAAAGACGGGGTGGTTTTGAAGTCAGTCTGTTAGGAAGCAAGTTTCTCGAAAGCCAGCTGGGATCTTTAGATTCAATTAGGGACCTCCGCGTAGGCCTCTAACAGTCTAAAGCGCTGTTTGTTTCAAAGCACGAAGTTCTTTAGACTTCGCTTGGCAAGAATAACACCTGGGCACCTCTCAATAAACCAGTGACCCCAAATGTCTGGAGAACAAATGAGGCTTCTGCAGGCTCTTTTGCTCTAGTATTTTGGTCAGGTCAGAGCGTTCTTCCTTTGGTGCGTGCTTATTTTTATACTTGGCTATTGTAACTCGTTATAATTGTATTCAGATATTTCTAGTGTCTCATAGTAGTCCTCGCTGATGTGTTTTCATTTGATTCCTACCAACTAGGCCACCTGTGACTTGGCGAGATGTGCATGCAATATATTTTAGGGGACACGGGAAGTAGATTTGAGAGACCAAGAATGGAATGTCAGTAAGGTGCGGTAGGCAGAACACCGAAGGGGTCTTCCCAAGCTTCCATCCCCCTGTCAATCAACAGTCACCTACGAAAGGACTTTGAAGATATAATTAAGAGTAATTATCAGCCAGCCTTACTATAGGGCAAGGAGCCTGGATAATCACGAGTCTTTCAAATCAGAGGAGGAGGGCTTGCGAGTCAGCCAGAGAGAGGTACAGTGACGAAGGGGACAGAGGGAGTTTTCAAGCATGAGAAGGGGTCGACCCCGTGTCGCTGGCTCCAAGTGATGGAGAAAGGGGGTCAGGTGACCCAGAAGGTGGGGTGGCTTCTAGAAGCTCTGAAGGACCCCTGGCCTATAGCCAGCAAAGGTGTGGGATTTAAACCCTCCTGGGGCATGGAATGAATCCAGCACACACCTGAGCGAGCCTGCTGGTGGGTTCCACAAAGTAGCCTTCTGTATTATGAACTATATGCTACCGAGTGCATTATTTTAACGTGGAATTACAGGGTCGTATACAGAAACCATGCCTGCTGTGCTTTAGGGCAATGTAAGGGATTTTCAGGGTCCAGGCCATTTTGCCTTATAGGCGGGTTTAGACATGAACCCCCAGGGAAGAGGCACCTTTGACCTGCACGCTGCCTCTCTGGCCGCCGCCTTCGGAGAGCTTGAGCTCCGCCAAAGAGGAGGTCCACAGAAAGTGAGGCCGCTCACTCTGTTTCTAGAAAAGTCTTGAGACTCACGTGCACAATGTCAGCGCCTGAATTCCCTCACCTCGGTCTACACGAGCGGGATGTACCTTTGTCCTGCCCAAGGGCACCACTAGTTGTTCCTTTTCCACCTTTTCCTCGCACAAGGTAACCTGGGATGTTAGTGATAATCTGACTTATTCCACGAAAAACTGGAGGGCGATGCAGAGGGAAGGGCGAGCGTACCCGGGTCTGCGCCGGCGCATGCGCAGGAGACCGGGCTGAAGGATGCGGATTCCCTCACCCAGGGCGGTCTTTCTCTCTGGGTAAATCTATCCGCTTCTGCATTGCCGCTTTTTCAACTCTCTTTGTAGTTTTCTGTGGAGGCCTCCCACTGCTGGAGTCATTTGAATAAAAATACAGTTCTTCTGCCCTGAACAACCTTCAGGATCCTTCAAAGATGAATTTAATTATACATATTAAAAAAAAAAAAAAAACCTCAGAATTTTGAGGATTTTAGTTCTAAAACCAAATTTATTATGTTCAAAGTTGTGTCTGGATAAAAGGCAAGTATAACATTAACATATTAATCCATTCATGCCATTTAGTGATTTGAATTATTCACAGCTGCTTGTATTTTCTTTTTAGAAGAATACGGCTTTTATCTATGAGGCTAATCGAATAGAAAGGAATATCTTTTGCTTTTCTAATCCCCTCAGTTGAGGTTATTTTAATATAGGCTGCCCCCTGTCCCCTGGTGCATTTGATGAGCTGTCTTCATAAAGCATTTACATTCGCTTGAAGCACTTAGCAGAAAAACTAGGTAAGTCGAACACTAACAGTGAAATCAAAACGCTAGGCAGCCATTTCCAAGTTCAGGGCGCTTTGAAGCTGTTAAGATGCTAAATCCCACTCCCCCAACCACCCCTCTCCCCGGAATATAAAGGAGGTGATGCTCTGCAAAACATTTGGCGGCCTCTGTTTTCAGTGTTCAGGCTACGTTTTCTAAGCCGATTTGTGCGCTTGGCTTTAGCTCCTCCCCTTTTTATGATTTTAAGTCATGAATCTTCTAGGTAGGGAATAATCCTTTCGAATGTCTGCTTTCTTACTGGTGGAAAAGGCTATGCTATATATTTGTTGCCAATCTCATAGGGCTAGAAAGCTCAGACGAGGTAATACGCAAGGATAGAGCCTCTAAATAGGCTAGACCGACGTGAGAGCAGGGATGTTTCTCTGCCATTGCCATTAGCAATCAGTTTGCAGAATTAAAATACCACAGGGATTCAGAAGGCATGGTGTTTGTAACTGGTCAGAACCCACGACTCACAAATGTCATTTTAACCTGGAATGTTTCATTTAGGTTCTAATCTTTGTCTGATTCCAGACACTTAAACAAGTAGTATTATGCCTACTAGATTTCGCTTTCCACTCTGCCTAATTCTTTGAAGGATGTCTCATTTGCCAGGATTTTCCAGAACTTTTTAGGAACCTGGTTGCTTTCCCCTGGACAGTCTTATTACTGTTTTACTCAGACTTGAACTTCGTTTTTGCCGAGTGGAGCAGATTTGAGATATATTTATTTGAGGTGGACATTTCCGTCGGCATCATCTAAAGTCGCGTTTATTTTTTGTCAGTCTGTTTATTCCCTGATGGAATGAATCAAGAGTCTTAGGAGCAACAGAGTTACTTTGCAGTGATTCTTTGGATTTTAAGGGACATTATTGATTATAAAATCTAAAGGTGCTTGATTTGATATGAGAAACAGATGCCAGGTTGGCGAAGCAGTTTGCCTAAGATCATGCAGCTGGTTTTTAGCAAGGTAGAATTAAGAGCCAGTTCTCCTGATTCCAAGTCTAATGTTCTTTCCACCATACAGTGAAGAGGACGAAGGCTCAGAAAGAAAGACGGCTTTGAGCGGGAGTCAGCAGACCATGGCCTGTGGGTCACAGGTGGCCCACTGCCTGTTTTGTAAATAAAGTTTTATTGGAACTCTACCATGCCCAGGCATTTACATATTGTCTACATCTGTTTTCACACTACAAGGGCAGAGCCGAATGGTTGGTCCAGAGACCACATGGCCTAAAAGTATAAAATATTTATTATCTGTTTTTTTACAGGAAAAACACACACACACACAAAAAAACCTTCTGACCTCTGGCTTACAGGAAAGATGACTAAATAATCCGTTTGGGGCACTTGGTGGAGAGTCGCTTTAGCTTGCACATTTGTTCCTAATGGTAGTTTAGAATAAGCTGGCTGTTATACATTGTCCAGCTCTCTCGCGATTGCTTACAGGTTGATGTTGACAAGTGTGAATATATACTTTGAAAATAAGGACTGGTACATAAAGCATTTCCATGATACGGGGATTTGTTTCCGGTATTCATCTTCGTCATATGTTCTCAAGAGCGATGGTGACATTTAATTCTACGTGGCGGAAACTCACCCAGGGCACACGACAGTTGTATTCACGTACGTGAAGGGCTAGATGTGGGCAAAGGGATCAGATGCATTTGTCCTTCATGTCTAACTAAAAATACACTTTGCTGTGAAGCCCCTTCCCCTTCCCCTTCCCCTTCTCCCTTCTCTGGGCAGAATTAATCACTCTCCTGTGCTTCTAAGATACTTGGTGCGGAGTACTATTACAGAATTATCGCCCTGTGACACGGGCAGCTGTTTACACATTTGTCTCCCCAGTCAGTAGTGAAATCCTTCAAGATGAGGACGGCACCTTATTCACTTTGGCATCTCCGCCATGGGGCACAGTCCCTGGCACACGGTGCTTGTATAGCATGAGCGCGTATTGTAATCTCAGAGGGCAAAGCAAGGGCCAATGTGAAGTCCCAGTAAAAGGACCTCGGCGTGGCGGCAATGCTGGCAACTGATAGGAACCTACCCTAAGCTGTGTCGCGTAGCTCCCAGAGACCAGAACTTGGGTTTACAAAGCCTGGGTTTGAGTTTTGGATTCACTGTTTGTCTTTAGGTAAAAATAGTGGCTAGTTTGGCTAGAAACTCAGCAGCACAGGTGTTTTTCCTCAAGATTGCACCTGTACTTCCGAAACGCTGGTCTCCGGGTAGGTTACATCAGTTTCCTCACCTTCGAAATGGAGATGATATAGGCAGCAGTTTTCCAGGCGTGGTCTTCAGACCCTTTGGGGATCCCCCAGACCCGTTTAAGAAGTCTGTGAAGTCAAAGCTATTTCGTAAGGATGCTATGATGTGATTTACCATTTTTCCCACAAAGTTTCGTTGATAGTTCAAAAGCAGTAATGGGAAAACTGGTGTCTGAGGACAAAGCAAGGCACTGAGCTGAACTAGTAGCAATTGTTTTATTTCTGTGGTACGCTGGCAGAAAAAAAAATACATGCCAGTTTCACTTAAGAATGTCCCTGAGTGGAGCAAAGTCACTAATTTGATGAAATGTCAACCTTTAGGTACTATGTCTTTTTAATACTTTGTGATGAACTGGGAGCTGAGTATAAATCAGCTTTGCTACATTTTGAGGTACAGTTGCTGCCTTCAGGAAAAGTTCTTGTTTTTGAGTTTCTAGCTGAACTAGCCACAGTTTTCACTTGCAATACAATTTTTACTTGAAAGAGTCACTGACCAAGTATAGTTATTTAGGCCTTGGTTTTCAGCAGATATATTCTTTCGAATTAATGAAGCGAGCCCATCACTTCAAGGAAAAGAACTAATAGTATTTGTTCCCAATGATAGAATTAAACTTTTTAGCTATATTTGGAATTTTAGAAAACTCATGTCTTCTACCATGAGCTTGATACCTTCTCAGTACTGAGACTCTTCTGAACAAATTGGTGGTGAGATAAATGGGATTTTCAAATATCATATAATGAAAAAGACCGTGTTTGGAATATCCACATAACTTAGTATTTTCTAAATGGCCAGGACATGATGTTACAAAATCCTGCACAGGTAAAGATCTATTCAAAGTCTAATATGATTGTACCTCAAATTAATAGATTTCGATATGAGTAATTACGCTGGATGTGATGGGTGCCTGTCACCCTGTCACTGTGGATAGTACTGAACCCTATGTCTGCTGTCTTTTCCTACACTTATACACCTATGATAAAGTTTAATAAAGGTTAGGTATAATAAGAGATTAACGACTAATAGTAATAAAAACTAATAATAATAAAAACTAATGATAAAATAGAACAACTATAAAATATACTCTAATAAAAGTTACATGTATTTGGTCTCTCTCTCGAAATGTCACATTATATCGTACTCACCTTTTCAGTTAAAGGAGGCACTTCAGGCCTTCTCTGTGACACATCCGAGTTGCCAGGATCACTGCTCTCGCACTTTGGGGCCATCGTTCAGTAAAATAAGGGCGACTTGAACACGAGAACTCGATTAACACAACAGTCTATCTGATAACGCAGTTGGCTACTGAGTGAGTAAGGGGCGGGGAGCACATGCAGAGCAGAGATGCTGGACAGAGGGATGAGTCATGTCCTGGGCAGGATGGCATGAGAGTTCGTCACGCTACTTGGAATGGCATGCGATTTAAAACTGATGAATCATTTATTTTTGGAATTTTTTATTTAATATTTTTGGATCATGGTTGACCACAGGGAACGGAAAACCATGGAAAGCAAGAACATGAATAAGAGGAGACCGCTATATCTGCTATGAAAAGCCAATTTTCTTAGTCTCCTTCAAGCAAAACAACATATCACAACACATGAAATGCAGAAGCAGATAGGAAAATTTAACTGTCTTCTATTAAGGCAGTCATTTCAATAATTTGCCAAAAAAAAATGTAAAGCAACGATGTTCGCACGAATTTTTGTTTATTTTGGATAGATTACTTTTTGAACCTCAGTCGAGAGTTCAGATTATAGTTTTTTATTATAAAAATGTTATTTATAGTAATCTGTATTAGGGTTATCATTTTCATTTAAATAATAAAACTTTTTGATTTCTCAATTTTAATTTTTAATAAGGTAACCGTTGATAATACAAGTTGCGTAATATAGACGGTTGGAGCTCCTTCATATGTAAGAGTGGGAAGGGTCCTGAGAAGATGGGGGGAATTAGGCATTCTCTTATAACTCTGGCGAGAGTATAATTCGGTACTAACTCTTTGGAAATAATTTGACAATATCTGTCAACACTCAAACTCACGTTTGTTGCTTCAGCAATATACCACAATGGTCGTAATAGCAAAACAAGAAACGGGGTCTAAAAGATAATGGAGGCTGGTCAAATAAGTACACCTACACTATATAGTGAAGTTGTGTATATTTTGCACACATTAGAAGTATAGTTGACCCTTGAACAGCGTGGGTTTGAAGTGTGTGGTCCACTTACAAGCAGATACTTCTCAGTTAACCATGGGGTTGGAAATCCGCATTTTCCGACAAGTCGTATTTGGATTTTTGACTGTGTGGCTAGTGGCGCCCCATGGATTGTTCCGGGGTCACCTGTACTTAGATATTTATGTGGAACTGTGGGAATACTTCCACAGTACTAAAGTATTAAAGCATTTCTTTAAAGACGCAGAAAATTATTTTAGTAAGATTTCATTGTGTAAATAATTAGCAGACTTCTGTTTATAGAAATAAATGCTTAAAAACAGAACTAGAGTTAGATTGTGGGAAAATGATTAGGGACTAAGGAAGGGTGGTAGGAGGCATTCATTTTTCACTTTATACTTTTCTATGTCATTCTCTTTATCACATTCACTTTTTTAAAAATTAACTGAGGTGATAATACCTATAACCATAATGAAAACTAGTTGAGATAATGTTAAATCTCCGGGCTCAGTAAGTGTTGGTTGGACAAGTGAATGCCCATTCATATATTTGTGTGCCATCAGTAGAGCATTCGCCACGAAATTAATGAATGGCAGCTTGAGAAAAATGTCATAGATAGAAATTATGCTTCAGAGTATATCTAACTGATCGCTAGAGTGGAATTCTGCTATTCTTTGATTCTGATATTTATGAAAGAGTAACCAAATATCGTCCACCGAGAGGCTCTAATGAATTTTTTTCCCATTCATTAGTTTTCAGTAGCATTCATTTTTCCCTTCAATTATGTTCTCAAAATATGGAGCAGCTACTGGGACAAATAGACCAATACTTACTTAGTTTGGTACTATCACAATTGCCAGTTCCAAAACTGGAATTTATTTAGTGGAATGCTTCTGCTCTTAGGGCAAGCTTATCCTCAGGGTAAGTTTAGGCTACGAAACAAATGCCACAATTTTACTTCTTAAAATAAAGGATGTTGCAGAAGTTATTGTATTCTTTAAAAATCACTTTGTGATTGCCAGTACTGCGTTTTGGAAAGTCCAAATATGATTGCATAAACATATACACAGGCTGTACATGCAAATATGTTTTTATAAAACAGGGCTTAGGTCATTGTATGAAAAACAGATGGACCTTCTCTGGGAGAACAGAAATTATTAACTTATCCCAAGCATCTTATTGAAAGAAAAAAGCCAATTTGAAAAATGTTGGGAGATAAAGCATTCCAGTATTATTCTTCATTTCTTTTATTAATGTATTAGAATGCAAAACTCAATAAAAATTACATTAAAAACTCATAAACATTGTTCACATCTTCTTTCCCCATCAGCCACGTTCATGAAACTGACATTTCTATTTAAATGGAAGTTAATAATAATCAGAATTTATTAATGAGTCAGACAATATGTTGGGCACATCCATTTACTCACCAGACATTTGTTGAGTGCCAGATGGTGTGCCAGGTACTGAGGCGTTAGTGTTGAATAAGATACATTTCTTGCATTTTAAGGGTTCAGTGGCCAGCGGAGTAGATGTAACTGTCAACTACTTAAGAAAGGACTATGGTAAAATGGGAAGAGCGTGGGGTTTTGGAGGTCAACACATTTAAAACCTGGGTTTCACCGCTTCTGAATTATGTAGCCTTCTAACCTTTCTGTGATTCGGGAATTTCATCTGTAAACTGGGGAAACTAATTTCACTGCAGGCTTTTTTTTATGGATTAAAGAAAACACAGTCAAAGCATAAAGCCAAGAACTAAATCTCATCGGGCGGAATATATTTATTATCCTTAAACTACAATAAAAAAGGTGCTATGATATGGGCATGGACAAGAAAGAAGGAGCGATTCATTTGGAGATGGGGCAGGTAAAGAAAGACTCTCAGAAGAGGAAGTATTTGGAGTGAGGTGGTGTTCATGACAGAGGGAATTCCAGGCAGAGGGGTTTTCTTACTCGGAGGCATGGAACTTATGCTAAAGTATAGGGAACTGTGAGTTGTTTGGTGAGGCCTCAGCCTATGGTACGTAAGAGTTGCTATGACGATGTGAGTTAATGGTCCTTAATCATAGCGGACCTTTTATATTCTGCAAGTGATTCAAGATTTTTAGCAACAGCAATGGGAATGAGATAAATAGATGAGAACGATATTTTGAAGCTAGAGTTTGTAGAATTGAGTATGTGGGACTGATGGAGAGAAAGGATAAGACTTCCAGGTTCCTCATTCAGGTAAGTCATCGTTGGTATCGTTACTCAGGAGAAGAGACTTAAGAGGAAAAGTAGGTTTGGAAGAAAATGATAAACTCTATGCGGTTAAATCTGATTTGTCAAGACCTTGGGCAGCAGAGAGAGCTTGGCTGGAGAGAAGATTGAGAGCGCTAACCACACAGACGGAGCAAAGTCAGCCACCTCGAGTTCAGATCGGCCGTGTTGTCCGTTGGCTTCGCGTCTGTGTGTTTTACCTTTCCTTATTCTCTAAGGGATGGAAAGCAGCTTCACTTTGTAATTAGGAAGTCTCATAAATATCTGGGTCTCAGCTCTAAATTTTCTCATAACCGAAATTCAAATGAAAAACAACTCCTCATTAGCCTTTGCAGGGTTGTTTTAAGGATCACGTTTTTTGAAGATCGAAATCCCTTTATAATGTTGCATATACAAGCAGGGAATGACAGAGACAGCAATTAAAGACAGATTAGATTCATGTCAGCAGCAGTGGAACTATTAGTAACTTCATTGGCAAGGACTCTGTTTACAGCTACCTTTGAAAGCTTGATCATTTACTGTGAAGTAGCGTAATAAATAGGTGTGTGGGCTCTGAGTCAAACTGTCTGGACCTGAATATCAACCACTTATCTCCTGGACTTTGGGCAAGATATTTAACCTCTTTTCTAAAACGGAAATCATCAGAGTATTTACCACATAGGTTGTTGTGAAGATTAACTGAGTGTGCATAAATTATATGACAGTGGCTGACTCATAACTAAGGCCTCTGTGTGTCATAGATATTTTTACCGTCATCATCAGAGAAAGCACCATCATCATCATCATCACTATCGTCAAATGGCAGGACTTGAGTGCAGCGGTGGGGACGTCGGAGATAATCAAATCAGTTTTATAGGTGAAGAAAGGGAAGCCCAGAATCATTAAGACAGTCAAGCACGGACACCCAGGGAAAAACAAGACTGCGGCTCTAGTACTGCTCAGCACGATGCCCTTGTCACCATCCTTTGTGAGAGTAAGACCTTGTGCCCTCATGAGTAGGTTCAGCAAAAATATAATTTTAGTCGATAATTAGCATGCCTTGCACACAATAGAACTGGAAAGGTGCTTTATCGATGACTTTGCCAATGGTCAGAAGTTCCTGTTTACGTATATTACTTCACCTTGAGCATGAACTGTTACGGGTGTGTGTGTGTATATGTGTATTCGATAATATTCGTAAGGTTGTCCATGTATGTGTTTAGATAACATTTAATAGTTACTCAGTACTAGTTCGCAGGCTGCCCAGTGTTCAGTGGGAAACAAAACACCAAGATACCGTAAGATACTTCCTTGATGTAACTTAGGTTTTATAATATATTCCGATGTATTAGGTAAATGAAACTCATACTTTAAGAAGAGATTTTCTTGTTTTGTAAGTTTAAAAACTGAAAATATTAGACCTCGGGCTAAAGTTATTGAACACTTGCATGTATGCACACAAAATACTGATAGCATCACAGAATATTATTTAATAACACTTAAGTTTCATAGAAAATGTTTTCACCTGCACAGCCGAGAACATTTCATAAATACAGATGCTGTTAATCACAGATTTGGTGAAATAGATAGAGTTTGTATTATACCCTGAAGATAAATAGATTTGGATTCTTATCGGATTTGTGTAGTCTACTTTAAGAGTTAGGTAGACTTGATAAAAATGAGCACACATTTCCATCATCTGCCCATAATAAGTGGTGCCAAATAAAATATTTGCAAGCATTACTAGAAACAAACAATAGTTGAATTGGCAGATCCTAAATGTGAAAAACTAAGCTAAAGATGGCAAAATAAATAAAAGAAAATGAAGAAGTTAAATATTAGTTGAATGGTATAGAGAAATTAAAAGAAAAAATGGAATTGATCTAAGTAACATATTTATACAGTCTTAATTTAAGCACACCATGAAAATGAACAGTTGCGATTTTGCTTGGAAGATGTAGTTTACAGTGATCTAATTGGGAGTTTCATGCTCTTTTTCCTTTTACGTTATCATTATTCCCATTCTGATCAGGTTCCTTTAGCTCTAAATTTGTTTTTTTGGGGGGGGGCACATTTTATTTAGTAAAATTATTAGGACCTAGCACACTAAAAACCAACCAACCAACCAAACAAAAAACGCAGAACCTCATACTATGTAGTTGAAGTTCAAAGTGAGTGTCCAGCAGCCTCATGCTGTGGTTATCACTGCTTTTGTTACTTTGTGGTCCTGGTGCCTTGGGTTTGCCCAAGTGGATGAAAATGTGGGAAATGGTAGATAAAAGCGGCCTTTCATCAACCCATGTGTGGAGTGCTTTTCCTTACAGCTACCAGGTTTTCGTCAAAGCTGCTGAGCGCTCTTTCCCCGTCCCTCAGTGGGCACACCTTCGCCTGCCCGTCCCCACGTGGGCATCGCATTCTCGTGCGGACGGGCATCCATATCACACTAATGGCTTGGACTCGAAGGCCTTTCCCAATCCCATCTCGGCCTCATTCCGCCATAGAAAACCATTACACACCGTTTCCATTTCCGTGATGTAGGATCAATTCCCCATCGTGGAAAAACGGGAATGGAGCTTAGAATGTTTCTCGACTATTCTTCTAGAGCTGGTCCTGCAAAGAATAATGTGAAATGGAATTGAGAAATTTCCCGGCTAACTTCCAGCAGAGAGCCCAGTCCTGCCAATCAAATCACGAGC
>NW_011888973.1:537162-542220 GCF_000151845.1 Pteropus vampyrus | reverse complement strand
TGGCACAAGAAAAAGACAACACCGTCTGAAAACACCAGTCGTGTGAATATACTCATATTTTGCTATAATAAACATAGGCTGGGCATTTCCTCGACTTGCCTTCTTTAAGGAAGGAGAAATGTGGAAGGAAGCACCATCTGTATGCAGGATTTTGGGTAGCGGTGGAAGGAAAATGAGGTGGAACCGTTATAATCTCATTCTTTCCAAATATGTCTTCTTCCTAGTTACTTTGCAAAGAAGATCTCGTATTCATGGAACGCTGGTGCAGAGTCATGTCCAACATTTCAAAACGAGATTTTTCTTTTCTTATTTAGGCTCTTTCTCTTCCATCACTTCATTCCTTTATTTCTTTCCTCCCTTTTTCTCTCTTCTCCTTTCTCCCATGCATCACTCGTGCATTGAACAAAACGTTACTGGCCAGGCCAAGCACATGGCATACGTACCAGGCACACACCGCACACACTTCCCTGACCCTAAGGAACTTAGAATGGTAGTAAACGAAAGACTTTCAGCAAAGCAATCCGGTTAATTAAATCTTCAAACATCGTGCAGAGGTAAATGGTAAAGGATATCAGTTTTCAGTAATTACCCTGTAAACACTACAGTGTGTGTATATAAAAATAGAATTTCTCGGTATGAAACATTGAGCAATTATGGTTCCTCACTAAGGAATTGATACTTGAAGACATATTGGTTGCTATGTCTCACATGTGGAAATGTTCCATGCACCTAACAAGCAGGTGAACATGTGCAGTTTGGGGCTTTGATGAGGCCAACTTGTGTTCTGCGTGAGCCTGTGACCAGCCAGCGGTCCTCTAGGTTTCAGTCTTCATTTACTTGTAACTTCCTCATAATGGAGGATGCTGCCTCTATTTGTCCCCAGCCTCCATCTTCTGGGAGTCTGTTGAAACGTCAGTCCCATATTCTCGGTCCTGATCCAGGAGCGGTGGGTCAGTGCCAAAGCTAACCTGAGCCTGTGTATGATTTTTGTCCTCCTGCTAGATAAAGAACACCTTCTGATGCCCCATCCTGCTCTCCCAGATGAGAATCTGAGGAAGATAGCTGTGAGACTTCATTCAGATTTTATTTTGTTCTTCTGAGCAGTTCTTAGTGTCCTTTTCATTTTTCTCAAGCCCACCTTCTTCTACAGGACTTTATCCCTCCAGAAATGGCTCTTTCTGAGTCACAGCACTCCAGGGGTGCCAAATAATGATGTAGGGGTGTTCCAGAAATGAGCTATTGCTTCTAGCCAGTGTTTTTTCTAGTGCAGCTCACGGTAAGGTAGACTATCCGACTGGTAATGTCGTAATTTATGATTTTGCTTTGTAGAATACTACGTGGTGAGTAAGCAAATTAAGGTACCTCTGTTGCCCTAAAATGGAAAGATGTAAATCATCCAAGTGTGAGTGAAAGAGGCAAATTAGCTTCATAGACTCTGCCACTCTATGTAGGAACTACACAAGTACGTACATATACACATTGGTACATATGTGTATGTAAATATCCATAGGGGGGTATATAGTTAGGCTTATTTTATTGACATATATGACAGAGAAATAAGTCTGAAAGAAGCACACCCACCTGGTATCAGTGATTATCCCCAAAGAAGGGGAGTAGAGGCAGGAGTAGCCGCAGGGTCCTAAACTTGAATCTCGGTAGACGACTTAAGTCACCGGCTTATCTCTATGGCCAAAGGGTTCGAATACTGTTACTTTACGGGCTCGCCTTCAAGCCAGGCGGTGGTGTCAGGTGCACACGCGGCACATGTCTGAACAGCTGGGGAAGGGTGGCTGTTCCCCGAGGAAAACCAGGATGCTGTTTCCAGCAGGGGCACTGGATGCTGGGCAGGTAATACAGCAGCTGTCCGTGAAAATACTTGGAAGATTTCTTGCTTTGCTTACCATATTTGTGTATCCCTTTAGTAATCAAAAAATAAAACCAAAAATACAGATTTTCAATTTCAATTAAATTGTTACAGAAGTTGAATTAATACTTATGCCAGAAATCATAGGTATAAAAATAAACACTGAAGAAAATGGAAAGCCGTTTGTACCCCCACCCTTCACCCATGCAGACAGCTTGATGAACAAGTCCACTGTGCTATTTATAACAAATTGCCACCTTTTATTTGTTTATGAATATATTACCCTTTGTCGTATTTCTCACTAGACTAAGCCTTGCCATTAAGGCCTTATAGGTGTGAGTTTCAGGATTTTCTGTGACATCATCTTTATTAGTTGCTAAGGTTATTCTAGAATTGGCAACATAAAAATTTTTGTTCATTAAACTTTACGGTGCTTTTGGATCCCATGCAAAAATTAAAGTATTTTACCAAGCTGCAGGAATAGAGAAAATTGCTAAAAGGTAATCATGTTCATTAAAGGACTAGCAATCCAAGAGAGAGCTAATCAATTTTATTGGTCTCATTACCTGCCAAACAAATCAAAAAGCATATGGGGCCTGGCATCATCAGAAACCAGGCTGTGGAGTCTCATCTAGCTCAGTCTCCGTCTCCCGTGTCCCCCACCTCAGCATCTCCTGTCAGCCCAGGAAAGTCCATGGTTTTCCGAGTTGCAGGCCTGACTGAACCGCGGGTGGTTTCGGCCTTTCTGACTTCCGTACATTTCCAGGGAAAAGTAAGCATTTACTGACGAGTCATAGTACCCAGAAGTGAAGCGTGAGCGGAAGTAGTTGGACTATTGCTTTGAAAAAAACCACGTGTTCGAGACCCAAAGAACTTCTCAGTTCTGTATAACGAATCTGGTCATCTCTCTCATGGTGACTTCCTCACTCTCGAAGTGCGTGAGGCTGTAGGTTCTGATTCATCCAGCTCTTCTGCTGTTTGAGACCCTCCGAAGGCTGTTTGAGGCCCATCACACCCTGCATCACGGCCGAAGTGCTGACCAACAGCTGCGTGTCATCCCCGTGTCAATTTGTTTGGTAACAGGTGTAGCCAGAAGGGGTCACGTGCCTCTTAGAATATTAAGATTTTTGGAGGGGGCAAAAAAATGAGTTCCTCTGAAAACATCTCCTAGCAAATTTTTACCAGTCATTTCCTCAATGTGGTATAGCACTGGATTCTGGCTGAAGAATTCAGACGGGAAGAGCCTTTACCCATTGGGCTGGAAATGAAATCAGCCGCCATACGTGAATTCTGTATGGTTCTTTTTAGCTGAACACTGAACTTGTCGTGTTCTACCCAGTGGAGTGAATGGCAAGCAAATGAGAAGAAAGAAATGAAGAGGCCCAAACGAGGGATAAACCAGACATTTTCAGCCAAAAGTTAGGAAAGAGATGGATGCTGGCAAAGCAGAGTGGTGAGGATGCTCGCTCCAGATGGCAGGCGTTTAGGAAAAAAGACGTCACCCCAGCAACCAACCGCTGGGAACCGGCATTGGGGTGGTTTCTCTTTGCTTTTTTCATAATGCGAGGCCATTGCTGTTCTCTAAAGTGTGTGGAACTGAAACGGGGAAGAGGAAGAGTTTTCCTTTCCATTTAGGTCATTTCAGGTACGATGCCATTGGGTGGCTGGGCTTCAGGACATGTTTTGACTGAGTTGTGTTGCTATCTACAACTCAAAAACCGTCCGCCTGATAAAGCACAGAGTCGCCCTGTTAGAGAAACGCAGAAATTGTTTCCTTCAGGTTTCGAACATCTTTAATTTAACACCTGGCTTTCTAGGAAGTTTGAGAACACAAAGAAAACGTGTTTACCTACTGCAAAACCCACTTTATACAAAGTAACACCACCTTTTGGTTGAGACCTCGCTATTAATAAAGTATATAACATAGCCTTCTAGATAGCTAAATAACTTTTTTATTACAAAAGTGTAATATATGTTTATTTTAGAAAATTCAGATAACATCTGACCAAAAACAAGTTAGTTAAGAAAAATTAGACTAGCCGTAATCCTACTGTTAACTTTATCCATAATCAGAAACTAAAAGTGGCAGTATTTTGGTGTCCTCCTTGCTCATTACATCTGAAATAGTATGTATGTATGTACATTGATATGCATGACAGTATTTTGAGACTGATGCAACCTCGATGTCTAGAAAAGTGTCAAACATATATTCGATGTCACCTAATCTGTTCTCGATATTAGCATTTTAGTGTTTCCGGTGGACTTAATATACCATTAGCACCTGCTAGAGTTTTAAGAAGCCAGACCGGTCATTGATATGACTTCTTTCCCCACCTACTAGCCAGTCTTCTATTTAAACGTTTTCTTTCTGCCAGGGTAGGTGTGAAGTTGAAAGGGTAACTGTGCGTTTTTATTGAAAAGGAAGACAGCGTGTTGGGTTGCCACCCGGGGAGGCAGAATGGAGAATAACAGATGTCTCTGTGATTTGCAAGTAATTCCTTTAGGGAGGGGTGATTTTGGCTTACCCATCTCAGTACATGATCAGGGAACCCTAAACCTTATAATGCTGAGGATTATGAATCATGACACCCATAATTGAAGTTTCAGAGAGGTTTAATTAGTATATTGTTACTTTGAGCAAAACCACACACAACCATATTTAGGAACAATTTCAAAATCATTTCATTTAGTTTTCGCATCTCTGGTTTTCCTTTCAACTCCCTGGTAAACATCCGGAGATTCTGAATTCTTCTCCCTGATAGATGCAAAGAGCACTCAAGTTAACGCTCAGCTGTTTGTTTATTATGTTTTCAAACTTTTCCCAGTTTCTATTTCGTATTCAGCGAAATGGTGTAAGGAAAACCATCTGCTCTGCAGCTGCAAAGGGATCACCTTTGGTTCTTCTTCCCAACGAGAAGCCAAATGCCCCCTGCGCACAACCTGGACAGTGGTTTTGGGTCTCACACCATATGTTTTAGACAGTCGTCCTGGAGCTAAGTCAATTAATGGCTCAGAAGATGCAATTAGCCTTTTAGTGACTGTGTTTATTTATAAAGGGCTGCCTAAGATAAAGAAACTCCTAATTCCCTGCCTCTATTATAATTGCAGACTAAAGATTGGAAATATTGGATGACAGCAAATGTACTGAGATCATTAGCCCGCGGTGGATGCTCTGGTTTCTATAGCCTGCCGCC
>NW_011888973.1:527917-537112 GCF_000151845.1 Pteropus vampyrus | reverse complement strand
CTTTGCTTTTTTCATAATGCGAGGCCATTGCTGTTCTCTAAAGTGTGTGGAACTGAAACGGGGAAGAGGAAGAGTTTTCCTTTCCATTTAGGTCATTTCAGGTACGATGCCATTGGGTGGCTGGGCTTCAGGACATGTTTTGACTGAGTTGTGTTGCTATCTACAACTCAAAAACCGTCCGCCTGATAAAGCACAGAGTCGCCCTGTTAGAGAAACGCAGAAATTGTTTCCTTCAGGTTTCGAACATCTTTAATTTAACACCTGGCTTTCTAGGAAGTTTGAGAACACAAAGAAAACGTGTTTACCTACTGCAAAACCCACTTTATACAAAGTAACACCACCTTTTGGTTGAGACCTCGCTATTAATAAAGTATATAACATAGCCTTCTAGATAGCTAAATAACTTTTTTATTACAAAAGTGTAATATATGTTTATTTTAGAAAATTCAGATAACATCTGACCAAAAACAAGTTAGTTAAGAAAAATTAGACTAGCCGTAATCCTACTGTTAACTTTATCCATAATCAGAAACTAAAAGTGGCAGTATTTTGGTGTCCTCCTTGCTCATTACATCTGAAATAGTATGTATGTATGTACATTGATATGCATGACAGTATTTTGAGACTGATGCAACCTCGATGTCTAGAAAAGTGTCAAACATATATTCGATGTCACCTAATCTGTTCTCGATATTAGCATTTTAGTGTTTCCGGTGGACTTAATATACCATTAGCACCTGCTAGAGTTTTAAGAAGCCAGACCGGTCATTGATATGACTTCTTTCCCCACCTACTAGCCAGTCTTCTATTTAAACGTTTTCTTTCTGCCAGGGTAGGTGTGAAGTTGAAAGGGTAACTGTGCGTTTTTATTGAAAAGGAAGACAGCGTGTTGGGTTGCCACCCGGGGAGGCAGAATGGAGAATAACAGATGTCTCTGTGATTTGCAAGTAATTCCTTTAGGGAGGGGTGATTTTGGCTTACCCATCTCAGTACATGATCAGGGAACCCTAAACCTTATAATGCTGAGGATTATGAATCATGACACCCATAATTGAAGTTTCAGAGAGGTTTAATTAGTATATTGTTACTTTGAGCAAAACCACACACAACCATATTTAGGAACAATTTCAAAATCATTTCATTTAGTTTTCGCATCTCTGGTTTTCCTTTCAACTCCCTGGTAAACATCCGGAGATTCTGAATTCTTCTCCCTGATAGATGCAAAGAGCACTCAAGTTAACGCTCAGCTGTTTGTTTATTATGTTTTCAAACTTTTCCCAGTTTCTATTTCGTATTCAGCGAAATGGTGTAAGGAAAACCATCTGCTCTGCAGCTGCAAAGGGATCACCTTTGGTTCTTCTTCCCAACGAGAAGCCAAATGCCCCCTGCGCACAACCTGGACAGTGGTTTTGGGTCTCACACCATATGTTTTAGACAGTCGTCCTGGAGCTAAGTCAATTAATGGC
Organism: Pteropus vampyrus; assembly: GCF_000151845.1. Taxonomy (NCBI): domain Eukaryota; kingdom Metazoa; phylum Chordata; class Mammalia; order Chiroptera; family Pteropodidae; genus Pteropus; species Pteropus vampyrus. Next base: position 535,646 of record NW_011888973.1, on the reverse strand, counting down.
TCAGAAGATGCAATTAGCCTTTTAGTGACTGTGTTTATTTATAAAGGGCTGCCTAAGATAAAGAAACTCCTAATTCCCTGCCTCTATTATAATTGCAGACTAAAGATTGGAAATATTGGATGACAGCAAATGTACTGAGATCATTAGCCCGCGGTGGATGCTCTGGTTTCTATAGCCTGCCGCCACCAGGCCAAATTCCTAGGCATGTGCTAGGATACGGAAACAAAGTAAAAATGAAGTTATTCTCAACAGAATGTATTTAAACAGAATTTTACAGTCCTTACCATGTCTTGAGATAGCTTTTGTCCCTACCCAAATATATATTTTAAGTAGACATTGAGTGAGGAATATGTACTGATGTGTAATTATTATCGTGAAAATTCATTATTTTGCAACTCGCTGTCCAAACTTGGGCAATCTTTTTTTTTTTTTTTTAAGGTAAAATTAAAACCCTTTGAAAAGATTTCAGCACACTTACTCGTAACTTTAAGTAAAAACCTCTAGGCTACGTGTAGCTCTGGAATAAACTGTAATCATAACACATAAATATTAAGCCAGTGTGTGTCTTCAACTAGGGCAGAAGTTACACTGATTTCTTCTGACTTATATCTGGTTTGAAGGAAGGTCCATAATGAGTCAGTGGTTTAGCTGGAGGTCAGTTTCATGAGGATAAGCAGACTTGCATATGGAATTAAAAATGTGCTTTTTCCTAGGCAGGATGACACCTTAAAACACTATATAAAATTGGTGTATAAAAAGGATAAATTTAAAGATTTCTATACATAGCTTTTTAATCATTACGTATACACATTTATATACGTATATATGCATTTAAATGATTTTCCCAAATGACTTTTAGAAATACCAGCTTTCATGAGAGTCTTAAGTAATTTATTTCAAATTATCAAACTCTTACTTGGCAGAAATTAGACTTTGTATCTGGATGACTGTGAGGAAGAAGGTGCCACCAACAAAGGGACATCTTTAGGAAGAGGCGGGGGTGTTTGTTCCCTTTGTCTTGTTTGGGATGGGTCAAAGAAAGGCAGAGAGTTTTTCTAATACTAACATTAGAAAATTCAGACCCACCTTCAAATTGGTTTTTCCATGGCCAAACAGAAATTTATCCTCCCGGGTTGAGACTAAGAAAGAGGACATTCTATTAGATGGGACGCAGCTAACTGCATCAGCTTAGAAACGGGGCAGAGCTCCATGAGGACTAGAAGAATCCGCTCCAAGAACGAGCCTACTTAGAAAAGGGAAACCAGGGCAAGTGTCCACAGGAAGTGTAAGAATAAAGTCAGAACATGTTTCGGCTTTAATAGACTATACAAGCTGGCAAAAGTTTAAAACTAAAGCCAGAACGAGCTTTGCCAACGGTGACCAAGAAACGATGCAGAAGTTCACGACTGACACTCACCTCATTATTGGAGCCAGTCATCTTAAGAAAATGTTTAACTTTTTTAAAACTTTTTTTTGGGGGGGTGGGGGGGTGACGTCTAAGATACCCTTGTAGTTCCCTGGCAAGATGAAAATTTTCTCATCTTTCACATCATCATTCTACAAATGCCAGAAAATTTGAGGGTGGTTAAAAAAAAAAAAAAGCATTTGAATTGGACCGTATTTCTGTATTGCCGAATTAACCAGAAATTTGGCAGTCAGAGATCTGATCACAGAAATATTTCATTAATTTCTGTTTTAGTGTATAATATCCCTTTAATTAGACATGTTTTTTAAGGCCACCTGTTTTTTTGTTTTTTTTTTAAGATTTGTTAAAAAATTTTCATGCTTAACATAGAATGAACAGGATCATCTGAAACACACAGATGATAAGGACCGAATCATGGAATACTTTTGAAACAATAGATGTATCTTCTCTGATAATAAAGAGATTTAATGCTATCTTGGAGCCATATCATATCTTTCTTCTAAGTTCCTATTCTATTTTAATACATTTGATCATGTTCATCTATAAATGTTTCCATGAGTTAAATGGATGGAAAATAATCTCTGCATAAAACATACTGAAAAAAGATGGTATAATGAAGCCTAAAGTGAGTCATCCAGAGTGATGAACATGAATCAGCTTCCTTGAACTTACACTGGCATTTGACCTTATGGCCTTAAACATGTGCAGTGGGTTTATACTGTTTTCCTAGTGATTTTGTAGGTTTACTTATCCATCTTGTCACCAGGACCTCTCTGTGATTAGTACCAAACATTCCTCCTTAAAGGATGCCATCTTTAGCCTCCAAATGGAAAAAAGGTAACTGGTCTACTAATTGATTTATTGAATTAATGGTTTTGACCACTTTAGCAAGGTCGATCCAACTGGAGTAGTTGCTGAAAACAGCCTAGGTAATGCCAAATATAAATTCTTTTTGATCTTTTTACCTGGTATAAACTATGTGCTTTGGGTTTAAAATTATACTACTTCATTAATTTATAGATTTAAGAAAAGCTACAAAATATTATCTCTAGAACATAACTACAGGAAAAGCCATGTTTAAGTGAGTCAGGATCGTAAGGCCAATGTTATTCTATTGTTATAAGGAGACTCACTGTGTTTATTTGTTTATTTGGTTGTGATAAAATGTAATTTCTTATTATATTATATTTTTCTTAATAGTTCTAGGAGTTTATATTTTTCCCTTGATACAACTGCTCATAAGTCTTGAATTTAATCAGTAAGTTCAATAGCAAAAGTTTTGTTAATTACAGGATCATGAGATTTTTCTTCATTTCTTTTTAATTTAAAAAAACTTGATTATAGTTTATTTTGAGAAGGCTTAATGTATTTCAAGACAAGTAAAATCTTTCAATATTCTCTTTGTATATGTCTGTTCTGATTATTCACAGACGTTAGCCCAACAAGGAAATCACATTAATTCATTCTGCAATCTTACGGAGTGCCTATTACTGCCAGGAATTTTTCTAGGTTCTGTAGATTTAACAAATAAAACATTCGCTACCCTCGTGGCACTTACCTCTAGTAGTGATTTGTCCCATTGACTGAAAGTGACCAGAAACTGGGCTGGTCAGGCTTGGTCTTAAAATTTTAAGTTTTCTATTAAACTTCAATTTATATCATATGAGTAATAGACAAAGCACTTCCTAAGTCCTATTGTTATTTATTCCATAGGACTTCTGAATTACTCACCTACCTTTAAAAACTGGTGTGACTTATTTGCATTGTATTCGAGAATAGAAAATACTTCAATATGGCATCTGTGATAATATTTACAATGAAAGTAAATTTCTTTCCAGGCAGTTTAGGAACATAAAGGACATCAGTGACTTTATTTCCTTATTTAATTACAGGTGTTTTCTTGTGACGCAGCTGGCCGTAAATGTACAAGTTAGGGGAGATGTTAAACGGTCAAACAAAAATGATAGAGTTTTGTTTCTCTGTCACATAACATTTCTAGCCTAGACTGGTGGGGTTGCTCCTAAATGATATCACATCATCTGGAGACTCAGGTCTCTTACGTGCTGGACTTACATCCCCTAACTTGTCCTCATCTGCAAAGTCAAAGCTAGATTACTGCCGCATCTGCCTCCCAGCCCCAGCTGACAGTGGATCGAAGAGGAAGTTCAGGGAAAGCTGACTGTCTTTAAGTTGACGATCACCAGAGATTGCATGCTTGACTTTTCTCACATCCTACTGACCCAGAAGTATGTGGCCACACACACTTCAAGGAAGGCTGGGAGGCGTAGCCTCTAAATGAGTCACCACGTGCCCTGGACGAATAGGAAAATACATCTGGAGGACACCTGGTGTGCCACAAGAGTCAGTGTCCATTAGAAACCAGAGTTGCAATGCGCCCTTGCCTCTTCGTGGGTTTGGTCAATACCCTGAGTGACAGATGAGTAATTACTCTTCTTACTCGTCAAGACATCAGACTCCAGGAAGTTAGGTCTCACCGGGAACCCAGAACAGCCTGTGACCAAAGAGTTCATTGTGATGTGAGCCTTTGCTGTGCAAATAGTCAGTGTTGAGAGGATTCTTTTAGGAATGCAACACAGAGGTTTTTTTTGTTTTTTTTTTTTAATCTGAAAATAGTAATTGGGGTGAAAGAAGGATCAAGCATATTAAATCTCCAACAGCATGATCCTAAAGGGAGCGTTTACCACCCAAATCCCAGATGTTCCAGTGTACTAGCATATAGATGACAAAACTGGGGGGCGGGGCACCCTATTTCGTTAATTTTAAGAGTGTTAACGTGTAGTTCAAAGCAGTACAACTAAGATGTTGCATGTAGAGCTTTGGCAAGTGGAACGTCTTCCTCAGTCTACTCACTGACTTTCTCATCTTTCAAGTACCCATTTTACCCGTTGTTTTAAACTTCAGCTTGTACCCTAACCACCTGCGGGCTAGGTAACCACGTTCTGGATGGGACCAGCCTGTTCCCAGAGTTCCTTTCGCTAAGTCTCGGGTGGGGCCAGGCATTTTGCATGTCTAACGAGGCCTCAGCTGATATGACCTTGCTGTTTCCGGTCCACATTTCGAGGACCACTGTGTTACACTGTGACCTGAAACCAGGAACAGTAACCCCTTGGATCCTCTTTCAAGGAATGATTTATCCCAGCTTCTGGGATTGCTACGTTTTGGTTCCCACCACCCAAAATGCCTCTGCAGTGCTCTCATTTCACCTGTCCTAATCCTACGTGTCCTTCAAGACTCAGATTCGTACTTACCTGTTTATTTTAAGAAGCCTTCTCCGTAAAACCACGGCGGAGCCGATCTTGACGGTCTCCCCGTCACTGTGTTAATCTACACGTGCGCATATGTCCGTAACATGATGTGGGACTGAAAAGCGAACATGCACTACTCATTTGTGTCTGTCCTTCTCAATGGCGAACTCCCTGAGGACAAGGACCATCCCTTCAGTTATCCTTGGGTGGGTGACTGGCCCAGAACCCTGTACAGGGCTGAGCGATCGCCCGTGTGGCCTTGTGGCTTCTCTGCTATCCTTCCTTAGACAGACATCTTTGCACTTTCTTTTCTTTGTAAATTCTTCAGGGACGGGCTTTGTGTTTTGACTTTATGTCTCACGGTTCTCAGCGCTGTGCTTGGAAGAAAGCAGGTGTTCCCTAAATACCTGCTGAATAAAGAAACCTTGTATACTTAGTGGTTTTTATGGCCCATAACAAAGAACTGGCTAGTAATATATATTCCGAATAGGAGACTCTTTCTCACATTTTTATTATACATTTCTCAGTATTCGAATGTTCATAGTATCCAAAGATAATAAGCTCTTCGTAATCTAACTATGTTGTAATGCATTTATAACTAATATTAGAAAATAATGCCATGAGATATTAATTTGAGGTGAATTAAAGCATTTTACCTAACAATATGGAAAAGCGTAATATAAAAATGTGGCGTTAAACCTACCAAGCCACACACGCAAATCGTCTTTACACTGAAAAGGCGTTTTTACTTTAATCATACTGCCAAGTTCACCTTGAGTCTTCCTGAATTTTCATGAAAATTCAGAAAATTCAGAAAATAATTTTTAGTAGTGTGAGCTTCTTCTCATTTTAATTCTGCGCCATCATACTTTCTATCTGTGCTGGGCTAGACCGAGGAGTCTCACCTAGAGTCAAAGATGAGCAAGACCACTGACTTCAAGTTCAAATTTCCTTTTACTCTGGTTCACGCCCAGTCCAGCAAAGACCAAGTATCGTAATGCTGTGGGTCGAAACCCAGAGCTTCATGTATTTCACAGAGGCACCGGACGTTTACTGATCTTGACAATGAGACATCCCTGCCAAGTGAGAGGATCCAACGCTATGGGCTCGCTGCCTTTTATTCTGCCCAGCCTGCCAGCCACACAGCCATACAATAATTCTACCAGTCAGCGAGCCACGTCACCCAACCCAGCATCTGTTCCAGGCCTTGACACTCCGCTGTGCCAGCACTAGGGAGATGTTCCTTGTGAACACGTGTTTAAGGACTTAGGTATTTTCCAGGTATGTCCATCGTGGGACTTCTTTGGATGTGACGAGCCATGACTTACCTTCTTTATTAGTTTCAGAGGATTCAAAGCTGAAATAATTGAAGGGTGAAATTGTTTTTATACTCTACATTCCTATTCAATTTCCAATTCTAGCTAGAATTTTAAGTAGTGTAAATAAACAAAAATATCCATTCTTTTCTTACCCATCCTCTAGGATCCTATTAAAGGACATCGTTGTTTGTTTTGTTACTTCTTATTCAGAATCTCAGTCAACCAAGTTAGTCATCATAAGAACAGCAGCAGAAAGTATATGTCAAGTGCCTAGCTGGAAAGTTCAGTTTCAAGATAGAAGTCTATGGAACCTACACTCATTTCTAATTTGGGCAATTTGAATAAAGTTCATACAAGCAATATATGGGAAGCCTCGATCTGAGCCAAGTTATAGATTTAAACAGCAACACACCCCTACAGAGGCAAACTGCATCGGCTGTGTAAATAGCAGACAGCACGTATGGGCTCAGTGTCTGATGATAAGCATGGTTTTGATTTTCTAGGCAGACCTAGAAAACTGGTAGAAACCTTGGACTGGCATCACAGCTGTATACACCAGAGTCCGTGAGCTACAAGGAAATGCAGATCGCATGCTGTCATCCACATATAAAAATGAATCTACTAAATTACAGGCCATGTGCTTTGATTTTATTTGCTTAGGGTTTTTTAAAATACCTGATCCACATTCCCTATGAAGGTACCTCTCATGACAGGTGGCCTCCATGTATGAGGTAGTTGGCTAAGGCCATAGAGCAGACCAGGTCCATCCTAGAGCCCTACTTCACTCTACATCGTTGGCATTCTGCCCTTACCAACTGCGCCATGTAAAGAAGTTATGATTGGCTATTATATATCCAGGTATTTGAGTCTTGTTTTTAATTAAGTTTATTGGGGTAACATTGGTTAATACATTTATATAATTTTCAGGTGTACGTTATCATTTGACATCTGTATATTCCATTGTGTGTTTACCACGCAATGTCCAGTTTCCTTCAGCTATCATATATTTGATCTCCTTTACCCACTTCACCATCCCCCGTACCCTCCTATATTTAGCCCCTTTACCCCATCTACCTCCTCCCTTCTCTCCCACCCCACTAGCCTATAGTCCATATCCCTGAATCTCTGTTTGTTTGTCCTGTTCATTTGTTGCTTTTAGGTTTATATCCCACGTATAAGTGATATCATGTGATTTTCACCTTTTCTGTCTGGCTTATTTTGCTTAGCATGATTATCTCGAGGTCATCCATGTTGTCACAAATGGCAGTATTTCATCTCTTCCTATGGCTGAGTAATATTCTATTGTATATATGTACCACAGCTTCTTCAGCCTATTCATCTATCATAGGGCACTTTGGTTGCTTCCATGTTCTGGCCACAGTGAATAATGCTGCTATGAACATCGGTGTGCAAATACCTTTTCGGATATGGGTTTTCAAGTCTTTGGGGTAAATGCCCAGTAGAGGGATTGCTGGATCATATGGTAGATCGATTCTTAGTTTTTTGAGAAACGTCCATACTGTTTTCCATAGCGGCTGTACCAATTTGCAGTCCCGCCGGCAGTGTATGAGGGTTCCTTTTTTGGTATTTGAGTTTAAAACGGTAACATGGCTAAGGCCAAATGAAGCTAACCTGCCAGTGTTTTCAAAACAAATGTGCAGATGACCTTTCAACAATGAGTATCAATATCATGATAATATATTTTTAAAAGTATTATC
>NW_011888973.1:522698-527867 GCF_000151845.1 Pteropus vampyrus | reverse complement strand
CTAACCTGCCAGTGTTTTCAAAACAAATGTGCAGATGACCTTTCAACAATGAGTATCAATATCATGATAATATATTTTTAAAAGTATTATCTTAGAGAAATTTTGTTATGAGGAAAAAAATGGATGATCCAAATCTATTTTTATTTAAACAAGAGTATAATAAACATTGTAGGCAGACACCATGGTTTGTTCCTTTTATAGTCTCTCAAGGAGTTGGCAGGTGTGCACATATAGGAGACACACTATGAACTTCTGTCGATTTGATATTTTTGTCGCTTAATATCTATTTGCTTGTTTTCTGATTTTGTGCCCATTTTCCTAGTTGGTCATTCAAAAATCCTTTATAGATCCATGAGAACTCTAAAAATGATATAGAAAAGACACATCACTAGATGAGAGGCCCTTGCCGTCGAGCTGGAGGTGGGAGGGAGCTCGCTTATTTGCTCTCAGTTACTCACGTTCCTTCTCAAACTGCTTCTAATACTACATTGTATCTGTTTCCTCAGACTTTTTGCTCGATACTCTGTTTCCTGATGATCTTCTCTACTAGTTAAATGCTTCGTTTGTGGAATATACAGTCCCGGCAAACTGGAAACTTGGCAGTGATAAGAAAACATTAGGAAAAAAAGCAATCGGATTCCTCTTTCAAGTGTAGGAATTGCGTTTGGACAGATAGGACTTTGCACTAAAGAAGAATGGTTGATAAATATTGTAAACATTATGCATTTAATATTTTAGCAGATCTTTATGGTCAATTTTGTGTTAAAATAATTTATAGCAACACTTCGGGGAACTTTTATGGAAGTGAGTTTTACCATCCCCCATCACCATCGTGGGATGATGGGCAGTGGAGCTGGACCGGCGCACATCGCTGCCGAGCCGGTTATGTTAAGACCGCTGGCTGAACGGAAGCAAAGCTTCGACCAGTGCAACTGGTAATTCAGACGAAGCCACCAATGCTGCCAGTGAGTCACCCATCTCGTTGGCCTGTGGTCCTTGACTTCGCCCGCAGATTCTAGTAGTGAACATTTCTGTCTCTAGTTTGGATAAGTAAAATGATTGATGGTTAAAAAAAGAATAAGTTATCATCTTTCATCTTTTCTTGTAAAATATATATACGCTAGTTCTTTGAGCAAATGTGACTCTAGTATGTTCTTCACTACAGTATTTGGGTAGTTATGTAGTCGATGATGCGAAATGGGTGATAATCCGTACTTGACAAGAAGCACTTCCAAAAACAAGTTCAAAGATATAAAAATAAAATAAATGAATAACTTTTAACCCTTTACAAAGACACAACCTTACAATCTAAACTGGTTTTGTCATATCTTCAATAAATTAGTCTTAAAAATACGTTCTGGCTTGAATTTCAGAAATCAAGTTGTTCACTTAATTTTTAATGGATTTTCTTTAAAATTCCTTTTTACTTGGTTTTAGTGAAAAAGTCTCCCTTTTAAAAACTGGTTTTAACGACCTCCAATCTAGGCTTTTATTTCCTAATTCTAAGCTAGACATACATGTGGTAGGTGTTGAGTTAACTAACACCGGAGTCTATACTCTGAGCAATTCTTGGCAAAGACCTCAGCCTTGAGTTGACTGCCATCCAGCTCCTGCCAAGAGCATCAGAGGGAAACAGCTGGCATTTAAAATTGGTAGTATCTGCCACCTATTCCTCTATGTGTTTTCCGAACTTTGTTCATAAAAACTCTCCAGAAAGCAACAAACTTAACTGCCAATGAAAATGCCTCATTCGAGTTACAGTTTATCACCATTCTTTTCATTTTTATCAAAAGTCATTTAAAACAAAGGACCCCAGAAAGAGCCTTTCTACCTTCCTGTCAGAGGCTTTTCAGTCACAGCACACCGAGTTGCCCAGAGTTCCTTATATTAAACTTCCTTACATGTAAGATTCCACCAGAAAAATGTACCTCAGAAAAGAATTCTTTCTTCGAAGACTTGTTCTCCTTTTGTTAGACAATGAAAACAGCAAATTGTTTCCCCTTTTTCTTGACTTCAGAGGAACTCAGCAGTAGATAGGATGTCCAATTGACGTAACCATTTTTCCTCAGCTCTTAGATTTTTTTCCCTCTCCCTTTTTATTTGGTGTCTAATGTTTTTTGTTTGTTTGTTTTGTTTTTGTTTTGTTTTGTTTGTTTTGTTTTTGTTATTTTTCGTTTTTGTTTTTGTTTTAGCATGAATCGTAGTTTCCCTATTGCAAATGGTACAGTTTTTTTTCTAGGGATAGGTTGAAAAGAAATTAACATAAAATTTAAAAAGTTAGGGCTTTTATCATTCATTCTTTTCAATTATTTATTTTTATCTAAGTTTATTTCTTAAAAATATTAACCGATTATGTCCTTTGGGCCCAGGGGTGTACTGGTCATTGTGGTTCGAATCGTGAGTGAGGCATATTCCCCGCCTTCTGTTTCCTTTTTAGACCTGTCATAACGCCGGGCACAGAGTGAAGTTCGGTGTGTACGCGTTATCTGATTGCCTCTCAGTTAATTATTCTTCAGGCTGCATGTATTTGAATGTTTCAAAATAAGATGAATTTTATCTGTCCGTATTAGTTAATTATGGCAAGGGCAAGGAAAGATGATATGAAAACTATGTTTTAGTTCCTTCTAAAACTTCACGTTTTTTTCCATCCTTATATAAAGGCGGTTCCTTAAAACCAACACGATTTTCCCCTCAAGCTGCTCCTGGTATTTCATGTAAGGCATATCAGGTCATTTGGGTGAGGATTTAAAGTAGGTGAGTTGCTCCATTTAGAGGTCTGTGTTTTTTCCTGTTTGTTAAAATAAGATAATGATAATTTAAGTTATAGCAAAATTCTTTTGTATGTGTCCAGTCAGAAGCAAAGACAGATCTTATTTCCTGAGCAAAAGGATCATGGAAGACAACCTCCCTCTTTCCCTTTTAAATTGAGAAGCAAAGCTCTCTTGATCCCTGCATTTTAATACTTAGTAGGAGATGTTTATTTGCAGGGATGAGGAAAACAGTGACACTATCGGGGGATTTTGGGGGTGGGTCTTGGGGTGAATTAGCTAGTTATTTGCTCAGCTCCCATTTCTCAAGGGAATTGCTAATCTGGGTTAAGGCCTGTAGCTATGCTATGTGTGAATTGTAGATGTAGTGTTTCTGGAGGTCTCAGGTAACACCCTATATAAATCAATAATTTTAGTTAAATGTCAGAAGAGGAAAGCCTATCTTTTCACCTGTGACCTCTGCAGGGCTCGCTTACCAGGTAAGGAGCTGTGGATCGTGACACCATGATTCCTGCTGGAATGCAGAATCTGATCATGTGCTTCCTTATCTAGCTTCAATGGTTTCTTCTTCCTTGTAAATATATTTCTGTGATATAATATAATGTATATGTTTAGGATCTTGGGGAAATCTCTCCAATTGAGATTGTGTTTAAAGCTATCAGAGGATGAGAACATGGTTCAGGGGTAATCAATTAGAAAGTTTTGGCTAGAAAACCTTCTAAAAATCAGAAACAAAGATTTTTGAACCCTGAAGAGAAGGAAAGGTGTTCAAATAGAGTGTATTTGCCTTTTGAGCGGGTGTCAGTGGAAACAGCACTGAGCTGGGAGTCGGAGACGAGTTGTTTCTGCCTTGACCTTGATCTCATGACCTTTCTGTGCCGTGGCTTCCAGGACGTGCGTAGGATGAGCTCTGAGAGCATCTGTGTTCTGTCTCACCATAAGGCTAAGCCTCGCTTTGTAGCGCTGTTCTCGAGGGTGCGAAGCGAGCCTCATCCTCTGTATCTCAGAGCCTGGGATTTAGTAGCTGCGTCCTGCAGATCCGACTGATTCTGTTGAATTCCCAGACCTAGGACAGCCTTAAAGTATTTTCCTGACTCCACGCACAGGGCATCAGCCTGAGGCTAAAAAGCAGGATACAGACCCACATCTCACAGAGATGTCATGGCCAGTGCTATCTTCTCTTGCGGTCACGAATGTCATGTGTTTCCCTATTTCTGGCTCAGCAGATGTCTCTCTGTGGCTGCTGTGCTTATGCTTGAGTTGGTCGTCAGGGCTGGTGAGTAAACATCACCGTCAGCACTGTCTTGCCCTCGAGAGAGAATTTTATGACAATGTTCATCATTACTCAGATGCGAAGGTCCCATGTCTGTTTCTGGCTCCCTTGTTCAGTATCTCACATTTAAATCATGATACAATACCGATTTTGACAAATCGTGTGCTTGTTCTAGATTTTTAATTAAAACTAAGCAGGAGAATGTGGACTCGTGTGGCAGCCACAGAAATTGAAGCAGCTTCCGTCTGTGATCAGGGCCAGAAGCAAGGCCGGAACGCAGCATGTTCATGAAGCACATTTTGTTCGGTTTCGCATTGCAAAGTTAGCGATGTTTGTCTTCAGAGTGTTCCAGCCACTTCGCGATCATCCCTTCTCAGCTTCTGCGTTCTCAGAGCACTTGTCTTCAGACACCCTTGAGTCTCCTCCATGCATCTGAACGGGAGGGAGGAGCGCTGAGCCGGAGTCAGAGCACCGGGCCAGGCACCGTTGCTACCTAATTGTTCAACTTCAAGTCATTTAAACTTTCTTTATCTTGGTTTCTCTATCGTCTGTCTGTCTGTCTGTCTGTCTATCTATCATCTATATCTCAATATTTTTAATAAACGGTTTGGTGAACTTATTTTTAACTCTTAATAGATAAGATTTTATAATATATAAGATTTTCATCTTATGATCAAAACATTCTTATGCTTTTTACATGTTTGACTAAGTAAACCTGGAAAGTACTTTGTCCTAAGGTGACAGCTGCCATGGTCACGTACTGGACAAGCGTAACCAGGGTGCTGGGGATATTTGCTTTGTGGTGGTGTTTTTGCTTTGTTGTATTTTTTTTTTTTTTAAGATTCATGCCCTAAATGTCTTTTAAGAAAAGGAAAAAGAAAAGAACTAACTGATAATAGAATTTAAGCAGTGGGTGAGGACAATGGAAGCTATATATATATATTTTTTAAAGAATCTTTCATCAGCACAGAAAACAAGACCAAATATGCCTGAGGTTTAGTCCCAATGACTATCAAGACCAACCAAGCGGCAGGACCTAAAATAAAGCTGGAGTTTGATTCAGTATAAACATTAATGGCTCTGGCAGCCTCGAATCAGACTTAGAAGAAAATAACATTAAGTGAGCGG
>NW_011888973.1:502643-521788 GCF_000151845.1 Pteropus vampyrus | reverse complement strand
GCACAATCAGAATCATTATCACTAAAGATAGGACTGTTTCTGGAGGAGAGAAGAAAACTCACCGTCAACATGTTTTAAGGAAACTGAATGGCGAGTTTGTTAATGGTCACGGCCCGTGGGAGGGGAGGGCTGCGGGCGAGCTGGCCCCGTCTGCTCACACAGCACCGCGTCAAGCAGCCCACTCTGATGGGTGCTCCCTGCAGAGCTGGACTTCTTAAGATGTTTCGATATTTGACATTTCTTTTTAGTGTTGGTGAGCAGCTGTCCTATAAATTTGTTTCCTTTAATGTACATCTTGGGAGAAAGACATGTAAGTACTTAATTCTTTCTGTGAGTGGTTTCATATTGGGGTTTTAGTGTGATTTCTCCCCCACCACCGCCGTGAATGTTCTGAAGAGTTAAGTCTCTGTGGGCAGAAGTCTGTGTCTGGAATTTTCTTGGTGGCTTGCCTGACGGATACCAGCTCTGTCAGTCTTCAGGGTGTCTAGCAGGCCATCTGTGTGTGCAGGCATCGGGGATCTCACGTGGGTGGCATAGACACAGGCGTGCCACACACAGGTTACCACTCTTAATGTCTTGACATATTTTTATTCGAGTTTAGGTATTGTGCCCAGGGTTCTTTGAGAATCAAAGGATTGGCCCATGGTGCTTAGAGCTTCCACTTATCTGAACCATTGTACAATTGAACATTACGTTGGAACTGGCTTGCCAGCTGTGAATTCATCAGATGAAAATCGAGCCCTTGTTAAAAGTAATACTATTACAATAGTGCCACTGTTTACCCATTTGCTAGGGCCAAAAATCTAGGAGTCATTCTCGATTGCTCTCATTATCTTGTACATAGACTATCAAGCCCGTTCAGCTCTGCTTTCCAAATATATCCTGTATCTGACTACCATGGGAACCCTCCGCCATTGCTGTCACAGTTCAAGCGCCACCATGTCCCGCCTGTCCGACTGACTGCAGAGGCCGCTGGACTAGTCTGCCTAACGGTTCTCGCCCTGCTCTTCGTACGGTCCATTTTCCACAGACATACAGAATTACATTTTTTAAATGCCAATCAGCTCACATGACTGGCCTTCAATTTCTTCCTGTCGGTCTTTGCCTTAGCCTCTAAGGACCTGCATGATCAGGCCTTTGACTTCCTGATCCGAATCAGTCTACCCCATATGCACCCTGTCCTGGTCACGGGACCACAAGTCCATCTACTTCTGGTCCAGGGCCTTTGCGTTTGGTCTTTCCTCTGCTGGAAATGGCCTTTAACGACAAGCGGTGTTTATCGTGTTCCTGCCGTCACTAGGGCCTCTTCTCTCCTGGTGATGACGGTTTTCAATAAGACAAAGATTTTGTCCTCGGGAAGCTTTCATCCTGTAGGAGAGAGACAGACAATAAGCAAAAACCCAAATGTGTGATAATTCAGGTGACGGTCAGTCGGTAAGAATAGAGAATGCTGGTTATAGGTAAATGTGCTATTTTATGTGAACTGTTTGGCAAAGGCCTCTCCAGCAAGGTGACTCCTGAGCAGAGACACGAGGGAAATGAGTGAGCGACCACATGGGTGTTTAGGGGAAGCCGATCTCAGGCAGAGGGAACAGCAAGGCCCTGAGGGGCATGTGGCAGGTGCTTTTAGGGAAGAGAGAGGAGGCCAGGTACCTGATTGTGACAAGCAAGGCAGAGAGAGTGGCCGGAGAATAAGGCCAGCAGGGTGGGGGGCCCACAAGGACATAGCTTTTAGAGCCACATCACAAAGAAAACCACCAGAGGGTTTACTCATTGAAGTGACACGATCTTACTTCAGTTTTAGAAATGTATTCTTCTGTGAGAGGGGAAGTAGAGGCAAGACTAGTCAGGAGGCTCCTGCTGTGGTCCAGACGAGAGAGTGTGATGTACGTCAGGGGTCCTGGGTGCATTTCAGGGGCAGAGCTAGATTCCCCAGGGTTTACTGATAGATCGAAGGTGCGTATGAGGGAAAGGAAGAACTTGAAGGCTACTCCAAGGGTTTGGGCCTGAGCAGCCGGTAAATCCATTTCAGTTACTATTGTCACATTAAACTTAGAGGCACACGATATCGGTATCATTTTACTCACAGGTTTGGTGGGTCCAGCAGGGAGCCCTTGTCTGTTCCACGATATCTGGATCCTCAGTTGGAAAGATTCAAAGCCTTGAGTCGACTCACTTGTGGGGAGCTGGAATGACCTGCAGTGTCTTCACTGACATGCTAGCAGTTGATGCTAGCTTTTGGTTAGGGCCTCAGCTTTGTCATTAGCTAGAACACTTACCTGTGGCCTCTCTAAGTAGCCCCTCTGTGTGGGCCAGTCTAGGCTTCCACACAGCAGAGCCACTAAGTTCCAAGAGTGAGTACCCCAAGAGAGCCAAGTGGAATCGCATGGAATTTTCCCCATCTAGTCTTTGAAATCACATAACGCCACTTCCTCCATAGTCTAATGGACAGGGCAGTCCCAAAGGTACACCCAGAGTACAGGGAGAAGGCACAGACAGACACATTGCCACTCAAGGGAAGGTGTGTCCGGTCACGTTGCAGGAAGTGCATGTGGGAGAGAAGATGCTGTGGCAGCCACCCAGGGAAGACAGAGTCTGCCCCGTCGGGGAGACTGTGGGAGTAGCAGGTGTGCGTGGGGTGCATAATTAACAAGTAGATTTGCGGCATCTTATCTGTGATATTAGGCAATTAAGTGGAGGTGACAGAGAGCAGTTGAGTATCGGATCCGGAGAGGATCCGTTCTGCAGATGCATGTGGAGGCCACCTGTCTGTTTAAGGTCACAGCCTGGGCGAGGCAGAACCAGTGTCGCTAGGGAAGGCGGAAGGTGTAAGGACTGAGGCGGTTCACGAACAAACCGGAGGAAGAGAAGACGGTATAGACAGCTATTTTGAGGACTTTGACTGTAAAGAGAAATGGATGCATGGGATGGTTTTTAGAGACGTACGTCAGGTCAGAAATAAAATAAACTGTATTTATATTTATTTGATGGAAGGTGTTAGAACGCGTATGCTAGTGAGGAAAAGGGTAGAAAATGGAGTGACTAGCGATGGAGAGGAGACACGTGCAGGAGCCAAGTCCTGGAGCCGGCAGCGCGATCGCTGTTTGCTTGGTTCTCTTCCTTACCTCGTCCAGGTGCCTGTTCCAACATCCCAGCCTCGGAGAAACGTGCTCCAACTACTGCCCACTTCTCCGAACCCGCCTTCTCGTCTTCGTGGCAGCCGCCGTTAGAAATTTGTTCGTTTGCTGTCTCCCCATCAGAAGGCCGTCTCTGTGAGGGCGAGATTCTCCCCATCTTGTTCACTGAGCTCTTCCTGGCACCTAGAACCTGCCGTGCATGGGGTCTTCCGAAAAATGTTTCCGGTAAACAGCCGATCGCAGAATGAATGGAAGAGTGCATATTCCTATATGAATTTTGGGGGGTTTTGGCTTAGCACCTTTCAAGATCATTTTACAAATATAAGTAATCCAAGTGTGATTTGGACATCCTCTTCCAATGAGGGACTTCTGGGGGTGAAAGTGGGACCTAAAGGGAAAACACTGTGGTGGCTCTCATACCGCCTGGTACTAAGTCCATTCCTAGCAACCTGTCAACTTCCGGACGTGAATCTTCAGTTGACAGACTCCCTCGGTAAGAAACTGGTATAAAGCAAGTGCGTATGCCCTTCCCCAGCCTCCAAAGCTCACTCAGAACAGCGGCTCGGTCACTCGGCAGAGGAGAGTGAGAAGGTCCAGAGAGGAAAGCTCTAAACTTATTGCAAGATTCTTAGAAAAATACCTGTCCATCCTCTAACTCATCTCACCTGTTAGGAAGGTGTGCATGAGCACACGTTGTTGCTTCATGGGGCGGGGGAGGAGAGAAGGGGGCGGTGAGGAATGAGGGGGGTGGAAGGGTAGGGGAGGGGGTATTGGGACACCACGAATTAATGCCAACGAAGCATTAACTTCACGTAAAGACCCTGTAAGGTACCATTACCACGGTGACTATGACAAATGCGAACATCCACTTGACTTGCCTCTCATAAGTCCTTATTGATTTGTCGTGTCAAATAATATTGTGTTTTCTCACACATTTTTTTCTCGTCGCTGCTTTAGAGTAGGAAGGCAACTTCACAGCAAGGAAAGGGTACTATCGTGGTGGAATATTATGCTACGTAGCCTAAGTTTCTTTTATCTGATGAGCATTCCAGATTCAACTATCGACTTACAAGGCAGTGTTATTTTTCACTACGTAATGGTTTTGGCCTTGGGTGTTGGGAAGAAAAGCCTGATTAAAAGGAAGCCTGCATGCTAATTCCCAGCATGCCTTTTGGCAGCTTCTTCATTTCACTTAGAGGTGGGAGCAGGTGGTGTCATTTAGAATTAAATGCATCATGTGTCAGTTGGCAGGAAAATAGCATTCGGTGATGAACTATCTCTGCGATGAATCTCATTAATTGTTCACCAATTTGTGGTAACTTTGTTTATATTTGCATACTGTCATATGAGTACAATGAGGTGTCAAACATTTGGATTATACTTAGTGTTAAGTTTAACTTCGAGCCATAAAAGGCCTTTCATAGAGCAGCATGGAAGGGCTGGTATGGGTGTGAGTGCCCATCCACCTTCTGTTTCATTTCCCGCATTTTCCAATGAAATAATAGCAATTTCACAAAACTGTGGCCCAGCTTAAGCCCATCGTATTTCGTATTTTGTATTTCGTATTTAGCATTTCGTATTTGAACGCTCATGTGTTTCCAGAGGCATGATACTCCTGCAGATTATAATGCTTTCCTAGCATTTAAATGTCTTTAAATGTCAAAGGGCAACTGAAAAATCCATCTCATGTTTTTTTATTGAAAGACATATATTTAGATTCAAGTCACCATGTTTGATATTTGATAGAGTTTATTAGAAAAATAACTCTAGAAAGATTAGCCTAAATTTTTTCTTTGTACATGGCTGTTTTTATCATGGAATATTTGAGCAAATAACTTATGTTAGCTAAAGATATTATTTATAGTTAATATGCAAAAATATGGCAATATTTTTAATAAATATTCTCTTTCTGAATTCATCCTTTTTACCTGTGGAAGGACTAGCATCTGTTCTATAGCAAGGCCTGCTCTGCCTTAAGATAGGTTGTCCTTTCAAGGAACCTGAAGTATCTTTGAAAAAGTACATATAAACATGTGGGGGAGAAAAAGAAATATCAATGTACAGTTGACAAATTACGTGGAACAAACAAGTGTTATTTTAGATCAAAGACGTTTTGGTGCAGTATTTTCCATATTAAAGGTTTTTACTGATAATAAGTATACAGTGATGTAGCATACGGGTCAGGGAAAATAGCGCCACGGTAAAATAAAGCCTGCTTGGTTTACAATGATTTTGTGTTGAGAAATGCGCGTTCCTATGATTGGGGACCAAGGTGTCACCATGACAAGATGACTATAATAGAGGGTCCAGGCATTGATTCTGTCTTTGCTTTACCTCTTCACACCATGTGGCCTTAAAGAAGGTCACCTATTTTCTGATTCTATTTCTAATAATAAAATGGGAAGCTGCATGGAGAATTTCATGCCTTAGGGCCTATTTTTGTTCTTCCAACTCTTGGTATAGTCCCAATACTAAAAGAGATCCCTGGGTTTTCCGCCAACGTAGAGGCCAAGGACATCTGATTTCAGTCAATTGGAACCATTTCTGAGCCCAGCCACGCTGATGCTAAGTCATCACCAACAGAATTAGAAATGTTTAATAAGAATTTGTACTATTGAAAACAACAATTATAAAATGATGACAAGTGGGAGATTATATTGATACACATTTTTAAAATATCAAAAGCCTTTTTTCAAGGAGATGGTATTTTACTGGTCAAAACAACGTTTTCATTTTTAATCTATTTTTACTAATACATTTTGGTAAAAGGAACGTCAGACATGACTGAACATTCTGACTTCTCATTACCTGTTATTTTAACACCAACATTTACTTATCATCGCTGAATCGAATCCTCTGAAAAGAACATACGTGAAATTAATGACCTATTATAACTGACTAACTGACTTTATTTCTGATTAAATAGAATTCAATTTCATGTTTTAGAAAATATATTATAAATGTTTCTTGTGTCTTATTTAAAAAGTATTATGATTTTATGTAACTCGGAAATATAATTACAATTTTAAAGCTTCTATCAGTGATTTCCAGTAGGGAAATAGACACGTGTGAGCACACACGCTAAGCTTGAGGTTAGAAAGCTTTGGCTTCTGGCTTTGCTTTTTATACCTGTATGGCCTTAAGAGAATAATTCCATTTGGCTGACCTCAATTTGGAAAACAGTAAGAGCTACCTCGCAGGGTTCTTGTAAGAAGTCATCAGGTGACACGTATGCAACCACGTAAACAGCAAAGCGACATTTAATTATAAGAAAAAATATCAGCCTCTACAAATTAAAGTATTGCAATAAAATTTCAGCTGGGGATTTTGTTTGTTTGTTTGTTTGTTTGCATAATTTCCTTTTGATGAGCCAGCCCATGGTTGATTTTTTAGAGCTGTTTACTTTTCTTCATCTAAATTAGGAGTTGGCCAATAACAGTCCACAAGCCGAATCCAGCCTGCCACCTCTTTCACAGTGAAGTGAACTTGGAACACAGCCATGCTCATTCGCACATTGTCTATGATTTCTTTCCTGGCGTTATGACAGGCGAATACTTGCAACAGAGACGATGCGGCCCTCGAAATCTAAAATATTTATATCTGGCTCTTTACTGGAAAAGTTGACTGACCTCTGATGTAAAAGATTGTTTTTCGCTGCATCAGGATTAATAAAGAATAGCGAAAATTTTATTTTCTGTTATTCCAAAAGTTGAATTCTGTTATTCGAGATTACATGGGACAAAGTATGATTCAGCGAAGTCAGTTAGCTACATCCTTCAGTTCGAGACTTTTGCCTTGATTCCTCTCTTGGGACATGAGCGGGGCACGTGGCCCATTACGTCTTCAGATGAGACCTGAAGAATAAATTGGAGTTAACTAGAAAAAAAGAAGGGAAAAAATACAGCCTGGGCAGAGAACGTACTAAGACCGGGTGGTGGGAAGGAGCAAAATGAATATCAGAAACTAAGAGAAAATGGGGAAAAGCAGAAGGATGGGGCTGGGCGAGGGTAAGCTCTACAGCAGCGTGTCCAACAGAAACAGAACACGAGCCACGCAGATAATTTCAGTTTTTGTTAGCCACGTGGACAAGTGAAAGGACGTGAAATTAGTTTTCATACTGTTTTATTTACCACCCCCAAAAATCATTTCAACATGTAATCAATCTTAAAAACTAGTGAGATATTCTACTCTGTTTTTCATACTGTCTTTAAAATCCGGTGTATACGTTATAGTCAGGGCACGGCCGGATGCAGATAGCATTTCAGGTGTCCGATGGCCACGCGGTAAGTGGCCACCGTGTCAGATGATGCGGTTCTAGAGCATGGTTCTCCACCCCGGTGGGACTTAAAGCAATCTGGCTGTCCAGCCCCACCCTGGACTGATTAGAGCAGAATCTGAGGGCGGGGCCCAGGCATCAGGGTTTCTGCTGCTGCTGCCGCTTAAGCTTTCAGGTGATTTTAACCTGCAGCCATGTATGAGAACCGCTTTGTGGACTGAGGACCTTGTCAAGTTTTGCTTTAATCCTAGAACACTAATACACATTTAAAGAGTTTTAAACAGGGATATGGCATGGATTTAAAATGGATTTACACTTTTTTAAAGATCACACTGGTGAAATCACAAGAACAGATTAGAGGGAAATAAAGCAGGTATAAATGCTGCCGGATTCGTTAGGTCAGGGGTTGCCAACTCCTGGGCGGTGGACAGGTGGAAGTCCGTGGCCTGTTGGGAACCGGGCCGCACAGCAGGAGGTGAGCGGTGGGCGAGTGAAGCTGCATCTGTATCTGCAGCTGCTCCCCAGCGCTGGCATCACCGCCTCAGCTCCGCCTCAGATCATCAGGCGTTGGATTCTCATAGGAGCACCGGTCCCTGGTGGCGAAAAGGTTGAGGCCCGCTTTTTAAGGTGTTTTTGGCAGGAGCCCAGTTCAGAGGTGATGGAATCGGGAGTTATTTAGAGGATGAAAAGTCTTGATTTCAGATCGGATGCGGAGCAGGAGGGGAGAGATACCGTTCAGTGTGATGGAGCATGAGGCATGAAGATACGAAATTCACAGGATTTTTAAAAAGATACACACACAAGTGTTTACATTTCATACGTTTTGAACCTGTGCATCCAAGTACTTAAAACTGTAAATAAGATCTTTCCATTGCTGAAAAAGCCCACAGATTTTGCTGGTGAGTACTTAATTCATGAATTGTAACCCTGAAGTCATTTAAGAATCGTGCCACTGAAGAGGCGTATTTCTTGTTTTAGTCTGGTTCCCTGAAGTCATCCAAGGGAAAGGCAATTTGGACAGTGATTCTTTTGTCCTTGGACTCAGGACTTATTAAGGGACTTGTCAGTAGATATTTACTTGTTCCAGAGTTAGAGCAGGTTACAGTTCTCCCTGTTCCCATCCTGGCCCCAATGTCCCCAAGGCTTCCCAATCTAGCCTGTGTCAGCCTCTGAGGAAAAAGCACGATTATCGCTTATTTATTCCTCTTTCATTACTTGATCCTACACACTGAAATCCAGTTATTTAATTATCTTCCCTGGGGCTTCTGGGTGTGGTCTTTTCAGGGTCTTTTCTGTTTTTTCTATACCTCTTTCATTTGAACCTCTTTATTATCCTGAAAATACCACCTGGCTGTTTTTTTCCTATCCCGGGCAGGTGATCGTTTTGTATAAGGCTGAAGATTTAATGCAAATGCAACACTAAACCACGAATTTCCAGAGAATCTAGAAATTGCTCTGAAGCAAATTCATATAGAGATATCTACCCTAGTGCCTAGCACATTAAGTGCCTGTGAGCTTAAGTTTTGGGTTTATATGGATGTACACAGAACTTGCTTATATATATATATATTTTTTTAATTGAAGGGATTGAATATGTGCCAATAAATGTATGTATCTTAAAGGGAATGCTGTGTCAAAACCATGTTAAAAAATAGTTTTCACAGGATTTGTATAGTTCACACAGGTGCTTTCCATCTGTACCCACCCCACCCCCACACACCCCCGGTTGCATTAACACATCTAAGCAAACAGCATATTGTCAGAAAAGGAAGCTGTCAAATTCTAAATGCTAATGTGGAGGCTCCTGAAATTGTCAGTCACGTGGTTTAGACTCTTATCCCGCTTGATTTTTTTTTTCTCTCCAGTTAATTCTAATATAAACCAGTCACGTGAATGGTCTGTCTTTGAAAATATAATCTTCCCGAAGGTTGGAATTGTACCCTGTCCACTTTAGGCTTAAAATATATTTTCAGTCATAAATTATAAGTCCAATGTATGTCTCAGAATCTCCCTTTTGTGTATGTGTGGATTCAAAGGCCAGACGTGGCCCAGGAGTCAAGTTGAAGCTCAAGGGAGCTGAACCCTCCCTGCCCTGGGTCAGGTCAGACCTCTTCTGGGGGCTCGCGAGGCTGACTGGCTAAGTTCATCATCTCATTCTTTCCACCCACAACTACATTAGATAGAAACCGGGGTGACAAGCTAATCTTTGCCTACTTCACATTCAAAGGAAAAGGTTGTAAACGAATCGAATAAAATGATTACTCTTTTTTATTAGAAAAGAGAATTTGATTTCTAGTGCCTATTAATTTTTCAAAGCAGTCGAAGGGCTACATAGCATATCACCTTGGATATATAATTATAATGAAACTTTACATGTGCTTTTGTTATTAAAATAAGTATAATTAGGTAGGCCGACTTCCCTTATAATTATCTCTTTTAAATTTTATTTCAGGCACAGGCTATTGTTAATATTTTATATGGGTCTGTTTTATTTTGGATGAAGATTTTTGACAATTCATAACATGTTGTCAGATAAGTTCCATTTATATCTTGCCTAAATTATATTCGAATGTGGAAAATGAATATTTTAGTTTATTTTAGGAACATATTCTGCACATAGGTTTCTTGGAATAAATTATAAAATATCTTTATCTTAGAAATAATATGTTGAATCAGTATTTGATATTGATAACTAATAATGCCATCATGACAAATTAAAATTCTGTAATTTATCATTTGCCATTTTGAATTTGGGATTAAGAGAAAACAACGTATTTAATTCATTTCAAAATGATCTGAAACACCTAGTAATGTACAGAGATTAAATTTACAATATGTAGAATAAGATACGTTCTGCCACGCTGAGAATTTTTACTCAGCACGGTGAATATAGATGTTCTACGTTATTGGAGAAAAGGAAGTAGCACATTTCTTCAACTGCTAATTTAATAAATGGGTGATCCCTGAAGCACAAGGTCAAATACATTACTGAGGAAAATGTACCTACTTTTTGGTTTGCCCTGTCTTAACGTCGAATATGGCGTGTATAATAAAAGCCTCTTCAGTGATCTATGAGTGCTTATAAAATGATGACCAACAATTATCTTTACGTTTTGCGAGGTTAACAAGGGGTACACATATATAAAGTTCCAACTTCGAACATCTTAGTCTCCTAAGGAAAAGCCTGCATTAGCAGGTGACAAGCCCACACTGGTGGAGCTACTGTCTCATGCTTTTTCTAAATCAGGGGACGGAGAATGCAGACAGAGCGGTGCTGGGACTCACAGGGAGGAGGGTGGCCCTCTGACCTTAGGCCCCGAGGAACCCTCTGAGTGTTTGGCGAAAGTACCTTTCTTCGTTGTACACGCCTGAGTTTGGTATGTAAAAGCCTCATTTAAATGCAGATATGACTGAAGGTGAGACTTCTAGGTTTTGTAATCAGCTGATTCTTTCTCAGGAATTAATTGACTCCTAATTAAGGACAAAGCACAGCGGGAATGGAACACAGAGCTGGCAGCCCAGGGACGGGACAGTGGCAGTGGGGAGAGGGGCTGGGAGGGGGAGGCAGGCTGAGCGCTGGAAGATGAGATGAGATGTGGGAGGGGTCCAAAATAGTAGAATTGCAGGGAGTCTGCAAGGTTAGCCATGACTATGCTCTTGATGCCCACATGGTAGCTGGTTCTACACCATTTGCAGAGATGAGGACGCTGGGAAAATTTTTTTTTTTTTTTTAGGACTATTCTTTTGCCGATGGTGGATTCTCAATTCTCTTTTCAGCACTGGCATAAACCATGACATTTGATTTTTAAAAACACTTAACAAATACCCTTTTTCCATCCACTAGATAGAGAAATAATCCAGAGAGTCAGCTTCTAATTCAATTACAGGAATTGAACAGGGCACTTCATTTCATGAATACCAATTTGGATCAGCCTTGTTTCTGAGCTCCGGTGGAAGGCACTCGAACTATAACGAAGTAGAAAAGTGAACGAGGAGATCTTAGCGCTCCCTCGGGGGAGTCTTACGTAGGCCACCCAGATAAATAACTCGTGTGTCAAAGACGACTTTAGAGACGGTGCAAAAACTCGAAAAATATGATCTGACTTTAATTAGCATTAGCAGATGTGTTCTCGATAATAGTCATGCTCAAAAGCTTGTAGGAAATGTCATTTTGTGTATTTTCTTTATAGCCAACCTGCAGTTAAAAACCAACCAACCAACCTCAAAATCCGGCTCTGCCACTAAGTTTCTTGGTGGAAAGTTCCTCTCCTCCTGTGTGCGTAGTAAGAAGAGTTAGTAATCACTGCTAACAGCTCTTTCCGACAGTTCCTGAGTAGGACCCTGCCAGGAAAAGAAAGAACCATCAGCTCGTTTAGGTCACTTGTGTGATGTTTATCTAATCTCCGGTGGAATATTCCGCGGCGTCCTACAGCTGTGAGAGGTGACAATACACCTGTGAAATGGTTTCTCCTGCCGCACAAGTGGAGCAGCTGGGAAGTGATAGATGAGCCATCAGGCTGTTCCCAGAAAAGCCACTGGGTGTGAATTAGAGATCATTTTGCGACACACGCTGTTCAGAGTTCGGTAAGTAGCTACACGCATGAGCACATGGCCCAAAATACCCAAGAGCCAGAACCAAGAGCCAGAAGCACCGCGCTCCGCCCGCCACGCCCCTTTCCTTTCCAGGTGGCGCGGGCTTGGTGGTGGTGGCGGAGGGAGAGCTGGGCGTGGACGTTCAGTTGAGGACCGTCCTGAGTGGGCTTTGTCCCCACCGTAGCGTATTGGTGGTAACTTACTGTCTCCGTCAGGCGTGGAAGACGTTTGAGTAAAAAGATAAGTCATTCCGTTCATTGCACGTAAAAGTAACTTCAATGTTTTGTTTGTTTGTTTGCGTTTTGCATATAGCAATAACTCTAAGGCTATATGCTATAAAACCTGTCCCTTCGCGTCTGACTTGTATATCAAACTGATGCAAAATAAAATGACTCTCCGAGCTAGTGTGTGCCAGCTGGTGCCTGGCTCATGGAAGCCAGTAATTAACATTTTCAGGAATTGTGTGAGTGGTCGTTATAACCCGGGCATCATTAACAGTAAAATAATGTAAACTTACCAATTAATTAGAGTGAAAAGTGGAGGCAACCAATCCTCAGGACCTCACTTTCTAATTATCTGACTCAATTTCACTGTCGTATAAGGTAGACGCCATGGTACCCTGCTGAGCATCTCTTCCCAGCTCCACGCCCAGCGAGTTCCCGTTGGTAGCTTGCAATGGGCCTCGCGAAGTGTCTGCACCGTGCAAGTGGAAAGACCCTGCGAATCCGCCTCCGCCCACCCCCGAGAGCTGGTTGTTGGGCATTTTTCAGCACAGCACTTCTCGTAGCTTTGTTGGAAAATGGTGGTTAGATGCTGTGACCATTCTTGGCAAGGGGCAGCGCGTCTCAAACACGCTGGTGGTTTTCACAGGGCCCGTGTTCCAGTCCCGGCCTGGGCTTAGCTCACACTTACCCCAAACCGTAGTTTCTTTGATGCTCCACCCTCCCCAGGCCCTGACCCTCTCAATAAGATTCTTTCGTCCAAGTTACTTATTTCACACATAAAATTTGGGAATCACCGTCATAAAGCTTTCTAAATTATGGAAGAAGCGAAAAGAATTTTGCTTCGCTCTGTTTTAGGTTTTCGTGTCATATCCAATACTCTGATAACAGCAATGCTAAAGCAATAAGAATACATTCACCCACTAACCTACAACAGAAGTGAATGGGGATTAACGTGCGCGTGCAGAGAGAGCATCGTCATCTCTACAACCCCGACGCTGCTTCCAGCATACAGCACGGATACTAAGCAGACGTTTCTCAAAGTCAACATTATGGATTGTACAATGTCTATTTGCTATATAAATTTTTAAAACGCTGTTTTCTTTAAGATCCACACATACTCACACGTGTGAAAACACCCACCAAATATCAAATCTATTTTTCTTTTTGACCCACAAAACCTTCCAGACTCTGTCTATTAGGTTTCTCCACTGGAAAACTTTTATATGACAAAATATTTTTCCAATCGTACGTTTTTGCCTTCATTGGGGAGTTCTGAAGCCAGATGTTCATCTCAGTAAAGTTGACATATTCTCATCTTCTTCCTCTTACTCCAGCACTGTCTTGAAAACTGCCAAGAAGTTTTAAGTGTGGGTGTGTTTCAGTAAAAAGGAACTCACTGCTGTCCATCAGTTAGAAAATGTTAGGTTTCCTTTTTTGGTTGAGCAGAACAATAAATGACAAACAAGCCCGTCTTAGAACAGGAGAGACTTTTTTTCAGCAACTTAAAATTAAAATAATAGTTTTAAAATAAAAGGCTGTATCTATAACCACCAAACTATATCTTTTTTGACACTTTATTTGGTATTAAGATTACTCTTTCATTCGTGACTGTCAACATGGAAGTTTTAATATACTGGATCTGTAAGCCACCACTATAACAGATCCTGAGAATAACACATATTGTAGCAAAAAATAATGCAGAATGACATTTCTGCCAAACATATTTATAGATTGAAGCTTATATAACGGGAGACATCCTATTCTAGAAGCCGTGTTCATTCTTTATCTCTGCAGCTTTCTCGGCAGTATTCCTTAATATTATTTGGGGTATAGAATGTTCATATGAAATTAATAATCTAAAGAAACTATTCAATTTATGAGATCTTGTTGGAGCAGCAAATCTAAAATATCTTTTTTTTCCCTCCGAGGAGGAAAATGTAGCGTGGGAAATGTGTTTGAGTGGCAGGTTTGATTGCTCCCAAATTCCCTCAAATAACTGCCTCTTGCTTATGAATATCGCTACAAACCCATTTGCCCCACGCAGGAAACAATGGCACATGTGGTCATCAGAGCTCAGAAGAGTTCCATTTATACATTTATAGCCCGTATCTTCCCAGTGCGGCCCGACCAGGTGATGGTCAGGTGCACCTCCCGAGATGGACTCCTCTGACCGTCGCACAGGGTGTGGAGTCCCATCCAAGAAGCCAAAAGGATGGGCCGATGAACAGAGGGCACGTGGAAAAGGGTGTGAGACATTCACACAGATCTCCGGGCTAAGCCCTCACTGCTTTTTTTTTTTTTTTTTTTTTTTAACCCAAGTTCAACATAGAGCTATTGTTAGACCGACGGCTGCAAATACTAACGGGCACCGCCCTGAAGTTACGCCCGTTCATACTCTAACCTTCAAAGTGTAAAGAAATACACAATCAGTGGGGAAGACATACATTCAAAACAAAACAAAACAAAAGTCAATGCTTTGCAGGATGATAGAATAAATACAGCGCCATCTTCAGTGGGAAGCATAGAGGGAGAAACGGGAAAGCTTGGCCAAGAAGACGGCCCTTGAGCTGAGTGATGGTTCTCAGGCTTTTTGTCAAATAGCAGAAGTTCTAAAAATTGAGGGTAAAATAAAAGTCTTTTCCCCCGTATTAAAATGGAAACAAGTCATAATCTGAATCCCGCCATAATTTTATTAGCACACAGGCACAAAACCAGTCTGTTTTGGGCCTGTGTAGGAACTGCCTGCAGTTAGCTTTAATGACAGCTTACCTCTGAGAGACAACGTTGTTACGGTGGCTGGATGAGGAAGCCCACTGGTGTTCTCAGGTGACAGTGTCCTCCCTTAAATGGGCATAGAGCTAAGAGCAGCTCTTGACCTTGAGTGCTGTTTGGCTGTTGGGCCTGTTGGGTTCTTCCATTCTGCACACGCAGGGGCAGAGATACCTCTACTATCTTTCCAGGAAGGCTCCTCTCTTAAATACCACTCATTTTCAACATTACTCAAGCCAATTAACTCACCCTGTGGCATAGATATACTGGTGATATTTGAAGTGTGACTTAGCCATCCCTCTAGAGTGTGGGGCCCCGATAATGACCTTCAGGTTCTAACTACTTAGGAGGGCAAATTACTGACTAGAGTACTTAGGTGTGCATTGAACTTAGCCGGGGTGTCGGTGAAAGGTGATTTACATATGCACACTCACTGTTTATTATGAAATATTTTTTGTAAATCACAGACAAGTTATTGGCCAAACTCCGACTCTTTTATCTGTTTCGAGGTTTATAAGCTCTTTTCTCCAGAAGTTATTTTTTTCACAGGGGTGTGTGTGTGTGTGTGTGTGCGCGCGCGCGTGCGTGTGCGTGCGTTTTGTTTTCTTAACAACAAGTCGACTTCCTCCCCTGGGTTGAGCGGAACCAGGGTGGCGTGTGAGCAGGGCAGTTTTCCATTTGAGGAGCAGCTGTCATGTCTTTTTTCTGCAGGAGAAAGTTGAGCCCCCTTCGTCTCTGCTGGCTTCTTTACTTTTACTCTACATTTAGCGAACACTGAATATTCTGTTTCCAAGAGAGGAAGAGCGACTCTAGTTAGACGTAGCGAATGCAAAACCTCTTGTTCTTACTCAAGGCTTTCAGTTATTCAGTTATTCAGTTATTCAGTTATTTAGTTATTCAGCTGCCATCAGCATTAGCCTGATCACCCAGAACTCTCCCTTGTGGGCGGCCGACCAGCTAGATGTGTCTCAGAACACCCAGGCTGCGTGTCGTAGGAGCAAGCCTAGCCGTTTTGTTGGGGTAACTGTTCTTATGTCTGTAACTCTTTGGAAATGTAGTCTAAGGAAGACTGTTCTTAACAGCTGTGTGTTGCAAGACAGCCAGCCCGTGGTCAGAGTTCCAAACTCATCCATGGTCTCGTTTCCACCGTCTCAGTTACCCACAGTCAACCGAGGTCAGAAAGCATCACAGGGGGAAGTCCAGAAGTGAGCACCTCATACATTTTCAGTCATGCGCCTTCGCGAGTGTGGTGATGACACACGCATCACGCCCGTCGTCCGGCGTGCGTCCACCCTGGACGTAGAGCGCTATGCAGCATTTTGAGAGAGAGGCCACATTCACGTGACTTATGACAGGAGATTGTTCTAACTGATCTTTTTTTTTTATTAGTGATGTTGTGCATCTCTTACTGTGCCTAATTTATAAATTCACCTTCATCCTAGGTGTGAATGTACGGGGAAGATGGTATAGGCAGGGTTAGGTGCTGCCTGTGGTTTCAGGCATCCACTGAAGGTCTTGGAACATCTTCCCCATGGATCGGGGGTGAGGGAGGGGGGACTGCCCTAATCTGTTTCTGCACCTGACACTTTGATGATTCATTTTTCTCACCTTATACATAGGACCCTGGAAGTAAAGCATTCGATAATATTAGCTGGAGATGCTGGTTCAGAATGTCTTCAGATAAGAGTGATCTCATGAATCATTTTTACTGTTCTCTGAAACACCTGAATTTTCTGTGTGTCTCAGTCAATTAGGAGGTAGATTTAGTTCTCTCTGCTTAAAGCAGTTGCAATGTTATAGCCCCAGGCAGGCTGTGAACGTTTTATCAGCATAGAGACCTTGAAATATTGAAAGGTTCAACATTTCATTTGTTTGAACAGCTGAAAATCTTTGGTTGTCTGGCATATACTGACTAAACTAATAATACTACATTTTCTGCCTGATGGTCTCATATAAGGAACCTTTTTTCAGGTCTTGTTATTTGGAGCGTATGCATTGCCTTGGGAGTATACATACACATATGTATCTACATATATGTACATAGATATATATATATGTGTATAAATGTGTATGCGCGTGTGTATACACACGGGTGTATGCGTGCACACACATGGTGAATTGCTTTCTCAACGTCCCTGTTTGTAATTGTGTTGACGGTAGCACACATTCAGAAGGGCAGAGTCAAACAGACATGAGAATGGCAGATGGCGCTTCTAGCTCTAACTGGAGCTTCTGTCCACACAGTCCAGAAAGCGAGTCCTCTGCGGTGGGTCCCTGGGACACGGTGCCCGAGGCTCCTACCAGTGAGAGCGCGAGGCCCTGCGGTGCGTAGCGTTTGCAGGTGGCTCCAGCAGAGACATCAGGACCAGTTCGGTTCTGTCTCCAGAGGTCCTGACTGTGGAGGGGAAACTGGCCTTGGTGAGCTTTGTCCAAAGCTGGGAATGCGAAAGAGAATGCCCCTCCAGCAGCGCCCCTGGGTGGCAGAGCAGCGTCTTTTCTTTCACGAGAGAAGTCGCCGACCCCGCGCGTCGCACTCAGTGAAGGGGCTCTCGGTGAATTTGTCCCCCTCCCATGTCACGTGAGGCAGTGGAAGTGTGAGCTGCGGAGAATCAGTGTCCGTCTGTCTTAGCGAAGTTGTCTTCAGAGGTCCCGCAGGCAGGAGCTGGTGCCCTGACCGGACATCAGAGCAGGGCGTTTAGGATGAGAAGAGAGAAGGCTGTGCTCTGCATCCCCCGTCCCCCCGTGGGAGGCCTTGTGCCCTTGAGACAGCTCCGAGCTTCTACAGCAACAGCAGTCACCCTTGTCACCCTTCTTAATTGATAGATACAGCCAGTCCCAGGGGAGAGCAACTCGGGAGCAGCGAGCGGGCTCTGTGTCCTTTCCTGTCACCTCAGTGATCCAGAAGCCCCCTCTGGACTCCGGTGACTGAAGCGTCATCACCTGCAAAGGACCACGGGCATAACTAGTGTCCTGCCAGATGATGTCCTCAGCCCTTTGAGTGTTGGACGCCACAGGAGCCCTTGTCTACAAAGGTCATGACTGAGTTCTCTGCAACACGCAGGACACCTCGCAGGCTGGTGAAGAGCACAGATTTCTGAGTGAATGTCAAGGTCAGAGCTCAGCTCTCCAGGTGGCTTAGCCTCCGTGTGATAATTAATGTGATAATCCCCCAAATAACATTATTAGTACAACCTTCAGTACCTTCCCGCGATGATTCAGAGCAGCTCAAAAGGAACGTTTCCCACATGGCGTGTACGAAAATAACTCCAGAAACATCTACTTCCACCAAACGCATCGACAGGACAATGCGTGACTACATAAGGCTTTGAACCTCTACGAAGAAGTTTGACTGGGAGGTGGGAGGGGAGGGTACTTCATTGTTAATTGTAATATATTCGGAAACGTCCATGCAATAAAATAGATTTCACTAATGTGTTCTAATTATAAACAAAGGCTAATTTCTCTTAAACCTTTTAGTATATTCACAGAAATGTTTGTGCATTCGCTAATGAGTGCCATTATATTGAGGAGCACACAGCACGCAGAGGATTGCGTGGAGGCGGGAATGACCCCGCATAAATGCAGAAGGCTCCACGTTAGCTCTAAGGAAATTAAGGACGAGACTCTCCATCCCCCGAGTTCTTCACGGGACGTAGTCAGCTGTTGCTTGACTTAAGTGCCTGAGGTTTCATAGCACTATTATTTTTTTTCTTACAGATTTTTCTTAAGAAAGGATATGATTCTCTAGGCCCCGTTTGGGTTAGAAAAGCAGTAACTGTATGCCGTCTAAGTCATGGGTGCACGTGGGTGGGTCTGTTTGTGTGAGCCGCTTGAGAATGGGGCCTCTTCAGTGGCTCAGAGCTGCTCGAACAAGGAAGGCCGTTAAAAAACGGATCAATTCAGACAGCGTGTTGGTTTTTTAATCTTAGGGTGTCAAATGAGTCGGCTGGATGTTTATCTGTCCTTAAATTTGCCCTTTTTCCCCATCAGGAGGCACCGTGGAAATGGCTTCAAATCCAGGGCAGACTCTGCCCTCAGCCTCTGGCTGCGCCATATTGTCTTACAGCTTCTCCCTCACCTCTAGCTCTCTCTTTTCTTACTTTTCATTTACATCTGATTTTTGTTTTTTTCCAAACTTCTGCTCAT
>NW_011888973.1:500621-502593 GCF_000151845.1 Pteropus vampyrus | reverse complement strand
TCCATGCAATAAAATAGATTTCACTAATGTGTTCTAATTATAAACAAAGGCTAATTTCTCTTAAACCTTTTAGTATATTCACAGAAATGTTTGTGCATTCGCTAATGAGTGCCATTATATTGAGGAGCACACAGCACGCAGAGGATTGCGTGGAGGCGGGAATGACCCCGCATAAATGCAGAAGGCTCCACGTTAGCTCTAAGGAAATTAAGGACGAGACTCTCCATCCCCCGAGTTCTTCACGGGACGTAGTCAGCTGTTGCTTGACTTAAGTGCCTGAGGTTTCATAGCACTATTATTTTTTTTCTTACAGATTTTTCTTAAGAAAGGATATGATTCTCTAGGCCCCGTTTGGGTTAGAAAAGCAGTAACTGTATGCCATCTAAGTCATGGGTGCACGTGGGTGGGTCTCTTTGAGTGAGCCGATTGAGAATGGGGCCTCTTCAGTGGCTCAGAGCTGCTCGAACAAAGAAGACCGTTAAAAAACGGATCAATTCCGACAGCGTGTTGGTTTTTTAATCTTAGGGTGCCAGATGAGTCGGCTGGATGTTTATCTGTCCTTAAATTTGCCCTTTTTCCCCATCAGGAGGCACCGTGGAAATGGCTTCAAATCCAGGGCAGACTCTGCCCTCAGCCTCTGGCTGCGCCATATTGTCTTACAGCTTCTCCCTCACCTCTAGCTCTCTCTTTTCTTACTTTTCATTTACATCTGATTTTTGTTTTTTTCCAAACTTCTGCTCATTTTGTTTCCAATTACCCATGTTCATTGGTGACCAGAAATAGCATGGATAAATGACATCCACGGACAGTCTATAATTCTCAGTTGAGCCGGTATTTTCAACCTTGTCTTCCATCAACTCTTCTGATGACAGCGGCTCGAAGCGATCAAACCTGATGAATTTACATTTCGCTTCCTCTCTTCACCCCTGCGTAGTACCGAACAAAAATACAAAAACGCTATGGCCGAAAGGAAAGTGAGAGAACGAAGGAGGAGACCAAGGTAATCTAGCAATGGGCTAATCCATCCAGAATAATTAGGAATCAGCCGAATACGAAATTACAAGCCTATATGCAAATGGAGGGTGGTAGGGAGCAACGTTGAGTGTTCTCTGTGATGCTGCATGAATTCGAAATGGCCCAGAAGTCAATGTGGCAGTCGACGCGCTTAAGAGACCGGACGCGAAATGCAATAAGCAACAAGGAAAGAGCAAATACTTGTCTGGGAAGGTAAGCAAATACCAAGGAAAGAGCACCGGCAATCAAGAAGATAATTTAGGAAAATAGCAGAGAAGAGTGGGCGAATACAGTTGCGCTTTAGAAGTGTATGCTGAGAATATGAAGATACAGCGAAGATCAAGGCGCTCATGAAATCGCGCTATCAGACAAAGAGCTGCTGAGACATTCACAAGGATTTTAGGAGCATGCTCTGTTTGTTTTCTTTAGGGGAAAAAAAATTGTAAGCATGCCTACTTCTGTGCTTGCTTCCATAAGGTCACCTCTACCCTGTAAACACTCAATAGTCCCTATTACTAAAACAGCCTCCTTCATTCATTCAGAAAATAGTGAATGCCTGCTCTGCGTCTGGGCTCTGTGCTAGTGCCGGATAAACAATAATCAACTAGGCGATGCGTGTTTTCAAGAAGCTGGTGATTCAGTGAGGGAGACGAACAACTGGGCGATCACAGCATGGTAGAGGAAGTGCCGTGATGCTAAAGCTTGGAAGCAGAAAGGAGGGGTGCCTGTCTCTGGGAGGGAGAGAAGCCTTCTTCCCGGCCATGAGGTCGATTGAGGGGTCCCAAGGGTAAGTGGAAGCTGACAGGGAGGGCGCGAGGGAAAGAGAGAGAGAGAGAGAGGTTGATAAAGACATCCCAAGCAGAAGGGACAGCAGGCACGCAGGCCCACCTGGAGACGGTGTGGAACGGTGTGGGGCCACCAGGAGCTCAGCATGGCTACAGCGTAGCATGAGAGGGGA
>NW_011888973.1:488865-500571 GCF_000151845.1 Pteropus vampyrus | reverse complement strand
TGGGAAGGTAAGCAAATACCAAGGAAAGAGCACCGGCAATCAAGAAGATAATTTAGGAAAATAGCAGAGAAGAGTGGGCGAATACAGTTGCGCTTTAGAAGTGTATGCTGAGAATATGAAGATACAGCGAAGATCAAGGCGCTCATGAAATCGCGCTATCAGACAAAGAGCTGCCGAGACATTCACAAGGATTTTAGGAGCATGCTCTGTTTGTTTTCTTTAGGGAAAAAAAAATTGTAAGCATGCCTACTTCTGTGCTTGCTTCCATAAGGTCACCTCTACCCTGTAAACACTCAATAGTCCCTATTACTAAAACAGCCTCCTTCATTCATTCAGAAAATAGTGAATGCCTGCTCTGCATCTGGGCTCTGTGCTAGTGCCGGATAAACAATAATCAACTAGGCGATGCGTGTTTTCAAGAAGCTGGTGATTCAGTGAGGGAGACGAACAACTGGGTGATCACAGCATGGTAGAGGAAGTGCCGTGATGCTAAAGCTTGGAAGCAGAAAGGAGGGGTGCCTGTCTCTGGGAGGGAGAGAAGCCTTCTTCCCGGCCATGAGGTCGATTGAGGGGTCCCAAGGGTAAGTGGAAGCTGACAGGGAGGGCGCGAGGGAAAGAGAGAGAGAGAGAGAGGTTGATAAAGACATCCCAAGCAGAAGGGACAGCAGGCACGCAGGCCCACCTGGAGACGGTGTGGAACGGTGTGGGGCCACCAGGAGCTCAGCATGGCTACAGCGTAGCATGAGAGGGGACGGAGTGAAGAAGCCGATGGAAACTTTTATTTTAGTTTCTTTTTTTTTTCCCCCAGCTTTATTGAGATACAGTTAATACAGAACACCGTGTAGGTTCAAAATGTATAGCGTGGCGATCTGCTGCTCCAAAATGTTTGTCATAAGAAAGTTAGTTAACACGTCCATCATGTCACACAGCTGCCATTTTCTTGTTTTCGTTCCGGCAATAAAGTGAAAGCTCTACTTTCACAGAAACGTTCAAGTATACAGTGCGGTATTGTTAGCTGCCGCCACCATGCCACGCATCACATCCCTGGAACCGACCTTTCTCATAACTGAAGATTCCTACCCTCTGACCATTTCTCCTCATCTCCTCCCCCGTCGGCCCCTGGCAGCCGCCACGCTGCTGTTTCTGTTAGTCCAGCGTTTTTAGATTTCACATGTAAATGAGATCAGACAGCATGTACCTTTCTCTGTCTGGCTTATTTCACTTGGCATAACGCCCTCCAGGTTCATCCGTGTCGTCGTCACAAATGGCAAGATTTCCTTCTCTATTGTGGCTGAATAATCCGTTGGATGCATATACCACATTGGGTCTCCATTCATCCCTCGGTGGATGCTTAAGTTGTCTTGGCTATTGTGAATAATATCACAGTAAGCACAGTGGGAGGTGGGGGCAGATATCTCTTTGGTATAGTGATTTCTTCTCTTTCAGATGTATACCCAGAGGTAGAATTATAACGTAATTATAACGTAATCACAGATCATAACGCAGTTGTATTTTTAATTTTTCAAAGAATCTCCATATTGTTTTTGCTAACTTACGTTTTCACCAGCGGTGTCCCAGAGTTCCCTTTTCTCTATACCCTCATCAACACTTATCTCTTGTTTGTGTGTTTTCTTTTCTTTTCTTGTATTTCTTGATAATAAATAGCCATTCTAACAGATAGGAGCTGCAATCTCATTGTGGTTTGATTTGCATTTCCCTGCTGATTAACGATGTTGAGTACCTTTTCATGTATCTGTTGGCCATTTGTGTGTGTGTTCTTTGAAAAAATGTCAATTCAATTCCTCTGCCCATTTTTAAATCAGATTGCTTTTGTGCTGTTGAGTTGCATGAGTTCCTTATATGTTTCGAATATTAGCCCCTTTTCTGAGACGTGGTTTGCAAATGTTTTCTCCTATTCCATAGATAGCTTTTTCATTTTGTTTGTTTGTTTGCTGTGCAGAAGGTTTTTAGTTTGACGTAGTAACACGTGTTTATTTTTGTTTTTATTGCTTATGCTTTAGGTGTCATTTCCAACAAATTCTCACCAATACCGCTGTCAAGGAGATTTTTCCCTGTTTTCCTTTAATGGTTTCAGGTCTTATGTTTAAGTTTTTAATTAATCTTGAGTTAATTTTTGTCAGTGGCATAAGATAGCGGGTCTGGTTTCATTCTTCTACGTGGAAATATCCAATATTTCCAGCACCATTTATTGAAAAGACTGTCTTTTCTCCACTGAGTATTCCCGGCTCCCTTGTCAAATATTAGTTTACCATATATGCGTGGGTTTATTTCTAGGCTCTTGATTCTGTTCCATTGGTCTCTATGTCTGCCCGTTTTTATGCCAGTACCATACCATTTTGATTACTATAGTTTTCTAATGTAGTTTGAAATCAGGAAGTGTGATACCTCCAGCTCTGTTCTTCTTTCTCAAGATTGCTTTGACAATACGGTCTCTTTTGTGGTTACACAAGAATTTAAGGATTGTTTGTTCCATTTCTGTAAAAAACGGCATTGGAATTTTGATAGAGATTGCATTGAATCTGTAGATGGCATTGATTAATATGGACATTTTAACCGTATTAACTCTTATGATCCGTTAACACAGGGTATCTTTCCCTTTATTTGTGTCTTCAATTTATTTCATCGATGTCCTAGAGATTTTGGATGGGGGAGATGTTAATGTTATAAATCAGGTCATTCTTCTCTGTACTCCACTCCAGTGGCTTCCCGCTATAAGCACAATGGAGTCGAAACTGCATCATAGATTGCAAAGCACTGTGCATCTAGCCCCTAGTTAATGCTCTGGCATCGCATTCTTTGCTCTGGCCTCTTGGTATTTCTGTTGCTCTTTCTGTCTCTTAAACATATCAAGGAGTATGCACTTTAGAAAAATCAGAAGTATGCACTTTAGAAAAATCATTCTGGCTGGAGCATAACTCGAACTGGGGCTTAACAGAAGAAGAAAGACTAGTGAGGAGACTGTTGAGATTGTTCTGGGCTTTTTCTCCACCCCAAATGCTGATCCGAAGCAAGGGAATAACAGTGGAAATCGAGTGAGGTAGAGACAAAATGCATTGTACTTGATTAGATCCGCACAGGAGGGAGGAGGAGGAGCCAAGGTAATATCCGGCTATTTTTCTTGTATAACTGGGTAGAGAGAGAAATGTGCAAAGGAGATCTGGATTTGAGAGTCATCATAGATGGTAAAGGAAGCCACAAACGTGGATAAAACAACGAGACAAGGAGAGGGTTAAAGCTGAAATCCTGGGGTACACACATAAATTCAAACTCAGGTTAAAAGAAAAAAATATATAAACCCACACGGAAAGTAAAATATGTTTTGCGTTTATATTTGAGAACAGTTTCTCCCTTGCGTGAAGTCTCCTCCTGATTCCGTTTGCTTGAGTATTGGATCCACTGTTTCTGTAGTAAGTAAGGTTATATTTAGGCAAGTCTTCCTGACTCATAAATAACATCAATAAGGCTTAATAGGATAAATAAATTATATGACAGATTAAAAGGTCAGTTTTGCATCTTGCAAAATAAATAGTACAAAAAAAACCAGGAAAC
Source organism: Pteropus vampyrus (assembly GCF_000151845.1). Lineage (NCBI taxonomy): Eukaryota > Metazoa > Chordata > Mammalia > Chiroptera > Pteropodidae > Pteropus > Pteropus vampyrus. The sequence goes on along the minus strand of NW_011888973.1, from coordinate 497,001 downwards.
ACTGATAGCATTATAATGACTCTAAAGTTAATGGTTCCGGGTGATCATTAATCAAGTTATTTTAAATATCAAACAAGCAAGACCTACCTTGTTTCCACCCCTCACACAGATAGGATCCCATGGCCCAGGTAAGCCTGAAAACTGCCAGAAGTTTCTTCAAAAGCACCGGGAACTCAAAACACCAGGTCCTACCCCCTGAGTAGTTACTGCTGAAGCTTCTGATTACAGCGGCTCCTAGTTCATCAGAATTTCTAATTAGTTAATGATTCCATCTTCTTCATAGGAGACTAGAAAGCAAGATGTTAAGCATTTTCTTATGAAAAAATTAAAAAGTTTGAACAAATGTAAATTCTCACTTTTCATAAAGGAAACATATTTGAAAAGATATTAAAAAAAATAATGTGACTCCATTATCCCCTTCCCCCCCATGAAATTCTCCTATCCCCAAATAAGAAATGATAAAGTTATTCTTCTTAGCCTTATTTTTCTAGGTCATATACGTTTATATTGTCTCACTAAAATTTGCCAAGTTAACGTTCTTTAGCATTGGAGTCAGCTATGGTTTTATTAAGAGCCAGAAAATAGTTGGAAGTAGCCTATCTCAGCTTGTTTTTTACCAATTAATTCATTTAAATGCTCTCTACATGATTTGGGAATGTTTCATTTTTTCTATTTCTACATAATTTAATAGCCAGTACAGTTACAACAAAGTCTAGTATTTAACAAAATCATTAGAACTGTTTCCAGATTTGAAAACCAACCATAGAAAGAGTCAAAATCTTAAAAAAAAAAGGCTTCAAAGTAGTTCTTGAATATACTCTGATTAATGTGTAAAAATAATTAGGGATTGGATTAAATCAATAATGATGAAAGTGGATCTGAATATTTGGATTTCTTTTAAAAATGTTCTTTAAGACTATGTAATTTGTTGTCTTAATAAAGCTTAGTTATCATATAAGTAAGCTTTAAGTAAATAATGTGTTTAGTAGGTACTTTAAAGATTTCTTGGATGAATGGATTTCTTATCCTGTAATTATGACCTAACCATCACTGCCTTTTAGTGCCATTATACCTTAATTATAGGCAAAATACTGAGTACTGAATTTATAATCTTAAATACATATGATAATGTCATATTGGGGAAAATCATTTCAAAAATATTGGGCATTCTCTTCTCTCTATTTTGCCCTCTCTCACATTATTTTTAATTGGTCTACGTGGAGAGTTATGATAACAATTTTTGCAAATTTGGAATTTCATTAATAATCTTGCCTTCTCTGACGTGGTATAAATATATCACTTTGCTCTATAGCTATTTAATTTCATATGATAATGTCTATGTTTAGAAACTTTTATTCACCATTAACCTTAGCGATTTGATTTATTATAGGCATATATTATTTTTTGAAAGAAAAAGAAAACCGTTCTTATTCTACCTAGTTTTGCATAGCAGTTATGTATCTTTCAAATATATATATTATCTCACCCCTTGACTCTGCATTATATTACACACTTTAAGCTTTTCCTTGAAGACTGCTGACTAAGAATATGCCAGTAGAATGTCTAGGTCAGCAGTGTCTCTTCATTTTTACAGGTGAAAACATCAAGGTTTGGGATTTGGGATTGATCCTGTTAATTGGAGTGGCACAGGTTGTAGTTGCTCTTCCCTTTGTCACCTTGAATCATTACAAGAAACCACAAAGATAATAAGTAGTTTTTAATGTATTTAATCACATCTTGCTCGACTAGAAGATCAGAAGTAAAACAATAGTATCATTTATTTTGAGCTTGATGGATTTGTGAGTATTGCGTCCAAGGGAAGTGATGCTACATTTAAATACTAACATTTTCTCAAGTAATTTAGTAACATAGAAGAGAAGCTAGATATTTTTTCTCCCTCTTTGGGGTCATAACTCTCTCTTTGACATAAATCGTTTTTCCTACATTTGAATTTTTTGTTATTGTAATGAATGCTAGTTTATGAGCGATCGTTTCAAAATGGATGTTGATTGGGTAAGTTCACAGATTTTTTTACAAGTTTTGTTGAAATGAAATTAATTGTGCCTTATACAGAAAAGGCTCAATAGCACTGTTATTAAAAGCTTGAACATGATCTGCGGGTGTTGTAGAAAATATTTTGTGTAACTGTGTTGTTTCTACTACTCATTTTCTTTGGGGTGAAATAAATAGGGGCGGGGAGGCTCTCATGCTATTATTATATGATTAAATGAACTAACGACCTGAAAATCGGAATCCCTCCTCAGTTATTGTTAAAATGCAGTAAGGTCGTAGGAACTTGTGTGATATCATGAGCCTCACTGCCACTAAGAAGTGGGTTTCCATGACTTCTTCTTCCTCTTTAAATGGTCGTATGGTTGGCACTGTCAGTGGGTGGGCAGAGACCTCTCATTTTGCCAGGGATGTACTTTGAAGGTGACTTCACCGTTGGCAGGTACTTACCCAGTTCTGTCGCCTTGTGTTCAGGTAGGGTCCACATTTCCTAATTGCTATTTTTATTAAACGGAAACGAGATGCCTTGCTTCATTTAAGGCTCTTGTGAATTCCGAGCGTTGAGTAAAACCTCATTAATCTGCACCCCATTTGTTCAGAGGATGCAATAATTTTGAAAAGTACTGGGCTGCAATTTACTTTCCTGCTATCAGTAAAGAAAGGATTACTAACCCATTAACCAAATTAATAGTGCAAACAAGACTGGAAGAGCAAATGATGTTAAACACCCCTGTACCTAAAGACTCATCCTGAAGGACAAAATACTCTGAGTCTTTTAAAGCGGGACCTCTGTCCAGTAACAATGATGAGAGTTTAAAATGACCCTTGTTTGAAAGACTCCCCTAACTCATTACTACCCCACTTTCAACCCAGTTACTCCAAATGATGAAGTTTTTACAAAGACTAGCTAGGTTGCCTGTAGATGTTATGTAATAATTACTCTGAAAGTGAAGAAAATCCTTTCCAATAGGGAGTGTTCAGGGGGAACTTTGGTGTTCAGCTCATAGAAGAGCCAGCTATTTGGGATTTAATCCAGTTTATAATACTTATTTTAAAAAATGTGTTATAATACTTCTTTAAAAAATAATACTTATTTTAAAAATGTGTTAGTTTTTTCCTCTTAGTCGACTTTTCTAGAGCAGTTTTGAGTGCATGACAGAATTGAGAGAGAGGCACAGAGTGGTCCCATGCACCCCGTTCCCCCATGCGTCAGGATCGATGTCATTAATCCGAATGGCGTGTGTGTTTCTTTTTTTAAAACAAAAACAAAACAAAACAAAACAAAAACAAGGATGAGCCTACATTGATACACGGGAATCAGCAAAACTCCGTAATTTAAGTTAGGGTTCACTCTTGATACCGTACGTTTTCCAGGTTTGGAGAAATGTATGATGGCGTGTATCCATCGTTATCAAATCAGACAGAGTCGTTTCCACTGCGCACGGAAATCTTCCGTGCTCTGCCCGTTCACCGCTGCCCCCGCCCGGCGACCACTGCTCTTTTCACGGTCTCCACAGAGTCACCTTTTCCAGAATGTCGTATAGTTGGAATCGCACAGTATGTAGCCTTTTCAGGTTGGCTTTTCTCACTTAGTAACGTGCATTTAACGTTCCTCCAGGTCTTTTCATGGCTTGACAGCTCATTTCATTTTAGCATCGGATAATATTCCATTATCTGGAAGGCTCACAAAGATTCGTTATATGAATCCTACTAGCACAGTGCCTAGCACAGGGCTTTGCTTGCAAATAGTAGGCACCCAATGAATTTTGAGTGAGTGAATGAATGCGTCTATTTCAGTATGTGGTGGGAGATGCAGCCGGCATGGTAGAGCGTTCTCTTCTGCTCCGCTGAATAAGAAATGCATCTCTCATCTATTTAGGGAGCTAAAATAAAGGATTTGTTTCAAACCTTGAAACCCCACAACCAGCTTCTTCACATTTTAAACTCGGTCTGTCACTTGACTCCATTTCCCTCTCCCACCCCCCTCCAGTTACCTCACGAGATGGTGGATTTCTTTCTCAGGATGTTATCCCAAGGAAGGAAAGACCCCGTTTTTTCATTTCCTTCTCCCACTTTTCTGAACTGTGATCACACACAGCTTCATCCTGTGCTGATGTTTGAGAATCTGTCACCATGGAGCGTTTCCCCAGCTCAGGGGATGGTTCCATCGCATGCAGTGTTACAGGCAAAAAAGAATGATTAAAATTAAACTTTAAAAAAAATCCTGATTAACAACAGAAATGGGAGGAATGTTTTCTAAATTAAATATAAGGCAGAGTACAATACATTTTTATGGGTGTCCTTGCTCTACAAACGTTTCTTTTTATTTTTTATTTTTTTGCTTTCTGTTTTTGAGAATTGTATTGCTTTCAAAATACCCTGCTGTCCACTAGCTTCTGGGCATATGTCCAAAATACAAGTGGACATTAACTCAATTCAGCAGATAAGATTTCCTTAGAGACTTCTAGAAGACTTTACCAGTCCATTTCTACCAACCTGCCTCTGACCTGCGCCCTACCCGGACAAAGCTATTTAAAGAAAAAAAATAATAATAAGATTTGACGCTTGTGTGGAGGTCAAGAAGGATACAGAAAAGGGAAGGATTAATATAAGATTTTGAAGCAAAGGTGACTTGGTGAATGAAGGTAATTTTGACACCAAGGCAGGTCTGGAAGGGAGTTGAAGTTGAGGTAATGCGATGAGCAGTTCAGATGAAGGTCTCTATCCCACACAGAACCTGCCCCTTTGCAACCAGGAACAATCCCTCCATGAGGGCTGTAACCTTTATTTCGTATATGGATTCAGTGATCAGGAGCTAAAGTTTTTGTGGACCCATAATTACAGCAATTTATAGTTTACTTGTACTACAGCTCAAGTATTTTGTATATTTTATCATACTTCGAAGCAGTATGTGGTATGTTTACCAAAAGTCTCTTTTCCTGATAAAAATTCCATAAAGTTATTTTTTTTTTTTACAACTCTTAGGAGAAATATAATTTAGAAATACAGTAGAAAGCAAGTGAAATGAGTTACAGTTAAATATTTTTAAACACCTTAAAGAGTTCCATGATTCTTTGGAAGGTAAAGGACAGTGACTTCATTGGAGAAAGAATTGAAAGCATTTTCCGTGAACAGGAGCTTAGCCTAGATAGAAGGTCAAGGGTGTGCTGGGGTGTGGGCCCATGGTGGCCAGGAGGCTTGTTGGCAGTATTTAGCTTTGGCACAAACAGAACACTGGAGATATGTTACAGAAACCTAACCATTGTCATTGTGACACTAGGTGTCACAGAGATGAACAGGTTATGACTTATAGTCAGCATGGAGTTAAAGGCCAAGAGCCAAGGCTTCCAATCCACAACTAAGTGTCTCTTTAGGCTCTTTAAGCCTTAGGTTCCTCATCTGTGAAATTGGATTCATTAGCATACTCACCTCCTAAGGTATTCGTGATGTACATTAGACAGTACAGGTAAATTAGGTTCCCCTTTATGTATAGTAAGTTCCCCACCTAGAATAAGCATCTGATAAATACGAATGCTTATTTTTGTACAAATTTAAAGTCTCTTGAGAGGTTCTTGAGGGAAACACATCTACTTGAATTTTCCTGGCATTGTAGAATTCCTGTAGACTGTCGCATTTTGGAGCTTATTAGAAAGGACTCCGGTGTGTTTTTTCTTGATGTATAACCAGTGTGGAAGGGTCTAATTCTACACCAGTAATAGATCTCGGTGTAGAGGAAGAATTGAAGAGTGTTCCGTCGTGGAAATAACGTCGCCGATCCTTTGAGGTGGCCAAAGAGGAACGGCTGTACCTTTTTTTCCTTCACATCCATTCTCCAGATGTGGTGATTTGTGTTAAGCAGTCCATCGCTTCTCTGTGGAGTGTTAGTGTTCCACAGACTGACAAAGTACTTAGACCCACCTGGACACCATCGTGTGAGAGACGGCTCCAGAGACCAGAAGTTTACAATTCGGGTGGCTGGATGCTGGGCTGCCTTGGAGTCTTCGCCGTCCAGAGAGAGAGAGAGAGCGACTGTGACGCCACCCACAGCTGCCCTTCTCCCTGACTGGCCAGCGGGTCCTGTATCTGGCAGCAAGTACTCGGAATCCACCGCGTTTCCTCGCCGTTTTTTGCCTTGCAATATTCGTTCTCTGTTTTTTTCTGCCCCAGAAGGCTCGTTTATGGAACTTAGAAATCTAGTGTGACTTACGTGTGGCTCTGTGGCTTGTTGGGCCCTCATTTCCTGTGGGGTCTGCATGATGCCCGCATGGTGCTGATGCAGGTATCATCCGCGGGATTTGGGGGGGTATCCTATATCTGTAGTAAGGAATGTAGTAAGTTTGGTCAGAGCCGCTACCGCAGTCCACAAACCTTTTGAGATTTTCCGGGTTTTGAAGTGTTACAAGAGATTTTCAGATAAACATACCGTAGGAAAAAAAGACATAAATAAAACACACAAAAATCCAACTTTGTGGTGTTTTTGGAGGAAAACAAAACCAGCGATTTTTTTCCTCCCTTTCACGGTGGGCTGGTGTCTTCTAGGCACTTCATACTTCCTGGCAGTTGCCCCCTGGGAGTTGGGGACAATAAAACTATTTTTTTGTTTGTTTTTTGTTTTTTTTATAATTTATGCCTACAGCACCTGGTCTTCCTAGGTGGTCTCCCATCCAAGCACTAACCAGGCCTGACCCTGCTTAGCTTCCGAGATCAGACATCGGGCTTGTTCAGGGTGGCCTGGCCGTAGACCATGGACTGTGGCTCTACTGGGGCGTGAACCCAGGACCTTCTGCGTGTAAAGCAGACATGCGCACCGCTCCTTGGTGGCTGGTGTGAGCTTTTCATTCCTGGACGTTAATGTGTTTACATACATGAGCCACTGACCCCGGAAGACATCGGCTCCAGAGCCCGTCACAGCTCTGAAACATCTCAGCTACCGCTGAATTATTGTGGTTTCCTGAAGACAAATGGGATAATCTGTATCCCACTTTATTAGAAAAAAAAAATATTTCCAGTTTGCACTTAAAATAAAGGGTGGTCCAATATTGGATGTAAATAACTTCTCCGAGGCAGATGTAGTTAAATCCTAACAGAAAGGGAATGATTCTCGGGCCTGGACGTGGGGAATTCAGACTGAATTTTCAAGGTAGCACAAAGGCAAGTGAATTCTTAACCCAAGGCTGATATAAAGTAGATAATAATTAGAAAAATAAAACTGTTTTCTTTTTTGATGACAAAGCACAGATGTCTTCACTTGATTTCATATTAAATGGGAGGCTTAACTGCCATTGTGGTGGAAAAAGAAGCAATTTTTTTTGTCGCATTCTCAGAAAATACTGAAGCAGATTGTCTATTAAAAAGCTTAATAAAGAATTCCAAGACAGAGACCTCACAGCAGGGGAAAGAGCGTAACTGGGCTGGGGAAGAGTGAATATAATGGTGATAAGCAACTTTACTTCTGCTAGGAAATTTAAACCGAAATAATGCGAACTCGATCCATGTATGTGCTCTCCTACTTAAAAGTATTAACACTGTGGCTTCCATAGTTCATTGCAGTCGATATTTCCCTAAAACAAGAGGAGGACAAGGGCATTTGTGTTCTTTCTTAAGAAAACACGTAAACCCCTAAGTCTAACATACGTGTCACCAAGATAGGAAGCAGAACAGCTCAGAAATCTGTTTTTGATATTAAAAGCCCAGTCAAGAAAATGTTCCCTGACTCTGTTTACAAAAGCAATTCTTGGAAATTAGATCTTTTTATAAAATACTCGGAATTGATAAGTATGTACACCGTGAGCTTCCCTTCCTCGTGAGCACGTGACAGCCTTCTATCTTATTGCCCATTCACTCCATGCCTTTCCTTATATCTCTTGCCCATTTATTCGATCCGCCTCCATTCCAGAATTTACATATTTAAATTCCTTCATTCAGCAAATCTCAGTAATCTCATATCTATTTTGTGCAACTCACCAAGAACTTAGGAGAATAACATGAGGTGTTTCTTGTCTGGCGGAAGAGGCAGGCTGATCAGTGTCACAGCACAGGTATGAACAGAGTATGACAGGGACACGGAGGGACATTCTCCCCAGGGAGACCCAGGAATGCCTCCCAGTGGTAGTGATATTTGAGCTG
>NW_011888973.1:486064-488815 GCF_000151845.1 Pteropus vampyrus | reverse complement strand
CCTCCCTTTCACGGTGGGCTGGTGTCTTCTAGGCACTTCATACTTCCTGGCAGTTGCCCCCTGGGAGTTGGGGACAATAAAACTATTTTTTTGTTTGTTTTTTGTTTTTTTTATAATTTATGCCTACAGCACCTGGTCTTCCTAGATGGTCTCCCATCCAAGCACTAACCAGGCCTGACCCTGCTTAGCTTCCGAGATCAGACATCGGGCTTGTTCAGGGTGGCCTGGCCGTAGACCATGGACTGTGGCTCTACTGGGGCGTGAACCCAGGACCTTCTGCGTGTAAAGCAGACATGCGCACCGCTCCTTGGTGGCTGGTGTGAGCTTTTCATTCCTGGACGTTAATGTGTTTACATACATGAGCCACTGACCCCGGAAGACATCGGCTCCAGAGCCCGTCACAGCTCTGAAACATCTCAGCTACCGCTGAATTATTGTGGTTTCCTGAAGACAAATGGGATAATCTGTATCCCACTTTATTAGAAAAAAAAAATATTTCCAGTTTGCACTTAAAATAAAGGGTGGTCCAATATTGGATGTAAATAACTTCTCCGAGGCAGATGTAGTTAAATCCTAACAGAAAGGGAATGATTCTCGGGCCTGGACGTGGGGAATTCAGACTGAATTTTCAAGGTAGCACAAAGGCAAGTGAATTCTTAACCCAAGGCTGATATAAAGTAGATAATAATTAGAAAAATAAAACTGTTTTCTTTTTTGATGACAAAGCACAGATGTCTTCACTTGATTTCATATTAAATGGGAGGCTTAACTGCCATTGTGGTGGAAAAAGAAGCAATTTTTTTTGTCGCATTCTCAGAAAATACTGAAGCAGATTGTCTATTAAAAAGCTTAATAAAGAATTCCAAGACAGAGACCTCACAGCAGGGGAAAGAGCGTAACTGGGCTGGGGAAGAGTGAATATAATGGTGATAAGCAACTTTACTTCTGCTAGGAAATTTAAACCGAAATAATGCGAACTCGATCCATGTATGTGCTCTCCTACTTAAAAGTATTAACACTGTGGCTTCCATAGTTCATTGCAGTCGATATTTCCCTAAAACAAGAGGAGGACAAGGGCATTTGTGTTCTTTCTTAAGAAAACACGTAAACCCCTAAGTCTAACATACGTGTCACCAAGATAGGAAGCAGAACAGCTCAGAAATCTGTTTTTGATATTAAAAGCCCAGTCAAGAAAATGTTCCCTGACTCTGTTTACAAAAGCAATTCTTGGAAATTAGATCTTTTTATAAAATACTCGGAATTGATAAGTATGTACACCGTGAGCTTCCCTTCCTCGTGAGCACGTGACAGCCTTCTATCTTATTGCCCATTCACTCCATGCCTTTCCTTATATCTCTTGCCCATTTATTCGATCCGCCTCCATTCCAGAATTTATATGTTTAAATTCCTTCATTCAGCAAATCTCAGTAATCTCATATCTATTTTGTGCAACTCACCAAGAACTTAGGAGAATAACATGAGGTGTTTCTTGTCTGGCGGAAGAGGCAGGCTGATCAGTGTCATAGCACAGGTATGAACAGAGTATGACAGGGACACGGAGGGACATTCTCCCCAGGGAGACCCAGGAATGCCTCCCAGTGGTAGTGATATTTGAGCTGTGTCTCCAAGGATGAACGTAGCATATTTAGAATCTGTAGTCAAGGTTAACATGCAAGATTCTTGTAGAAATAATGGCAGCTGGAAGATTAAATGTATGTTGTTTATGTAAAAGATAAGTCTTCTCAGAAATAGAACTTAATTATAGATAAGACACAGCGAGTAAATGTCTTTCCTTTGGAGGAAATTTAAGAAGATCTACAAAATAGGAACAATGCACTGTGAAAAGACCTCCACGGGGCTATTGCTGGGTAGACATAGAAGCCTACAAATATCTTTCATTTTGTTATTTTTTGTTTGGAGCTCCATAGCAGCACGCGTCAGAAAGATTCGGTGCCTGGGAAGGCTCCCTCCCGTGACTTACTAATTCGCCAGGCGCTACAATCACCAGCAGATGCCGTATCTCATAGTCAAAGGCAAACGCAGTCATAGGAAGGTCGATTGTCTTGTTTAGGGGTCTGGACGCTCATCTGTGACAGACAGTGGGTTGAACTTCAAGATCTCGATCATATCCTAATGGCCTAACTGTTCACAAAGTATTAGGAGATTTTATCGTCGGGAGACTGAAAGTCAATAGGATCGATTCATTATTTATTAAATAGCTCAGTGTCACATGCCCCGGAACTCTCCCGCCGGTGGCTGAGGCTGCTACTCACTTCTTAGAGCCCATCATCGCCTTTCACCCACGAGGACGTCACCGCAGCAAGTCTTACCCTCCCTTGCATCACCAATATTTCCCTGTCCATGTGATGTTTCCTAACAGCTAATGGCTAACACGCTATTTTTATTCTATCATTCAAACAAACGAACAAAAAACCACCACCAAAAAACTCTCCTCAGCCCCTCCCTCCAACCACCTCCTGTTTCTTCGTCGCCACGCTCTTTCAAAGAGTCATCCGCACTCAGGGCGTGTATTTCCCCTGCCCTGTCCTCTCGCATGCCCACCGCCGTCAGGCTTTCTCCCGAAGGTCGTCAGTGGCCCGGGTCGCTGGCCCCAGTGGTCCATTTTTCACCCTCCACTTAATGACTTTCAGCTCCACTGACACAGCAGCACGCCCCCCCCACCCACACACACACTTCCTTCCTTGAAACACATTCTTCCCTGACTCTCATGGTAACAGTTTCCTCCTATCT
>NW_011888973.1:482590-483072 GCF_000151845.1 Pteropus vampyrus | reverse complement strand
CTCAAACTTGGACATATAAGCATTGCCACGGGTCCTTCTTAAAAATACAGTTTCTGGGGTTCTAATTCTAGAGATATTGATTGAAAAAATTTAATATGGGACTTTAGGAATCAACAGTTTCTATAATCTCCCACCAAGTGGATGAGACTTTACCAGATGAGACTCTAGAGTGAAATACAGCTTCTCTGAAGTTATCATTTTGGGGAGGGGGGGTGGCGAGGGAGGAGATACAAATAATCTAAAGTAATATCCATCTAGTCATTGATTTTTAAATGGTATTAATATACTTCTTAAAAACTTAAAACATTTCATGTAAATGAGTATAAAATATTTTAATGTTACATGTATTCACTGAATTATTAATTTGGAAGTAACTAGAATATAGTACAGGTTTAAACAAACTAGGCTTTAGTTCATTAACGATCAGAGTTTCCTGGTTATTAATTCGGCGTGTCACAGCTGTGAGATTCTTTACCGTATCG
>NW_011888973.1:479830-482540 GCF_000151845.1 Pteropus vampyrus | reverse complement strand
ATCCATCGGCAAGTCATCCTGGCTCCACATCACAGTGCATCCGGACTGAGCACTCCTCGCCAGCTCCACCCCGTCCCCCTCCGCAGCCCCCTAATTCAGGGTTGGCATACTTTTTCCGTAAAGGAAAGGACAGTACATGATTTCGACTTTGTGGGCATGTGGTTTCTGTCACAACTACTGAACTGAACTGACATCGTAGCGCAAAAATAGCCATAGATGATACGCACATGAACAGGTGTGGCTGTGTCCGGGTTAGACCTCACTCACGGTAACAGGCAGCAGGCCGAGTCGGTCCCAGGGACAGTGGTTCGTGGACTCTGTGTGACTCAAGCCCCTACCGAAGACCCTGGCTATGTCCAGCGCCTGGAATTTTCTTCCTCCAGGGGGCTGCATGGCTTCTCCTCGCCTCCCAACACCTGCTCAAGTGTCAGTATTAGCGAGGTTCTTTCAGTCAAAGTACCAGCGCGACACAGATTCCATACTCAGATGAGGAAAATTCTAGAAAAGTTTAACAAAGGAACGGGCAGGGAGTGGTGACATCAGGAGGGACGTGTGTGTGCCAGGCCTGGTAAAGCCGAGCCTTGGATGGGCCTTAGATGGACAAGGAATAGAAGCAGCTATAGGACTGAGATCAAGAGAAGGGGGTGGGCGTGGACCCTCGAGAGAAGCAGCCATCTTTCCAACTCCTGACTGGGCTCCCTGACTGGGCTCACCAGATCTGAAGCCAGGGGCAAAGAGGTCCCTCACAGTCTACGTGGTCACCTCCTGGGACAGAAGAGTTCAGAGAATAGAATGGTGGGGAGTGTATCTGGTGAGCTCATCTGCCACGTAGAGAATTACAGCCGGGGCCAGTTCCATCACTGAGGATCCACTTGTCCACACATGAAATTCAAGATGGCGGCCGTGAAGCACTGCAGCCAGCATGGACGCTTCAACGCGGGTTCTCTGTCACTGCGTAGGCCGCACGCCCACAAAGCCGGCGTGACCCCCACCCTCGCCCTCCATGCTCAATTCCCTGCTCCCCATCCCTGCTTCATTATCCTCCATTACACCTGTCTCAGTCTCACGTGCTACATAATTTAACTTATTTAGTTTATTATCCCTCCGCCCAACTCAAATTTCTGCTCCCTGGGGCAAAAATCTGAGTGTCTCTTGTCGCATATTGCCTGTGATGCCTCAGACACTCCCCGGCACCTAGTAAATGCAGTAAATATGTGTAAATAAACGCAGTGTAAATGAATGAACCGCTCTCCTGCATAAGGGAAGAACAGAGGCTACAGGCAGGTATCATCGAGCTCTTTTTGAATTAGCTGTTTCCCTGTCCGCAGCCCTCTCTTCATTAGCTATAACTCAAAGCTAACTGCAGGCCACTATCTCCCATTGGGAAGGGTAATTTTTTTTAATTCTCAGTTTTAAGATCATCTATCTTAATAATTTCTTATACAGACAAAGTAATAAAAACTCGACCTCTAACTTAAATTTCACAGTTGGCATTTAGAAAAGAAATGTATGCACGGATGCGATTTTTAAGTTTTCTAAGGCTGACTTCCCCGATGTGAACGGAGCTAACCTTCTTTGCGGTCGGCCGTCCCATAATGGTCTTTTCCCAGAGTTCCATGCGTGGCCTTCACACTGTGCAGCAGACTCACCCGCAGCCCTGGGATGGAAACAGCGCTTTCAGTCAGCGAGGCACAAGCACTGCTTCCCTCCTTCATCTTCTCACCTGGGCTGCATACTCGGGGTGCTGCAGTCCGGCTGCCACTGCAGAGCATTCCCTGCGCATCTCACCGGGATGTCAGACCCACTCAGAAGGGATGCAGCTGCATCTTCCTTCTCCTCCTCCAGCCACCAGCCTACTCTTCCTCCTTGGTCTCCAAGACGGCGCCTTCCTCCCCTGGGAACCGTGCCAGAAACCTAGGAGTCACTGGTGACTTCTCCCTCTTCCGCATCCGCTTCGAACTGGCTCCTAGCCTCTTGTTTTTCATCTGCTAAATATCTGTCGTATCGGAGTGTGCTTTCTCCTCTCCGCATCTGTTGCCCTGATTCACTTTGACGGTCGTCCCTAGATGGTCTTCTCGCCTTTAATGGTGCTGTTAAATCTGTCATTCGGATGCTGCCGCCCATGTGGTCCTCTCACATGCCAATCTGACCATGTCTCTCATGTAAAGTTCGTTCAGTGGCTTCTCTTCACCTCCAGCATCAAACCTGGCCTCCTTCAGATGCCAAGCGAAATCCTTCAAGGTATTATCTCCTTCTATGTCTTTTCAATTTATAACACTTCCAGGAGACTTGCACTTAGTCAGCCATATCTTTTCCATGATCTCTAGTGCCTCTCCCTGCCTTAGCACCTGGAGAAGGCTTTCTCCAGTCTTGTCAACCCAGCAATCTTCTGATTCACTTCTAAACCCACCTCCCTGCCCTCTGTTCCCACTGGGTCTTGCAGCGACACTACTGTAGCCTCTGGTGGCACATTGCACCAACCCTCCCGGAGCCCTGCAGAGCACATCGTAACAAGCCAGTTAGCTATCTTGCTCTCCACTGGACTCTAAGCTCCCTTGGAGAAGAGACATCTTTTTATCTTTGTATCCCCACGCCTAGCCCAATGACTACCACATAGTAAGTGCTCAATAAATTAGATGACCAGATTTAGATTGGAGCCATTACACAATATCCATATATGTTCATAAATTTAAGCCACAGGTCTAGAACT
>NW_011888973.1:447385-475570 GCF_000151845.1 Pteropus vampyrus | reverse complement strand
AAATACATGTTTCTAAAGGAGCATCGTAATGATTTTTTAAATGTTTTCCTGTTTCAACCATCCATCATATACTGAGATTTGCTTTGTAAATACCAATGCGTTGTTTTTCCGTGATGGCTTTTTCTATGAAGAGCCATGATTTCCTTTCAGACTCTTTGTTTTTTTTGTTTGTTTGTTTTTGTTTTGTTTGTTTGTTTTTATTTTTTATGCCTACAGCACCTGGTTGTCCTAGGTGGTCTCCCATCCAAGTACTAACCAGGTCCGACTCTGCTTAGCTTCCGAGATCAGACATCGGGCTTGTTCAGGGTGGTGTGGCTGTAGACCATCGTGGCTCCACTGGGGTGTGAACCCAGGACCTTCTGCGTGTAAAGCAGACGTGCTAACTGCTACACTATGGAATCACGTCCCTTTTGGTCTCTTCGTGAGGGACAAAGTGAAACTACTCTAGATGGTGTTTTGTCCTGATGTTCTCAAGCAAAAATTTTGTAAAGATCCTTAAGTATTAAAAACAAAGACATTCCACAAATCACATTTTTGTGGATTGAGGTAAAATTGACATATAACATTGTATTAGTTTCAGTCATACACATAATGATTTGATATTTGTATATATTGAAAAATTATTACAATAAGTCTAGTTAATTTCCATCACCATACATAGATACAAATTTTTTCTTATAATGAGAACTGTTAAGATCTACTCTATTAACTTTCAAATATGCAATACAATGTTAATTATTGTCACCATACTGTACATTACATACCCATGACTTATTTTAGAACTGAAAGTTTATACCTACAAACATATTTTTAACTTGAATTTTGTTTTAATCGTTTTTCCTAGAACCGAGTTGTATTTGATAATGTTTTCTGACAGATCTTATCTATATTAAAATTTGCATTAGTTTTATTTTTTGAAATATTTCATTAAAATATTATTTATCTTGATTAATGAGGGATCTTTTGTGCCTCCCCTCCTTAATTTGGTGCCCATGATAAATGCCTTAGTGGCCTCACCCTGGACTGGCCCTATTCTCTATTATTAATATGCTGTGTAGAGAGAGGACAGTATTTAGGAAGCAGTAATAATCTCAGCACCCAGCACAGTGTCCAGCATGGGGAAGGCTCACATCAAATCACATTAAAATTTGGCTAGCATTTAGTTATTGCAAGTTTTTCTTATTTGTTATCTTAAGTTTTCCAGAGTGAATCACCATAATTGCCATTGATTTATTATTTTCTTGGTATTTCTGTTCCTTTCTATTGTTGTTAAATAAGAAGTTCATTTAGTTAAAAATACATAAACAGGCAAATTATATATAATTTTAAAGACGCACTTTGCCTCTGTTTGCAAATATATCCAAAATATATAATCCAAAAATATCTCTATAGAGATTCAGAGTTTTCACAAAGTCGTCTTTTTTGCGGGGGTTACAGTGCTCCTGAGGATCATTCTTTTAGAATTTGCCCTTGAACAATCCCTTTAAGCTAGTGAAATAAACAGTGCTAGTCTTCCTATAATGCAGTAACCTTGCTTTGTATTGACAAAAAAATCTCTTACCGCTGGTTCTTAGGTACTGCATATATTGATGTTTCTGAAGGCCCTAGATCAGTGAGTAGAAGCTATAACTATACACTCTCTTTGTAGATGTTAAAAAAAAAAAAAATCCGTTAGACAACAGAGATTTTTGACAATATCATTTCAGATGGAATTTGCACTTGGAAACTTAAACCAGCTAATCCTTATAGTGTTTGCTTATTGGAAAGTTTTATATTAATGACATATTTATGCTGTTGTAGTTTGGTCTTGGCAGCTTTTCTAAGTAAAACTATTGCTTTTTGGAAGTTGAACAAGCTGCCAGAGGTTTGCTCTGATCTGAAGTTGAATATCATGGCAGTTGTTTAATATAATAGTTTAATATAATGTTTAATATAATAGTTTATATGTGTAGCATACCTGATTTTGTTTAACTTTTATTTAACACAGAAAGTTATCTCTAATATAGATATGATTTCCAGATATTGGATTCAAAGGCATTATTTGATAACTCATTGTTACTAGAATATGAATAATTACTAACCTAAATTCTCATTAGATGTTTCCTGTCACATCAATAAAGCTGACTATCTGGATGTCCTTCAGACTGCTCTGCTTCTGACCCAGGGACCATGCGTTTCTCTATTACCGAGCACTATAAACCTACAGACATCTTTTTAGTGTTTATTAACTTTGAAAATTCACCTACTTCTCTTTTCTGTCAAGATAACTTTCAATAAGATTGATTGCCAATAACACCGAGTTCTGATTATATAATTATTTTTTAAATTTTTCCATTACAGTGGCTACCCAACTTTTTTTATATATGGATGCAACATATTCATGCTAGGAAATTTGGGAAATACATAAAACTATAAAAATAATAAAAACCATCACTGAGGTAACTCCCTAGACAGTACTGAAATTTGGGTGTGCTTCCTTTTAGACTTTTACCTGTGTAACGTAGCTAGGAACGTGTGCGCGCGTGCGTGTGAAAGGCCAGAAAAAACTGTGTATGTGTGAATTAATTTATTAAGTTGCATTCCCCACTTAATATTACATCGAGGGCATTTTTTCATGTCATAAAATAGTCTTTGAAAGTACAATTTTTAGCAGTTGCTTAATGTTTCACTGTATAGCTGTATCATAATTTACTTAACGGTTTTTTTTGCCTAAATTTGGATATATAAGCTGTTTCTAATTATTATATTGTATTTTAAAATTATTTTACAGGGCACACCTTTATTTATAAATTCACTTACAAAATATACCACCCTATCTCAGATTCTTCCCCTAGGATCAATTCTTAATTTACTCAAGACGTATAAATATTTGTAAGGCTTTTGGATACATACCAAAAGTTTCAGAAACATTGTTGAAACTACATTTTTAGAAAATCCCCATTTACAGGAAATACAGAGAAATAACCTCAAAGTCTTCATGTGGCAGCACCTAATAATTTGCATTGTTTTCACCTTCCAAGGTTTTTTTGCTCTGTGATGCCGGCGTCTCACGTGCTGACTGTAATTTTCGCGGTTATGCTACAGCTTCTGCTGTCGCTGATACTCAGAATCAGCCCAGCTGTCTGAGCGGTCACTTTTCTCAGTGGACACAGACTTTTCCTCGATAAAGTAGGGCATTCCGCACATCCACGCAGACTTTCCCGATTCTGTGACTATTTCCCTGCCAGTCAGGAGAAGTAGAGCCTGAGGGTTTTTACTGATAGCCACTAGAGCAGCGATCTTTAAAGCGATGTATACGTCACAATCCCATGAGGTTTGAAGGACAGTACAGGATATTTTATTTATATTGTGTTACTTAACAAAATTATGTGGCCATATTTCATAACTTCCATAAAAGAATAGACTAATAGAGTATGTATGCAGTTTATAAACAAACAATCTTAAGTTAGGGTTACATGCTCCCATGAGTGTGTACTTATGGCAAAGATTGAGAACTTCCTTCCCAAAACCTGTACATTCTGCATTCTTCCCTCCCTCCCTTTTTCCCTCCTTTCCTTTTTTCTTTCTTTCTTACTTTTTCAGTAACTGGTCACCTTGACAACAATCTAAAAAACTGCACTGCCTGGCCTTGGCCTCTCTTTGCAGTTAGGTGGAGTCTCATGACTAAAATTTAGCCAGTAAAATTTAAGTAAAACTTCCCAGAGGGTGCCTTGAAAGGGAGAAGGCATGCCATTCCTCACCTTCTTCCCCTATCTGACATCTTAAACTCCAGATGTGATGGCCGGCACTTTGGCAGCTAGCTCGGGCTATGAGGTGACTATGGTAGAACGGCAATCACCATGGTACAAAGTTAAGATAGAAGGAGACTAGTCCTGATACCCCAGCACCACTATCATACTGGCACTGGACCGCATAACTATAACTTGTACCTTATTTAAACCACTGTGTTTTTTGGGGGCGGGTAGGGGATGGGGGGAGGGGTCTCTATTTCTTACAGCCAAATCCAGTCTTAACTGATAAGGCATCGAAGAAGTTGGAGTCCATTGTGCGTGAGCATCCAGTTCTCAAAGCAGATGCCCAGGTCATTTGTTAGGCAAGGAATATCCAGTGAACGTGAAACTGTGGACATGTTCCTAAATGTCAGTTGTTTAGCTTAACTAGGGGACATTCATTTTCCCATGAGCTCCTGGTGTTCAGGAACAGAATGTAAAACACTTATCAAAGCAGCATCGAAGGAGAAGCTTCCTTCCTGCTCTCTGCATCCACATCCTCCGAAAAGGTGAATTCGGGACCACGCGCCGAGCTCTCCAGTCATAATGCGCGTTGCCGGGAAGTAGGGAGAGGCCGTTCTCACGGTCTTTTTATTGTTAATTAGAAAAATATTTAGAATGTCTTGTTTCAGGCCTTGGCGCGCTTCCTTTTTTGGTTAAATTTTGAAGCTTCTTTAAAAGCGACTAGCAGGTCTACGCCAGGCCACCCTACACAAGCCCGATCCTGTCCGAAG
The DNA here is from genome assembly GCF_000151845.1 of Pteropus vampyrus. Classification (NCBI taxonomy): domain Eukaryota; kingdom Metazoa; phylum Chordata; class Mammalia; order Chiroptera; family Pteropodidae; genus Pteropus; species Pteropus vampyrus. The sequence goes on along the minus strand of NW_011888973.1, from coordinate 471,066 downwards.
CTCAGCACGGTTGGGCCTGGTTAGTACTTGGATGGGAGACCACCTAGGAAGACCAGGTGCTGTAGGTGATAAAAAATAAATAAATAAAATAAAAGCAACTAGCTATTTTTGATAATAATAGCAGGAAATACATGAATATGCTTAACATACAGGGAAATGTTTTTTATTCAGTATTATTACTCTTAAACTTTTTCCCAAGAAGTCATAGTTTATGAGGCTTTTTGTGAGCCATCCCTGTTTACCTCTGTCTCTCTGCCCACTCGCACTCTCCCGGGTCACTTAGCCCTCCATGCTGTCCAGCCCCGTAGTGTGAACATCGTACATGTCCTTCCAGCGCAGTGCCCCACGCCCCTAAGGACCATCTCGAACATCACTGTACGTGGTGAGCTCTTCTGAAGAGCCCCCCTCGTGTTCTCCCGTAGCTCCTACAGCTTCCCCATTCCTAGCAAACAGCATACACTTTCCTTAGTGCTGCTAATTGCACGAGTACCTAACTCGTCTAAAAATGCCTCGAAGGGGCCACTTTTTAATCCATCTCCCAAGTCAGTACCTGGCACGTAGTGGGTACTTCCTAACATTGGAATGACGACTAAATGACATATAATTAGTGGTGGCTCTTTTCTCTATCTCATTCTGGTGTCAAACGAGAAAGCAGATTACTCGATCTCACACACGTGACGTAAACACCATAATGTTTGAGCGTGTCAGGAATTCTTCACTTAATTATCGCAGGGTGTTATTTTTAATGTCACTTTTCATGGTAGTGTTCGTATATTTGCCCATGCACTTGGTGGGAGTGGGGAGGCTATGAAAACAGTAAGCTTTCCAGATTCAGGGCCTCTGCATACATCGTGTGTCTTTGGGAGCTCCCCGTCCGTGTCCCCCAGAAACTACAGAGGCTCCAGGTGGCGTTCCTTATTGTACCGGCAAACGTTTGTGGTCATTTTCCACCTCATTTCCGAATGCTAGATACGTTGCTGCTGAGAGTAAGGACCTCTGCGCATCTGCATATTTTTATCTAAGATTTTTGAACCCTTCTCTTTGTCAAGCATTATCCACACTTGGGCAGCTAAATATTTATATTTAAATTTGTATTCTGTATATTAAAATACAGTAAGATCTCATAATAAACATGTGCTAACTTTTTTAGCCTTTTGTCACTGAAAAAGTTTTTAAATATATAAATGTATGTATATAAATTGACATATAAATTACATATATGTATAATTTCTTTTTAATTCTGATCACACACCCTCATTGCAGATATCAGGGACCTGAGGCTAATAGAAGTTAAAAAAAAAAGGTATGAAGTTAAAAATGACTGCTCAGAAAGGCTCACCTGGTTAGATGTTGTGTTTTAAATTCATTTAAATTTCTGTCTTCTTTCTATTCACACCCATTAAATAGTGAACCCATCAGTAGCGATATGTGTTTAATTACTACTTGGTTTTGCACATGTTGCAACATGAAAATCTTTCACTTGAAATTAAAGGGCAATCTGTTTGATTTGCTTCACAGTGTTCAGTATATTCTAAAAACACATGAATAACGAAGGATTGCTTCTCCCTAAAAGTTGCATCGCTTTAATATGAGTTGCTGGTAGTCTTTAGTGAAATCTCTATGACTTGTAACATATTAAATATTCGACCCCAAAATGAAATGAGTTTTTACTAACCCAGTGACTTTTGATGATCAGAAGCTGGCAAAGATGTTGGCACCAACCATTTTTCCTACCACATACTGGTTGTTCCCATGGACAGCGGCCTTGACTTTTCAAAGTCCTAGTTTCCCGTCAGGATAATGGGGACAGTAAGAGCAGCCGCCTCCCAGGAATGAGCGACGTGCAGAGCCAGTGCGGCGCGTGGGAAGAGCAAGCCCTCGGTAAACATTGGTTTTATTTTCGTTTTTGAGGCCGGACTTTTACTGCCTGTTGGGTGGGAGTTGGGCGGGAGTTGGGCGGGAGTTGCCACAGTGGCAGGGTTGGGGTCTGTTGATTCGAAAGTAGTCAGAGGTGACCGGATAAAACACAGCAGCGGGGACCTTCCTGTTATGGTGGCTGGTGGCTCTCTGCACGTAAGGTGAGGCAAAAAGAATCTTTTATTTAATCTTATTAAGAATGACAACAACTAGCATGGCAAAGATCATTTCTAGGGCGCTTCCTGTAGGCGGAGTACTGTATGAATGCTGAAATACTGTATATCACTTCGTTTAATCCTCCCAACAACACTGGGGTACATACTGTTATTACTCCTGCTTTCTGGATGAAGAAACTGAGACGCGCTCAGAGCCCAGACTCTGAAGCTCCTTGTGCTGCCTTTAATTGTGAGCAGAAGCGCACGTGTGTGGCGCGGAAATTGTCACCCATGTAGCTGCGATGTTGACTAAGGACAATTTGTTCAGCGTAGACATAGAGCTGATTTTTCTTTAAGTCTCTTTAAATCCAGTCTGACGCAAGGTGTTCCCTCGCCCCTTAATACCAGTCAAGGCAGGCCACCGTGACTTTTCTGGAAACTCTTGGATAATAATATGCCCTATAGTACTTTTGGGGCAAAAGCATAGAATCTGTTTAATAATTTAAATGTGCAGGTCATATAATAGTTCATGTCATAGCCTTCCTCAGAGCATCTCTCCTTGGGTTCCAAGCGCACTACTCCTGAAGGCGGGAGCCCGCGGTGGGGGAGGGGCAGTCGGTCTCCTGTCTCTTTCCCCACCTGGCTCTCGGCTCCTCCACCTGGCCGCTCTCTCAGACTGATTCTGGGTTGGAGCACGGGGATGCGAGGGGCGCGGGGAGCGGTAGCAAGTTCCCCCGGATAAATACCGTCGTATTGCTCTAGCTTTGCTGCTCCCGAGATCTGGGATGTTAAAGCTGACTTCTTGCGAATGCTTTCATTGGTTCTTTGTACTCTCCCCTCTGCGGTCATTTTAATGGGGCAAAATACCCCTGTTTGGGTAAAGAAAGCCAGTGGTCCGGCCAGTTTGGGGGATCCGTTGGCCCTATCCAGATGGTTTTCTTGGGTGTGACCCTAGGGTGTGACCTCATTATGATTCCTTCTTACAAGACGCCCATGTCTGGTCCAGAGAAAACACTCACACGTGAAGCCCGGTGCACTCTGGGAACGAGGCGATTCCCAGCCCAGCAGTCTCCCCTTCGCCCCACTAACCAGCCACTCGGCATTTGGGTTCCTGGCGCGTGAGTCAAAAACCAGTCCGCATGCCCGTCATTTGCAGTGGGCACTAACTGAGGTCTCCAGAAAGTCCCGTTGAAGTCCCTTTTCCCCGGATGAGGTGAGGGACAGACATCTCCCATCCTTCAGAATCCAATTCACAGCTCACCAATAACTTTCACCAAATAAATTCTCCTCCCTGATTTCCAGCTATAGAACCTCGATGGGGACGTGGCATTTAAGAATCATGTAGCTGGTTCCCAGAACCCTCCCTTGGGAATTCAGCACGTGGTCTAACACCTCCTTTGGAATGTGTTAATTATTGTCCTGGTGCTTCAGCCAGAACTCCCGTTTTAATATGCGACTATGTATATGATCATTTCTTGCAGATAGAGTAGATTTCCGCGCTTTTGTATACTTGCTTTGCTTCTTCCCCTGTCTTCCCTTTCTCTGTCCTCAGGACGACTGAGTGGAGGCACACAAAGTGAGGGATAAGGGGGTGCTGTATACTTCGTGTATCTACTCACATGGCGAGGGAGGCGTTCGAGTAGCACAGTCACTTATAACTCATGCCACATCACTGTTCCCAGTGTCTGGGCTGACCCTTTCCTTGTGGAATTTCCATGTGAGGGACAGTTCGGTGTAGTAATTGCGAGCTGCACACTCTGGGGCTAGATCATCTGGATCAAATCTCAGCTCCACCACTTATTAGTCATGTGTTCTTGGGCAAGTCATTTAATATTTGTGAACCTCAGCTTCCTCATCTGTAGAATGGGGATAATAGTACTTGCCTTAGAGAGTTATTATGAGAATTAAATGAGTTAATATTTATAGGACTCTCAGAACAATGCCTGGCACACAGCAAGTACTGCGCAAGTTCTAGCAGAGAGGCCGTAACTGTAATTACTATTATTACTACTACTATGCTATTATTACTGCTACTACTACTACGGTGGCTGTCCCGTAAGGTTCTGTTTCGATATCATCTACTTTGGGGATCATCCCAATCAGAATAAGCTCGTTTTTAATCTGTGATCTCACAGCACCTCACTTGCTCTAACTGCTACCCTCGTCAGAGGTACTAGGTTTTGTGTTAGCTCATCGCCTTCCCCACTGGCCAGTGACCATTGCAGGGCCATCATATATATCTTGCTGGGCACAGCGCTTAAACATAGTACACGTGGTCAGCAGATGTTAGTTTCTTCCCCTCTCATTTTTGTCGAGTGGCAGACTCTGACTCTTAAGATCTAAAACCGAATTTATAATAAAGAACATTGTAAAATATTCTTTTAATAGTTTGTGTGCAGAAGGCAAATATCACGTAAATCAAAAGAAAATGGTTTTTATTATAAAGTCTGCTATATCTTTGCAATTGATATTAGACCAAGAAAACATATTCTGTTTTGTACAGATAGTGAGAAAACCCCGAATCTGCCAGAATTCTGACTTAACAAAAGTAGAAAGGCAAGATATTTAGAAGAAGGATTTCTTTAGCAACTGGGTACACGTTAACGAACCACGTGAGATGGGTTCAGTTCACAGATGTTGTCATCTCTGGTCCCCTCTGTGTAAAATGGAGATGCGGACGTCTGATCTGTGTGAAAGGCTCTAATGGCATCGGCGATAAGGCGGACTCTGGCCTGATCGGCGTGGTTTTCCACAGCAGAGCCTTCGAAAACACAACTAGTCATAACAAATGTGTTGTTTAGCCGGCTTCTGCCTCATTCTGTCTGTCTACCCCAAGGGGATCGGAGCTCCCCTGTTCTGAGACTCCCTCAGTCTCAGACCTGTCATGCAGTATCGGGGTGTGGTGAAACGAATTGTACTTGGAAATGCTTGTACTTTAGTCAAGGTCGTGAAGGTTTTAACATCTCACAGTCACTCCCAGGTATATATGCCCTTGATGTTAGTGATGCTTGGATGGAGAGGAGGGGTCAGATAATTACTGATGGGGAGAGGCTTAGTTTAGTTCCTATGAATTTTGATAGTCACTAAAAAAAAGACTGAGGGCTAAGAACCATATTTAGAAAAACACATACCCCAAACTATTGGAATTACTGAAATGCTTTTTTTTTTTTTCTTTTCTGGTTCTAATTTTTAAAATGTCTCTTTTCTGATGCACAAAAAGAGGCTGAGGACATTTTCTCTCATCCTTAGCAACCTTGAAGAGTCCACTCAGAGAACATGCGATGTTACTTTAAAAGAAATCACGGCATTGTGTCTGATTACTGCCTTCCTACACTGTAGTAGCAAACGACACTCTGGGTCCTACACTGAAGCAAACACCACCACGATGCTCCCCAGTGCCACAAGTTTGTCTCGATTTAAGCTAAGTCTGGGAGACTGGACAAGGACCAGGGTGTAGCTAATAGTTCACTTAACTCGACTGAAGCATAACTCTGTTTAAGATGGAAAACTACACCAACTAAACATTCAAACCAAATAAACGGTGACCATTTAAAATCTGTTTTGGAATTATAAATCTCAAAATCTTATTTATGCTTAAACTATGAAATATTTTGACAGCCACAAATCAGCTCAAAATAAGTGTTCTACAATATTTTGAGGGGCTGCTGATAAGAATTACATAAAGAACAGAAAATAACTAGGAAAGATATTAGTCTAAGATCCCAAAATTTAACATAAATCCTTTAGTAAATGTTATAATCCACATAAATTATTTATAAGCTCTTTTAAGCATTCGTAAATGTTTCTGCTACATATTTCCTAAGTAGTAGTTCCCTCTTAAATTTCTTTGGTGCTATTTTAAAATATCTATACTTGGGTATAAGAATAATTTGAGGTTATAGCTGTGAGTTAAATGGCCTATCTTTATAATTACCTCTGTTTTGTAATTCGTTCATCTCCATGGCCATAACCAGAGGCTATAACATAAAGATTCCAGTTAGTATCTCTCAATATACTAATTGGGCATTTTAATTTTTTTTTTTTTTTTTTTACAAAAAGTGTTTTATTAAAACATATTGCCAGACATATGGACTGTGTCTTTTTCTTCATCAGTCACTTTTGGAAACTGCTTTCAATTGCTAATCAGCAGAGATTTCTTAAGAGGATAAAAACAAACAAACAAACAAAAAACAGCAAAAACAAAAACAAAAAAGCAACCCCAAAGAATGAGTTACCTTTTCTTCCCTCTGGCGAGTGAAAATATCGATCTCACAATTGAAACCAGACACTTGCACACATGTGGACTTAAATTCGCTTGTGGGCAGGATTGCCCCGTGGCAGATACACCCTCACTCTGGGATCAAATACTCAGGTCAGAGTTTTGCATCCCACGGGTGGTAGGTTATCCCATTAGCTGGCATGACAGTGACTTCCGGTGTCTTCCAGAAGCTTCCTGGCTTGGAGGGGACTGTTTATGCACATGCGTAACTTCTGTCCGTGTCGGTCAACACTTCAAAATCCTCGCCATGATGTAGTCCGGCATCCTCATCTGTGGTCCAGTGCCCCAAATTTCAGACTGTAGCATATTGGCCATTTTATATTCTCTATTATTTATAAAAGGGCATTTTTTTTCACCTGATAGTTGGTACGTATGTTTTAGCAAATGCAATGTGATATCCTAGGTACAAGGCAATCTTTCTTTAAGGAATTGGAAGAGCTAAAGAGAGCTTTGACATGTTTGTCATGGTCTCCTGCTCCCCCGCTGGAGTTATTTTCCTACCCAGGTTATTTCAAATTCCAGATTTCTGTGGCCTGAGACCCGTGATTGTGAGGAAAGACGGGTGTTTATTTTCAGAATAAACACTAGCATTTATATGCTAAACCATCCCAATTGGTAGCGAGAGGGAAAGCTGGCTGAGTAAGAACCTCCTCCTTGGTATTGTAGAAAGGGCCTAGAAGATAGGACTTGATTTCCTCACCAGAAAAAAAAAAACAATATATACTTTAAATCTGCCTTTTTAAACTCTTAATAACATTTCCCATAGAAACAAAAGTTGGAATTTTTTTTACATTGATTACAATATATAGCATCCATTTGCAAAAAAAAAAAAAAAGAACTCACTATGTGGAGAAGATGAATTGCATGATTTCCTAGTTTTCACATCAAAGAGGAAACATTCATGTGAATTAAGTAAATGGATTTAGGAGTCGGTGTGATCTGTCCGAATCCTGACTTTACACTTTTTACCTGTGTGACTTCCCGGCAAGTTTCTTTAACTTCCTTGCACCTGGCTTCTCATTTTTTTTAAATCAAAGATGGCGCGCCCCTAAAAGAGGGTTTTTTGAGAATTAAGTGAGCCCACGAGAACAAAGTGCTTATCGAGTGCCTGGCACAGAGTGGGTGTAGCATTAGCTGCCTAGTTCTACTGTTATCCCCACAACTCCTGCCGCTGCTCCATCTGCCACGCCTATTACAGTATTTGTTATTAGCCAACCCCGCTACCTTACACCTCTTCAGGCTTTCCATTGCTCCATCCCCACCCGATTCTGCTCATTCGACTTGGTTCCCCTGCCCATGTTTTCCAAATGTCCCCAAATATTTTTATCCTGTCTCTCATCTTGGAATGTTCTCTTCTTTCTCACCTATCAAAATGCTATGTCAGTGCCAGTTCAGATGCACTTCTCACTAAGTTTTCATCAGGGCACCCAGTTAAAATCAATGCTCCGCACAGCTGTGCTCTCAAACCCCTAGGTTCTCACCTTTAGTCTAGCACTTTAATTTGTTCTTATCTTAGGGATGTTTACAGCTCTCTCTCTCTCTTGCTTATTGTAGGGTATTGGAAATACTTTCTTACTTATCTTTATCCTCTCCCTCTGCCTACAGTCCTCACCAATGAGCGCGAGGCTTTTCCACGTGGTCATAAGTCAATCAATACTTGTTGAATTAAATTGTTATTCAGAATTCTGTAATAACAAGGATTTCCATTCTTTGCCAGCAAAATGAAAATCGATGGTCCTACAGATAACTCTGAGGCCATGTGAGTGACAGAAATGTTCTCCAAATAACCAAATCACATTTCATACGTTTTAGTGTTGTGTTTTTGTCGTATTCTGCCCTTTTGCTAGTCAGCCACCTGTAGATGGGATGTTAGTTCGCTAGCGCTGCCCAAACAGAATACCACAGATTGACCATAACAACAGAAATTTATGTTCCCACGTTTCTGGAGCATAGAAGTCCAAGATTAAGGTGCTGGCAGGGTTGGCTTCCTCCGAAGCGTCTCTCGTTGGCTCGCAGGTGGCCGCTCTCTTGCCGCTTCTTCATGTGGGTGTCTCTCCCTCTGTCCCAGTCTCCTCCTCCTAGAGGGACACCCAAAGGGCCTCATTTTAATGTGATTGGAGCCCACTCAAAGGGCTTCATTTTAATGTGATCACCTCTTTATCCAGTGCAGTCACTTTCTGAAGTACTGGGTGTTAGGCCATCATCATATGGATTTCGGGAGAACTCAATTCAGTCCTTAACAGATGACAATTTATTTTTTAACCAGAACTTTTGATTAACCAGAAAAACCTCACTTCCTAATAATTAGTTATTCTTAAAATAATGTAACTTGTGGTTCTATGGTTCCTCGCAAATGATATCTTCAAAGCCTGTCCCTGTAGGTATTCTGTATTGCTTACCAGTAAGAAATAAAACCTTATTAAGATGTATTTATTTCCTGTAACTCTTCACGGCTATTATTGTGGATTTTTTCCACTGGATACACTATTCGCAAGGGAAAATTGCAATAAATACTAATAATACCAGTAACAATAATATTAAAAATGGCCGACCTTAATCGGGCACTTAATACTTGCCCGAGCACTTCACAACACTATTTCATTAAGTCCTTGTAACCACCGTAAGGAATCCAAGACTTTGGGAGGTAAAGAGATTTCTAAGGTTATATTCATAGAAAAAGAGAGAGTGGGTCCCTGTCAGCTTGTCTTTGGTGAGTCTGTCCGATGCCCAGTATTTGACTAGGATACTAAACTGCCACTCAGTGGTGACACTGGGTATGGGAAGGGTGTAGGGCGGTCATTCCACTGGAGTGGAAGCAAGAGAAATCTTCCTGAAGCTGATTTTGTGTATCAAACGCCATTTTTACACACTGGGTATCAATCCTGTTGGTGACCGGGGGGTTGGCAGCCATGGGTTAGGCTCTCCCACAGTACCACTTGGTTCTACAGTTGCCACCAATCCAGAGTCACAAAGGAGAGGTCTATGTTTCTCGGAATCAGTGAATGAAGCTTCACTTTTACATTTCACCTATTCTGGAAAAACAGGGTGGCAGAAATCCAAAAACATGTCTTCGCTGTTTTAAAGTAGCAGTCGTAACCACTGAAAAAAATGCACTTGAAATATTTCATAAATATGCAGCATAAGTACTGAGTTTCCAAGAGTTGTCTTTCAGTGAGCACAAGACAGCTCACGTAAGAACGTAAGGGCCACAGGCCGGGCTCCACGCTTCTGGTGGCAGCCAGCATCACACCGTTCAGCCATGAGTAAGTAGTAGAGCAAAAACTAGATTATATCTTATTTTCCAAAATGCAAATTGTTTCATCCTGTCATTTCATTAAACTATTTTAAGATAATAATACTAACGTAGTTTTTACTTCTAAAATCACAAACAGTTATGACAGCATTCCCCTGCGACGCCAAATTGTTCAGCGGTTTATATTTTCGCTTCAGCCCATTTCTTTAGTCCTCTTTTATATATTTTACTAATTGTTATAACAGCCTCGAAGAAGAACCATTACTTTCTACAGAAATGTTTCGTTAGAATAATCACCTGACACAATTGGATTCTAACTCTGTACCCTGAGCTGACTTTCTAGAATAACACAGAATATATCTCTGTTTCATTCGCCGGGGACCTTAACTCCTTAACACCTTAACTCCAACTTGGGTATCTCTTAAAATTTTGTTCCCTTTTCTTACTTCTGGCTTCTTAGCGAATGGCGCGCCTCGCTATGATGCACCTGTGAGTTACATCCGATAACAGTGATCTGCTCATGCTTCTCTGAGCAGATTTCCCAGATATCACGAGATTTCCAGGATTTTAGTTGGCATGAATTTGGTCATCCAAAATTGTGAATTTTAGACTTCAAACACTGAGATGTAAAATAACTCTCGAGTTTTACAGCTGTCAGAAGCAAGAACATATTGAATTGGTGTAAGCCAAAAATACTTCATCTCTAATCTGATTTACTTGATATTTTGGCTAGAAGGACAGAAATGGCATAAAATGGTGGGTAGTGATTTACAGCGCAGCTACATTAAAGAGCGCTGTAATTCAGAGCCACGGGATATATCGTGTGACGGACTCTCATTATTGTAATATGGCCAGATTGACGGCTTCTTCTCGTTTAAAACTGTTTGTTTTCTATGAAGATCGCAGACGAAGGTCATTTGACAATGCAAATGACATTCTGCTTCTTTGATCATCCCTTCAGAGATGTTCAAGCAGAATTAAGCATCTTATATTTTACTGACACGCACACAAGTATATTCTTTTAAACATCCAGACTTAAAAGAACATCCTGTTAGTTTGTGCCATTGCCAAACAGAAACAAAATGTTAAGGTGCGTTTTGAGAAATTGAATTTTTTTTTTCAGAACACTATTTCTTCATTTGTAAAAACTCCAAAGCTTTTAAATGACCTGTTTAAAAAAGTTCCTGATTGCCTGTGATGCTTGATTGTGTATTATATGAGTAATTAAAATTAGTGGAAGAAAACCTTACTTCTCATCACCTTAAAATACCTATTCCTGAAATTGTGGACTCTAAATGTCACCTTTGTGTTTTGTTTCACGTCTGTGTTGGCTCATCCATGCCCCGTGAGGTCCAAGTCAGATGGCTCTCAAGGCCATTTGTGACAACGGTCACAGACTCTTCCTTTTCTCCCGTGTCCAGTCCAGTGTTTGCCTGAATTCAGACCCAGTCATCTCTATTTTGAACCTCTCATTCTTAACTTTTTGAGCTATGTCATAGTCGTTCTTTCCCAGATTTTGACCTTCAGTGTTTCGTAAGGTGTTTTCCTAAATCGATACGGTCTGCTGTGCAGGCAGCAAATAGGTGTGTCTGGGAGTTACGTCAAGCAGTAGGTGTCCCCTCGATCAAGTCACCTGTAGCTTCAGGCAGACCTCATTCCTTTATCCCGGTGTGCCAAACAATTACTAGCATTTCTGAGGTGTGTTATGACTGCCCCGGAATAGTTAGTTACCCCTGTCTTCTGGCTGCTTCCGGCTTATTCAGTAAGGACCTGAGCTGACCCGATGTCTGTATGGGACCACGCCCAGATCCGTCTGTCTTTCATCCCAGGCCCTTTCTCTCCCACTCCGATGGAGGGGATTCAGGGCCATAATCTCTTAGCCTGGAGGCTCCTGCACTCCCTTACTCCCTCCAGTTCTCCCTCCCTTCACACTCTTGACTTACTTCAGTCACGTCCACCCCTTCCTTTTAAACCTAAACATCCCCCCTCTCCTCCCTATCCACGCAGTCTGACCTCCATGGACTCCAGCACCCTCAGGTCCCTGGTTCCTGTCCCTTCTGCCATCCTTCTCCGCCAACCCCCACCCTTGGATTAAACCCGCCATTCCCCTTTCAGTTTCTATACTGAGACTGCTGAATGCCACAGGAGAAAACCAGACTATTGAAGCAGATTGGTACAGCCAACTAAAAAAAGTATCCTCTTCTCTCTATTGGAGAGGGGCATCTCTCTTCCTGTGTCCCTCTAAAATTCCCCGTCTGGGGCCAGAGTTTGCCCCAAATACTCACCACTCTCTTCAAAAGTCCGACTTTAACCCTCGTTCTTGTAAAAAGATGTTTCTGTTGCCAACTCTACTGAGTAGCTACTTACGCTACTTAGGCTGAGAAACGGGAAGGTCGAGTGCCCTCAAACGTACTATGTCAGTAAGCACACCTGCATTCGCTTTTAGGCTTACCCGTTCCTAGAGGTGAGAGGTGTAGATCAGCAGCCCCCAGGGGCTGGGGGTTACCTTGGACTCTTCGCTCCCCTCACTTCCATGTTGAATCACTCCATCGACAGAGAGCTCTTTTTCTCACACCGATTCCTCCGTCTCTGCTTTAGAACCTACCTCCTCCGTGTCCCAGGAACCACCCTTTTCCAGTTATGTCCTTTTATGCCTTCTCAACATCGTCTCCCTTTTGGCTTCTTTCCCAACACGTAAACCTGCTCAGATCTCTCCCAGCATGCCAAAAGGCCTCTCCCGATCATTCTCTCCTCGTTTTCTCATTCATTCCTGCTCTTCTCTGCGAGACGAATCGGCCTTTGTCATCTCCAACGCTCACGACTCATTCGCTCCGCAGTGCGTTTCAGCGTGGGCCTATCAATAACACTCCACAGAACTTGTTCTTGTTAAGGACTTTTAATGACTTTCAAATCGCCCAATCCATATATCACATCTTAATACTACTTTGCGAAGGGTGTTGTACTGGGAACGCTCTGGGCGTCTGTTTTCCATACATCATCACTCTTCTGGTTCCGTTGTTCATTTACTTAACCAATGCTTACCTGCTGTGTTCCGGGTAGTGTAATAGGTGCTGTAGATACAAGGCCTGCCTGCCCTTCGAGAGCTTCACTCTGCATATTTTATGTTTTATACAGTATATTTTTTTCTTGTCTACGAAGATGCCTCTTCAGCTTTCAAATAAACCCTCACGTATTGTCGGACAGTAATATCCCATCCTCTGCCTTCTTTTCCATTTCAAGTGGTCTCTCTCAGATAAACTTACCCAAGTCTTCAACAGCTTGCATTCCTCGCGTTCCTGTGACCCTCAAATATTTCTTCATTCCAGACATCTATCGTGAAGTTTTTAAAATTCCGTTTTTCTAAATGCTTACTTCTTATTCTAGGTTTCCAATTTCAAAAACTGTCACCATCGTCTCATATTAGAAATCTTGGAGAGTTGTCTTTGACTCTTCCCCGACCTCATTTTTAATCACATTTAATCAGTCAAAAAATTCTGCAGATTATATTTTATCCCTAACATTTCTAACAACCGTTTATTCTTTCCAGAGTCCATCATTCCTTCCTTCGATAATCTTTATGCCAGAAGTATTGGGATTTAAAAAATGACTACACTGGCATCATAGGTGAAAACCTATGAAAGAAAATATTTCAACCATCTTCAGCCCTTTGCATTTTTTTTCCAAGATAGTTTGTAACCTGTTATCAGGTTGGCCACATTAATTACCTGAAGGAATGTCTTTTAGGACTTGGATAAAGCAGATATGATGTCACATATCACAACAATGACAAATGATATTTCTTGGTAAATAGTAAAAATTCTATGTTTAAAATTATGCTTTTTTTCAGTCTGCGATATTATCAGACATTTACTTTATGTTCACCTGAAGCATTACTAGAAATCATTTAACAGTCTCATTCCTTTAATCCAACCAACTGCTGAAAATAATGTTTGATGAGGTGTTGAAGGTGTTTTAGCCAACTCCTGATTATCCCTGATAATGGATCAGTATGGATGAAATACAGTTACAGGTCATTTTAAACTCTTTTCAGCCAGTAGCTATGAATTCCTCCATCACTAACTCCCTCATGGTACCTGCTAATAAAGAGCAGAAAGTCTGTGTCTAATTTAATCTCTTTTGAGTCTTCTATGTTAATTTCTGATAGAAATCATAATAATGAGCTGATTATATATAGAAGTGATTACTAACATTTTATCATTGGATTATAAAATAAGTTGACTTTCCCCACTTCCCTCTCGCCCCCCAACGAAAGAAGAGATTTGATCTGATCTAAGCAAATGCTTTACTGGAAAGCTTACTCAGATTTGGCACGTGCTGTGGAATCCGATGTACCTGCATGCAAAACGCAGGGCAGAGAACAGCGTTAGGCAAACAGGATGAAGAAGGGATCTCAGTAACCTCCCAAACGGGTTAATTAACTTAAAGAAGATTTTCACCAGTACTTAATTTTTTTTTCCCCCCAAAGAGACTTCCAAATTTACTTTTCCTGATAGTCTTTACTTCCTTTTCTTTTCCTTGGAAAAGGCAATTTATTCTTAGTCCAGCAAAACCAAATGAAAAGAAATCAAGTGAAATAGAAATTGACATTTACAACACAGATACTTGACAAACTGGGTCAGGCAAAGTTAATAGTCTAACGAACAGCTTACCATGGTGTCTAATGTTCCATGTTGTCATCTGAGTTCCAGGAGGGACAGTTTGATGGCACACTGCCACCATAGTGACCCCGTGGTGTTTCAGTAACCACGTAGCAACACGGTCGGATGAGAGAACTATGAATATTACTGAGCAGAGTTTAGTTACACAGGGCACTGCAAAAGTGCACAGCTTAATAGGTGTGATCATATTATACGAGAAAATTGGGACTATAAGGAAGGAGTGATATTCCTAAGGGTAATTATTCAACCCGAAATAACTTAGGCTTGATTATTCATATTTGGCAATCCAAAGGTTGTTATTAACACATGAAATTGGTGATTTCCCAGTACACAAATTTAACTAATATAGTTACTTTGACTCTTTTCTTTAGAAATTATAAAACCAGCCAATAATATTAGGAACTTGAGGAAGTTACTCTTAAAACCTTAAAAAAAAAAAAAAAGCATTTAAGAGCTATTAGAAATTACTCATTTCTCTATAATTAAATTTGAATAAGACTTTGACCATATTACACATTTTATTTTGAAATCTAGTCATTATATGAGCAGTGGTCTTCATCACACGAAGACTTATTTGAAAAACATAAGGGTTTCATTTTCTGAACACGGTATTCTGTTTCTGACAACATTCTGAATTTCTTTGCTCCCATTGCTTCTTCATAGCTCATACTTCCACTGAGTTATTTCTACAAGGCAAACTGATTTTGTATATTGATCTGTTTTTAAAATATGAATGAGTTACACACTGAAGTGTTGTGGAACACGTAAGTAAAAGGAATTATCTCTGGGGGATGGACGTGTGCAAGAAGTGAGACAGAAATTATGCGGGTAAAACTACCAAATTCCAGACCTTTATTTTATTTACAAATACAATATATAAAGAGAGGGAGGAGGAATACTTCCTAATTCATTTGAGGAAGCAATAATTACTTGATATAAAAACTAAACAAAAATACTACAAAGAAAGAATACTGCAGATCAATATTTCTAAAAACATGGACACAAAAATTCTTATCAAAATATTAGCAGATTCAATCCAATAACATAGAAAAAAAAGAATAATATAGCATGACCAAGTGGGGATTATCTCAGGAATGGGATGTTGTTTAACCTTTAAAAGTCAATATAAATTTTCATATTAACATAACGAAGGAGCAAAATCAAATGATTATTTTAATTGATACAGAAAAAGCATTTGAGAAAATTCAACATCCATTCATAAACATTTTGTGGAACCTAAGAATATATGGAACTTCCTCATTCTGATAAAAGGTATCTATAAAAACCTACAGCAACGTCATAGTTAATGATGATACTTTTATAAAGCATAAAGAATTTCATTGTAGTACTTTTACTCTAAGAAAGGAAACAAAACATGGGTGTCTAATGTCACCATTTTTATTCACGTCTTAGTACAATACTATAAGAAAATAAGATGCATACAGATTATTAAGTAAAAGGTAAAAATCTTGAAAAGAGCATGATTGTGTAGAAAAACTAAGGAATATGCAAAAATACTACTAAAACTAATATGTGGGTTTAATAAAATTGAAGAATACCATTCAATATACAAAAAGTCAATTGTTTCATGTACTAAGAATGAGATTGGAAATTAGATTTTAAAATAATATTATTTACAATAGTATCAAAACCATGAAATACTCAGAGATAAATTTAGTAAAGTGTGTAGAACAATCTTACTCTGGAAACTACAAAACATTGCTGAAATAAATTAAGGAAGACCCAAATGGAAAAATATACTATGTTCTTGAATTGGAGGATTCAATATTAAGATGTCAGTTAGACATGATTTAGTTTACAAATTCGATGTAATCTCAGTCACTTAGATTTTAATATTCGTGATTTGCATTAGCTGTTTTCCCAAAAGTATTGCCTATGATATATTTATCTTTTTTACTTATAATGTCTGAATCAAAATGTATGTGAATATAGATACGCACATATATCCATATATATATATATATAAGATGTGTGCCAAAAGAATTCAAATCTGTATCCTAAATTAATCACATCTGCTGCCTTTCAGTTAAACTTTTGAAATCTTTCAGCAACACATTTTATTTGACTGTATAAATATGGGAATAGAAGTAGAGTTAGTGCACCATAATAGGAGATGAAATCTGGCATCATTAAAACCTGGGCTTAAATCCTGGTTCGCAGTTATGTTGTCTTTTGAAATTTATCTATCATCTTTAATCTTCTAGTTTCTCATCTATAAAATGAGATTAACTTTTGCACGTTTTCTCCAAATTTAATGAAATAATATATGCAAAGCTATTAAAGGAATGCCTGGCACTTATTAACCACTAAAGAATTGGTAGTTTTTGTTATTACTGATAAACACTATATACTACGTTATATACTACAATATAGGAAAAGTCCAGTGTTCACTATAATTGATTTATCAAAACAACATGATGGTTTAAAGTGGATGATATCTTTCTCGTATGAATTTTATAATAAACGGTCATTACATTTCTGTTTAAAATGACCTCAAAATGGCCTCAGGTATATCATAAGTGGATCATGCCATATGTCGTAAAACAGAAGACAGATTCCTTAACTATACTTCATTATAA
Source organism: Pteropus vampyrus (assembly GCF_000151845.1). Lineage (NCBI taxonomy): Eukaryota > Metazoa > Chordata > Mammalia > Chiroptera > Pteropodidae > Pteropus > Pteropus vampyrus. Next base: position 454,183 of record NW_011888973.1, on the reverse strand, counting down.
TTTAGACCTGTTAAAAATAAATCTGTTAAATAAAAAACTATGTCACAAAGCTTATAAAATGGATGCAAATATTTCGTAGATCCTCATTCGATAAGGTATTTCATTCCAGTTTCCCCAAAATGAACTTACAAAAAATTATACATACTATTTCAGCACATAGAAGTACTACTAATATGCTGGCTGCACTAAACAAACATTTAATACTGGATTTGCTTCATACTTAGAAATAATGGGTGGGCTTTTGTTTTGTTTTTGAAATGTAGAAGGAAGGAGAGGGTGAAATAAATGACCAGGTAAGAAAGTCCAGATGACCTAATCTCAAGTCAGAGTTCAAGTAAATACGTCAACACTGACAGCCTGCAGTGAGGCGAAGATGACCTAGGGGTTAGGGGCACAGTGGCCCTTACAAAGGTGACCGAAGCCGAAGCCTCAGCGCTGTGGCTGGCCCTCCTGTGATTAAGAAGGGCTTCACTTATGGGAACAGCAAGAAAGCCCACTTTGGGGTCATGGGGCCGGGTCAGTGGAAGCAAAGAAGGCTTGGGGAGAGTATTAGTTTTCTGTGGCGCACAACAAACCGCCGCAAGCTCAGCAGTTTATTCTCTCACGGTTCTGTGGGGCAGGAGGCATACCTGAGCTGGATCCTCTGCTCAAGGTGTCTTGAGGCTGTAATCAAAGTGCCGTCTGGGCTGTGTTGTAATCCGGAGACTCGCGTGGGGAGGAATCTGTTTGTGACCTCATCTGGCTGCTGTCGGAATTCATTTTTTTGTGGATGTAAAACCGATGCCTCTGGATTCTTACTGGCTATGAGCCGGAGGCCACCATTAGGTCACAGAGGCAGTGATCAGGTCCCTACTGTGTGGTCCACTCTGTTGGCACAGTACAACCTGGCTTGTTGCTTCTTCAAGGCCAGCGGGAGAATCCCTCGGTGCTAAGACCATCTTATATACTACGACGTGATGTGACCATGGAAGGGACATGGCATCATTGTTTCCATGTCCCCCGGGGCGGAATAACATCATAGGTTCTACCTGCACTCATGGGTCGTGGAGCCATGCTCAGCGGGTGGAGAGCACAGGGCCATCTCGGGATCACCCCCTCCGCGGGGAGCGAGCCTGGGTACGTCCGGGGAGTACCATGCCCTGGGCCTGAGATGCGATTTGAGATTCCACGAGTCACTGTGGAAAGGATCCGTGCTTCAGGGCTCAGGTGGGACTGGCACAGTCGGGGGGAAGTGGCGTTTCTGCAGCGGGAGTCACTTCTCGGTACAACTCAGAGGCTTGGGCGGCTGAGGCAGCGAGAAAGATTAGGAAGCGGGGAAGTTATGGAAGAGGGAAGATGCTGTTTCTTCAGGGGATGCCAATGTCTAGCATCCTGGAATCAAACCAAATTAAGGCCATCACGAGTGAGGGCTTTCAAATCCCTTCGCTTTCACTAGCGCAGTCAATTTGACACTTCGCTGACAGCTGTCAGAGCATCTCAACCTTCACCGGAAATCTGTAAAAAACAATTATCTTGTCATTAGCATTAACTTAGAATAGGAATGCAAAATATTTCTCAAAGTAGCTCAGATGAGCACAAGGCCATAGGCGATTCGGGCACGTGCTGGTCTCTGTGTGTTTCCGTATTTGTGAAAACCTTTGAACAAATGGCAACTATCGTAGATTGGAATTAGGCAGTGTCTTATGACTAGCATGGCATAGTGGAAGGATGAGACGCCGAATGCTGGTTTCACAGTGCGTCTTAGTTGTGATTAAAGGTAACTGTATGTAACAGAAAATCCGTTTGGTATCTGCCACCCTTCAGAGTCCCAGAGCGCCCTCTGTCTTCCCACACTGACAGCGCTGCTTTTAGTCCTCAGAGCAGCTGAAGCTTCTTGCCTGCTGAGCTCCCGATGCCACCCATCGTTTCAGAATTCTAGAAAGGATGGAAGGGGAAGGCGGTAAGGGTTAAGGGGGAGGGTATCCTCAGGGCCCCTCTAAAGGGCCTTTTGCGAAAGTTTCACACATTACCTTCATTTTCTTCTCATTGGCCAACCTTGGTAACAAGGGAGGCTGGGAAACATAGTCTTTACTGGTGTATTGATTGCCACAGGAAGAAAACAAGGGTTACCGTAATAAAGAGAGAAGGTCAGCTGGTTATACAGGCAGAGCCTCTGCACCTGCCACAACCTCTAAGCTTGCAGTTCTGTCGAAACTGGGGAAAGGCTTGCTCGTCCACTCATACCCCCTGACCCATCTGCCCCTTCACCCACCCATCCATCCATTCACTCATCCACCCATCCATCCATTCACCCATCCACTCCTCCACTCATCCACCCATCCATTCACTCATCCACCCATCCATCCATTCACCTATCCACTCATCTACTCACCCATCCATCCACCCACCCACCCATCCATCCATCCATCCGTATATAGTTCTGGATTCTAAAAGTAGAGTTACGGTGAAATAAGTCTCATGTAGTTAGAGTAACTACTTGGGAAGAATCGTTAACAAGGAATAATATCAGCTTATGTTTTACATTGAGACATAATGTTAATGTCCCAATAATGACGAAGCCTACCTATCCCGTTAGGTAGTAGTCGTAGATCGTGGATTTGGTTTCTCTTTGCAGAGAACATATTGTTTTGTTAGGCACTTTTCTAACACATTATTTTCAGTGTCATTCGCATTTCGTATGTACTGGTTCTCTTCTCCAGCAGAGGGTAACTCTATGGTGGAACATTTGGGTAGGGCTGAAATCTCTATCTTCCCTTGTGCTCAATTCTCAGGTCCTGCAGCCTCATGGAATTTTAACGATAACTTCTTCAAATGGAAATGGCCAATGATTTAAAATATTGAAAGGAAAATTTTCATAATGAATTCTTTGACAAAGATTAGCCTATAGTGGCATGTACCGTTGGAGATATTTTGGCATAAAACTTTTAAGCTTCCCAAATTATTAAACAAGAAAGCTCACATGGATACACAGTACAAAGATAACATGCTGTGTTTAGCAGTTTTCTTGTAAATAATATCCACAAGTAACTGTCTTATTCTTTTGAAATAATCTCTTAAGAATCCTTTCTGTTTTAATCGGTTTTAGTTGAAGTTCTAAACCATGGAATAGCACTTGAAACCAACAAAATATCCTGTGGTTCTATTGGCTGTTCCTCCAGCATTTCAAATGTAAAAATGGAAGATAAATAAGCCATTCCTTTAAGATAACGAACATGTAGTGTAAAGTTCGTTCTTCCTCAGGCTCTCCCGTGTTTACGGTCATGTCATAATCAGTGTGCTTCAGGCATAATTATTCGATCCACTGCAGATCCATCTACATCTGCTCTCATCCCAGCACATTTCCATTTTAGCCACTAGGCTATGAAATCCCTGTCGAATAGCCAGCCGAATCCAGATACGCCACGTCTAGAACACCTCTCCGATTCACAGTGAAGGTACCCTGTCCCGAAGGAGTTGAGGTTAAGCTGCCATAACTAGTTGGCAGCAAACTTGCAGTTGCTTCTGGTTGATTTGATTTCCCCAAGTGCTCACCAACCATGTGCATAACAGACCGCGATCAAATTTCGGCCTTGACACCTTTACGGACCTCTCCCAGGCTTCTAATCTCCTCGTTCAGGCTTCACTGCTGTCCATTGGCCATTTCCACCTGGATGTTCCTCCAGCATCTCAAATGTGATACGTGCAAAAATAGAACTCAAGTCTGTGCCATATCCACCGTCTAATTACCTACAGTGCTACCGCTTTTAGCTCATGAACCAATGACCCTCCCAGTCTCCCCCGATCAAATGCTTGGCATATTCCCTGCGTCCCATACTGCCGATCAGCTTTCTGATATCTGTTTTATCTGTCCCCTTTCTCCTGTCCCATGACCCTGATCTCCGTGCAGGTGCAATTTCCTCTCACCCTGACTCTCAAAGCTGACTTCTTACTGCTGTCCCCGCTTCCAGTCCTTTGCTCCTCTCATCAACCCACACGGAGCTGCCAGATTCGCTTTCCTGAAGTACAGCTCGTGGCACTGACTATTTTGCAACCTCCACGGCTCCCCAGTCACTACTGAATGCGATCCGGACTCCTGAGCCGGGCGCTGGGGCCCGGGTCTCGACACAGCGTCCTGGCTCGTAGAGCCTTTCCGGGCACGCCCGATGCCTTTGTCTCCATGTGCTTGTTCGCTGTTCTTCCTGCTCCCCCCACCCCCTCCTTCCCCATCACTGATCATTCAGTAAGAAACAGGGCAAATGTTTCTGAAGCTTTTGCTGTTCCCGCTTTTGAAAAATAATTTCTTCTTCCTCCAAATGACCGTGACACTTTCATTTACCTGCGACGTGACACCAGGCCCTCTTCCGAAGGTCACAGTTATATTAGAGTGTTGGCTTTGGAGACAGCGAGTTCACTTGATTAACCTTTGCAGCGCCCTCAGTATATGTCACCTGCAGAATACATCATTCATCTGTTGTCTCTGTTTTGCATCCATAATTGGAAAGCGCTGCTGTTAATGGTCTGACTGAGTCTCATGTGTCTTCCTTTCATAATTCTGTTGCTTCTCTGTGTGTCTACACCATTAGCCTTGTGGATGTCCCTCCATTATGCCGCCGCTCTCAGGTTTGGGCCATTTCTATAAACATCTCCCTTTCTGTCACGTACGGCTGCGCCCTCCCTTCCCCTCCCCTCCCCATTTAAAAAAAAAAAAACATGTATTTAAGAATTTTTTTGTCGAACCTTCAAGGTTGTATTTATTCTTTTCTTTATTGAGATTTGTATAACTTAACTACTTTAAAGGGAACAATTCCGTGGCAATTAGTGCACCCCAAAAGGGCAACCCCACACCCATTAAACAGTTGCTCCCTATCTCCCTCTCTCTCTTGCCCCTGGCAATGACCTTTCTATCTCCACGAGTTCACCTGTTCTGGATATTTCATATAAATGGATCATGCAATGTATGACATTTGTGTCTGCTTTTTTTTTTTTTGGTCACTTACACAATGCTTTTGAGTTTCATGGTCACGTATCAGTACTTCATTTCTTCTATAGCTGAATGACATTCTATTTTATGTATCTGTCAGCATATATCACATTTTGGTTTGCCATTTATCCATTCACGGATTGGGGGTTCTTTCCACTTTGGGCCCTTGTGAAGAGTGCTGCCGCGAACTTAGGAACGAGTATTTGTTTTCAGTTCTTTTGGGCGTATACCTAGGAGTGGAGTTGCTGGGTTCGTTGTTGCTGTTGCTGCTGCTGTTTTAGGAGCCGCCGATGTTCTCTCTCGGACGTTTAATCTGGAGTACCACCCCCCACCGCCCGAATAATACCCAGGAGATCACATTTGTTCCTCCGTGTCAGAACTTACGCTCTGATCCCCAGACAGTTAAGGACCTAAGCATAAGACTTCATTTCTCTTCCCCCTGAGACTTAGGGCCTCTCCTCCCCTGTGGGTTTTCCCCGCCCCCCGCCCTGCATCACATCCATTCTTCTTTGTGTCTGATTTTATCTGGGTTTACAACATCTTCATCCTGTGGGCAAGGCTGCCAAACACTCTCTTCCTTGTCTCTTTGAGAGTGTGTGCTGTCCTTATCAGGAGCCCATAGTTCCAAAATGATAAGTCACCGTCTCTCTTTCCATGTGGCATTTCATTAAGGTGGCTTGGGCTTCTCACGGCATTGTGATCTCACAGAGTCACAATGCTGATATGATGGCTGGTTTCCAAGAGGCAAGAAGCACAAACGGCTCTGTCGGTCAGGCGCTGTGCCCAGAACCGATCAAAGCAGCCACAAGGACCCACCCCAACCAGATCTAAGCAGATGAAGAGACAGACTCCACATAGCCGAAGAGCATTTGGGTTGGGACATATTTTTGCGGTCATCTATGAAAACTATAATCTGCCATAGGTAGTCTGTTTACTTACAAAGAAATATGTAGAATTGGTTATGTATACATGCTTTGACTCTGTCATCAAAAAGTGTAAATTTTTTAAATGATTCGTTAAAGATCTACGATCGACGAAAATATCTAAATTTTAAAATAATGTTACAAAATATGTTTCACGCTAAGGTTACTATGTCCTGTCGGCCATGCATATTTAGTGGTTCCCTTGTCTGGGAGAACACCATTATTTTTGACATTCTATTATTTCTCGATGTAGAAGATATTTGGTTAGTGCTACTGTGGATAAAATGTTACCCTGAGTACTTTAAGGAATAAAAAAAAAAGAATTAGACCTGGGTTCTGCTTTAGAGGACTTTAAAGTCATCTAGGGAAAACAGAGCATAATATATAACTATAAATAAGGTGACAAGAGAGACATCGAATTGAGGGCGGAAGGGAGTCATTTTATAAAAGCTTTCTGGAACATGTTGCTGAAAGTCGGGATGGGGACTTGACTCCACGAGGATGTGGAGGTGGTGAGGAAGGATGCTTAGAGGGATGGCAGGACGAAGGCATGGAGAGAAGGTAAGCGGGCAACAATTGTAACTGTTTCCAGGTGGGTACAGCATAGCATGGCATGGCATGACATGGCATGGAATGGCATGGCATGGCATGGCATAGCATAGCATCATAGCATAGTATCATAGCATAGCATCATAGCATAGCATCATAGCATAGCATCATAGCATAGCATCATAGCATAGCATCATAGCATAGCATCATAGCATAGCATAGCATCATAGCATAGCATAGCATAGCATAGCATTGTATAGTTAGTAGTTTTCTAGCTTTGGTAGGCACTGAAGTCACCATAAAAAATGTGTATGGAGCTTGTATAGGGTACATGGTAAGGGGATAGTTAGAGAAAAGAATGGAAAG
>NW_011888973.1:445213-447335 GCF_000151845.1 Pteropus vampyrus | reverse complement strand
AAATTTTTTAAATGATTCGTTAAAGATCTACGATCGACGAAAATATCTAAATTTTAAAATAATGTTACAAAATATGTTTCACGCTAAGGTTACTATGTCCTGTCGGCCATGCATATTTAGTGGTTCCCTTGTCTGGGAGAACACCATTATTTTTGACATTCTATTATTTCTTGGTGTAGAAGATATTTGGTTAGTGCTACTGTGGATAAAATGTTACCCTGAGTACTTTAAGGAATAAAAAAAAAAAGAATTAGACCTGGGTTCTGCTTTAGAGGACTTTAAAGTCATCTAGGGAAAACAGAGCATAATATATAACTATAAATAAGGTGACGAGAGAGACATCGAATTGAGGGCGGAAGGGAGTCATTTTATAAAAGCTTTCTGGAACATGTTGCTGAAAGTCGGGATGGGGACTTGACTCCACGAGGATGTGGAGGTGGTGAGGAAGGATGCTTAGAGGGATGGCAGGACGAAGGCATGGAGAGAAGGTAAGCGGGCAACAATTGTAACTGTTTCCAGGTGGGTACAGCATAGCATGGCATGGCATGACATGGCATGGAATGGCATGGCATGGCATGGCATAGCATAGCATCATAGCATAGTATCATAGCATAGCATCATAGCATAGCATCATAGCATAGCATCATAGCATAGCATCATAGCATAGCATCATAGCATAGCATCATAGCATAGCATAGCATCATAGCATAGCATAGCATAGCATAGCATTGTATAGTTAGTAGTTTTCTAGCTTTGGTAGGCACTGAAGTCACCATAAAAAATGTGTATGGAGCTTGTATAGGGTACATGGTAAGGGGATAGTTAGAGAAAAGAATGGAAAGTTAGGTAGGTGGGCTAAATCCCGTGACGGTTCTCGACTGCCACGCTGCGTGGCGAAGGTCTATGAGATGTGGTGATCACGGGAATGACTGGGCGAATCCAAGCTTTAGAAAATGAACCGGGCACCTGTGCGCACGGCAGGTGGAACAAAGCCCGTGGGCACTGGGGAGTTCGGTATGGAGCAAATCGGAGCCTGTCTCTGGATGACGGCAGCGAGAAAGGAAAGGGGCGGAGGGCTTCAAGCAAGGAGGAGCCTGGCGACTGACGAGGGCGGGGAGAGGCACGGCAAAGACAGAGATCTAACAGTGGCCCGGAGGCCGCAGGTAAAGCTGGACAAAGGGGGGACCCCGAATCGGATGAATATCTTATACTCATCTAGGGGAACCGAGGATGAGCTGGCATGCTGCTCTCGTCGTGCTTGGTTGATGAGGAGGCCTGCGGGGGATGTCCCGCAGGGCACCGAGACTCTGCTGTGGACTCAGCAGGAAGGCTAAGGCCAAAAATATGAATTTGAGGGGTCTTGGTGGAATGGCGGGAGTTGAAGATATGGCAGCAGATGAGTTCCCCGAGAGAAAGCGTATGAAGAGATGAGGGCCGTGGGGAAGACATAAGCTCGGGCAATACCTGTATTCAGGAAGCAGGTGGGTAACGATAAGGCAGCAAACCTTTAACCTGCGTTCAGAGCGCTAGGAGGAGAAGCAAGGTAGTCACGGGGGTGACTTTCGGCAGGGAGGGACCAGCAGGGTTGACTACTGCAGAGGACGGATGGAGGGAGACTAAAGACGGGCTACTCAGTGTGTTGATCTTTAAGAACAAAAGTCTTTTTAGTGAAAAGAGAAGCCAGCAGGAGTTAAGTTAATGAGTCAGTGGTCAGGAACTGGCGCCATTTATAATGCAGGGCTGTTTTGCTAAGAAAATTTATTCTTCCGATGGACCTTTGAACTGGTATTGAAGAGCTGGGAGAAATCAAGAGAATATTGCCATTTACCTAAAAGCAGTTTCTTTGTGATATGTCATGCGATGGAGTCCCCCGTTCAACTGTTGTTCATGACCGCAAATGCCTTCACCAGAGACAGGTGTCTTAGGAATGTTACCTTAATCCAAAGGATTTTATTTTTATTGAGCTCCCCGGGTACACAGAAAAGCTCCTTCAAACTTCAGCTCTGTATGAAAAAATGAAACATAACGGCAACCGTGTTTTATTGCTATTGTAGACAGAGTTCCTGAGAAGGAAATTTATTAGAACACGTTTTCTTGCAATCCTTTTTTTTTTTTTTTTAAT
>NW_011888973.1:439399-443963 GCF_000151845.1 Pteropus vampyrus | reverse complement strand
TATGAAAAAATGAAACATAACGGCAACCGTGTTTTATTGCTATTGTAGACAGAGTTCCCGAGAAGGAAATTTATTAGAACACGTTTTCTTGCAATCCTTTTTTTTTTTTTTTTATCTTATAAACCAGTATCACAAACCAACCAAATACAATTTCCCTCAAAGGTGTTACTCCTAATTGGACAGTTAACAATTCACCTTTAACTATGAGACACAATCTAATGCAGGTATTTTTGACACCTTGTATTCTTATCTCTTGTTGTCACTGCATTAACCTCAGGCCCCATCCGCCCCTGACTTGCCCTGGGGCTGTCACAGCCGTCAGTATGTAGCAGGGCTCCGTGTTAGAGCTTCGCTAAGGTTACACCTTTCCATTCGCGTGGTGACCTTGCCAAGTTGATATCGCCACTCCCATTGTCACCATGAGAAAGAAGCGAAGTCACTTACCAAAGATGATCAGCTATTGATTTTCAGAGTCTGGATCCCAAAGCGTTTTTTTTTTGTTTGTTTTCGTTTTTGTCTTTGGACTCCAAACACGTGCTCTGTGTGCTCCGCCACTGATGGTCATGGTCACGGCTCTCCCTGGGTTCCTCGGGACATCGTGGCACTTCGGGGACACGGGCAGTATGCTGCTGCTGCTGAATTCTCAGACCGTCGATGATTAGAGAGGAGAGGCTCGCTTTGTGCTTAGTTCGAATGGTTTCCTCTACCTCCCGAGTTAACAAATATCTTTAAAGTAATGAAACAGTTGTCCTTTTCTGGTCAAAGAAGACAGGATAAGTCTAACTAGGAAAAATACAAACCACTTAAAGGAAAAGGACGGCTAACTGGGACTATCCTTTCAAATGCCAGTTAGTCCTGGATGTGGTGGCTGCCTGCTTACGGCCGGAATCTGAGTGAAAGGACTTCGTGCAAAGGCGGGCGGCTTCGACTCCTGGTGACCTGCAAACATGTCGTCCCACCGCACTTTGGTAGGGGACGTGATCAATGACAGTTTCTGAACGCTGAGCGCGGGGCACAGAGCATGCGTGGGGACAGAGGCACAGTAGGCGGACACCTTCATCACCTCGAGGTGAGCTCCTCAGTTACGACGGTGACGCAGGGTGCCGGCTGCGACGTCAGGCAGAGGTGCATTTACAAAGGGTCATTTACACCACGCGAGGAAACCTGAGTTTCGTCCTCGGAGTTCTCTTTTCTCTTCTCCCGTGCACCGCCATCTTCCTGTCAGCGCCCGTCGCAAAACATCTGAGTGTTCTTTGGCCTTTTCTGTCCTTCGACGGCAGTCAGGGGTGGCATGTCCTCCTCGTAATCCTTCAGTGGCCCGCATTACTCACCCGATGAGTCTCATCTCCTGCAGCCTCCGCTTCCGACAAACACATCCGTGGATCGAGCCCGGGACAGCTGTCTCCCGCCGTGAGTTGGAAGCTACCCGAGGCCAGAGTCTACGGCTCACGCATCTTGGTGGACGCAGAATGCGTGCGCTGGGCTTTGCGCGCAGTAGGCTTTTACGTGCCGTGAGGAATAAAAGAAAGTGCATTTCACCGTCTTCCAACGTTTCCTTCTCCAGGGTCTTCCGCACACGTGGCCGGCACTGCCAGCGAGCATTCCTCACAGCCCAGTGGCTTGTAACGTGCCCCTCTGCCTCAGCAGCGACACTTCCCGCAGTGACGTGGGCGCGCACAAACCTTAATGGGCAGCGTTTGTTTTTCCTGCAGACAGTGAAAAGCCTCAGACTTCCCCGGGGTAGACGCAGGTTTACAGAGCATTGGCGCAGGGCCCCTGCCAAACGTGACAGTGTCCAGGGCTCAGGCATCGCTGGTGGGTATGGAGAAATGGGATTCGAACCGGGAGCCAAGGCGTGGCTGAGCCCCAGCCCTAACTGGGTGACTGTGGGCAGCATTTCTGAGCCTCCCTCTCCTCAACTGTGGGAGTGGGAATTAGACTTAATTTCTAATATTCTCATAAGCGTTATTCTCGCTCCAGTATTTTCATGGCAGGGAGTCAGTCGGTTTTCTTGGTTACAAACAAGGACACAAACCCACCCTGACTAATCTAAGCAGAAAAGATGCCGTCGCAAGGACCTCAGATGTTCACTGACAGGGTGGAATGAAAACACGTTTGGAAATAGGGCCGTTAGCACACGGGACATGCTAACATCACACCCAGGAGCAGGGCGATGAGTACCGCAACTGGCGTCACTGGACACTTCCCTGCGCTCACGTCTCTGCCAGTGACCCCTGATTGATTGTGTCTTTGCGTCACTCCACCCACGTTCACGGTCCCAGGTGTGGGTACCCGACTGGCCGAGCCTTCCCCCAGCTGCTGGCAGGGGAGAGAGGGAGCTTGGGCCCTGAAGCTCGGGTGGGCGGCCGTGGAAGGGGGACTCGCGCCCCACCAAGTGTCACGCACACATGCACAGGTAGCCAAGCCTGGTGCCTGGGTAAACACACAAGGGAGCAGCTGTCATTCTTTTACACTCAGTGGCCACGAGTGTCGACCCCCTTTCGAGATGAAAACGTGCCATGGACGAGAGGAGGTTTCCGTGCAGCTGACGCCTGATGTTCCCTCTAAGGTCGTTTCGGGGTGAAGGACAGAGGTGGCCCACTCTCTCTCTGGATCCAAACAGTGGGAAGTTCTGTCATTCCAGAGGTGAACCCTGCAGGAGTGGGACGACGGGAGAAGTATGAGGAGAGCCTTTCTCCTGAAGGAAAAATGCCTTGTGGAGGTTCAGCCAAAACTCGGTCCATCGTGTGCTCCGAAGGGCTGGGCTGAGCCATGGGCAAACTCCGAGGCCAACTCTGACCCCTCCAAAGGCCTCTGCAGGGCGACGTGAGACTCTGCACAGAAAAGGCAGGTCACTCCAGCGCCAATGTGACCAATGCAGAGTCGGCGATGACCTGCGGTCCAGGTCACAGGCGAAGACACTGCAATGCGGTGGCTAGTTCAAAAGCAGTCAGAGATCAGTGGGCAGGAAGGAGAGAAGATACTTGCGTGCCAGGGTCTCCGCGTTTGCTTTCCTCCTAGACTCAGCGAGGCCAGAGCTGGCATGCTTCGCTTCTGCGTAACACCCTCACGGTTTTAGAGGCTTCAAAGGGAAAGGCTGCGTTTTGGAAACAACTTTGAAGTCAGTTTCCCTAATTCTTACAGAGTCTCATGTTTCTTTTCCATTTATATGGTTCCTCTTAAACAACTGAGTAAAACAGAGTAGGAAGAAAGCAGATACTTTTCGGGTCGAATAAGAAACAAGAGATCTGACAGCTGCCTTTCATATATAAAGAGCACGCTTACTAAGCGTTTGCAATGCACCAGTATCTCACACTTTATTAAACTGTTACAGTATTGACAGAAGAACGTCCAAACCCGTAGAAAGATTTTATAAGAGTTTATTAGAGTTTGTTTGAACGAGGCAGAGGACACACCTGAAAGCAAGATCTCAACAGACCAAGAAAAGTGCTCGGGAGAATGACAGTCTGCAGTGGCTTTTATGCATTCGGAAGGAAGGAGGGGACGTAGGGAAGATGACGTGAAGGAGGGAGAGAGCCAGGCAGGGGATGCATCGCAGGAGAGTCAGCGCGATGCTGTGCTCTCCCGAGGGTGGTTACAGCTGCTGAGGAGTCTGAAAAAGAGGCATTTCCCAGGCGTGTTAACCCAGATGCGCAGAGACAACGGACGGGGCTGGCTGGAGGCAAAGATCAACCTTTTGCTAAAGAAGTTACAGGCCTGGGGCGTGACCACCAGCCATGACCTGTCCAGGCGGGGATTTGTGACGGATTACCCTGTAAGGTCGCTTTGCTTGGTTTATGACAACAGCCCTTTTTGTCCACAGCAGCAAGCCCCTCAGATACTTACCGCATTATTTACATTTTAGGTATTTGGGAACTGAGGCTCAGAGATATTAAATATCTTATCCAGTGCCACCTGGCTGGGCCCAGGGGACTCAGAGTCTCTGAGATTTCAAAGTCCACGTTCTTGATAACCTTAGATATTCACATAAGAAACTACTGACATTCTTAAAGTTCCTGTTTGTATATGACTGTACTTTTAACTCGTATTAACATAACAAAAAGGAAGTTCCATTAAAATACGTTCCCGGCTTTAATCTTTAATCATCTCTAATCTCTACATTTAAAAAATCTTTTCATTTTATTCGACATGCAGCCCACGCTATTTGCAGAACCCACACGGAGCCGAATGCCATGACCGTTCACGTGCCTTTTCCAGGGCTTTCAAACCAGCTTGTCTCGTGATGCCCACTCCATTGCATTTTCGAGTAGGTTGTAAATCTGTTAAAACCAATAATTTTAGAATATTGAACGCGTTAAAAAAAAAAAAATAGCCGGTGGTACCCACGCATCCCACGCCCACGCCCGTCATGGTCTGAGTGACCGCTGAGGTCCTGCGTCGCCATGTGTTCCTCCGACACTTCCAACACCTGCAGCAAGTTCTCTGCGAGAAGCCGGTGTTGCCAGGGTCTACGCCGTGCGTTCAGTGACCTTTTAATATACTACGTGCTGTGTTTTTTATCCTCATCCACACAATTCCTTGGCTTTTGGTAAGCTCCAGGTAG
>NW_011888973.1:436924-438520 GCF_000151845.1 Pteropus vampyrus | reverse complement strand
TCTGTCCCTTTGAATTTATATGAACCACTTATCGCCTGCATGAAAATAGCAGGCGGAACGTCAGATACCAGAGAGAACACAAGTAAACAATGAGATATCGGTCAGAACGCATCCGTCCACCATGGTTTACCGTGGATACGGCGAGTCGCTAACTATCCAGATTACATTCAAGTATTTCATCACCTGCGTAATCGAGCTGCAGAACTAGGAGTTGAGACCACTTCGACGCCAGTGATCTGATCATGTGGTAAAGAGACTGGTGCATAAACATTAATCCTGGGAAATTAATCCACGAAAATTAGCTACAGAGACCCCTAGAGGCCTGTTTTGTGTCTATTTTTGCATAAAATGTTGAACGAACTACTTACGGAAGGTGTCTCGTGGAGACTGGAATGACGAAGCCTGATTCTGCAGTCATCTAGCGAAGCACGGGGAGGCCGTGAAGTAACCTGAAAATGCCTTCTGATTAAAGCTAAGTCTTGAACAGGAAAATTGCTTTGAAATGATTCAAGAGAAAATTGTCGGTAATGGAGGAAAACACTTGTCCTAGCGTGAGGCCTTTAAAAGCAAGAGTCTCATTCTGAATCTTTTGTAAAGCATACGGTTTTTGTTTTTGATTGCAAAATATCGGATTGTATCAACCTATCACGTCTCGATTTCAAAATTTAGTGGAGGGCAAAGAGGCTTCGGAGGATGTTCTAGGTAAAAAGCGGGCAGAGGGTGCCACAGGAGCGGATGTCTCCAGCCTCCTGTGGAGCCAGCTTAGATGCATCCGCTCGGTGGAGCCTTCCCGAGGCTTAACAGCACAGCTCCTGCTCCCAGGGCCCTTGGCTCCTTCGTCTGTCTAGCGTGGCAGGTTGTAGTCTGATGCTCTAACCATCTGTCCTTCCCGCCAGATCACGAAGCCCTGGGGGACAGAGACCGCCTTTATTACCTCGTGTTTATTTCCAGCATCCAGCAGGGTGTCCTCCCCGCTCCCCTCACCCCAGGGATGGAGCCCAAACTCTGATTACATTTATCTTCTTTGGTAAATATTTACCTTTGCAGGTATTTAAAATTATTAATACTGTATCTAAAACTTTGGAGGGCGAATGCGTTTCAGAACTCCGACTTCGGGATGTTGGAAAGGTGGCATCATGTCTGTAAACAGCGTCTGTAAACAATATCTTTACCATGTGTCACACACAACACTCCCAGCCCACGTCAAGCACGTTAATGTTCCTACAGCAAAAATTATCAGTAGGCACACGGCGCGGGCTCAATAAAGGCTGGACTTTCTTACCCGCTGAGGTCAGGTGTGGTGCCGGGGTCTGCATTACCCCTGTGGGAAGGAAGGTGTGTTCACGGAGGGAGACATTCCCAGGTACGAGGACTCGGACCCTCGTCAGCTCAGGAGAAAGGCCACAGTGCCAGGGCGTCCGGCACAGTGACGTGTTCTCCCCATGGGCGCTGGTAGCAGCGCCCCACAGGAGGGGGCCGTGGGAGAGGCGCGTTCCCACATGAAAGCCTTCCCACGTGCCGCCACGGCCCGTGTCGCCCACCCTCCCCGCTCGCCCCTCCCCCTCTGTTCTGACCTATTTCAACACTTTTCTGGAG
>NW_011888973.1:421613-435353 GCF_000151845.1 Pteropus vampyrus | reverse complement strand
TATATGTGCTTTACATTCCAAATCGCACCTTTACAAAACTCTCTGTGACTGCAGCCACATCGAGGTCCTCGGCAGGACTGGTCGGCTGTCGTCCTTCGCAGTGCGTCACCCAAGATTTCGGGAGTTCTCACGTCACTTCGTATTGTTTTCCAAGGTGCATCCTAGGGCTGCGGGGAAGAGGTTTATGATCTGGGAGGACGGGCATGGCACGTGCTGCTGGGTGTTCGGTGGACAGGCCCTTAGAGTAGAATGTCTCTCATTCTGAGACACCATGAAGACGAGTTTGGAAAGAAGTGACTCTGAAGGGCCTTGGATGTCAGACTGGAAGGCTAACGCCCTTCTTCAGGCTTCGGGAAGCCAGTACTTCTTTTTAAACGGTGTTCTTCAAAGTTTGGATATTGTTCCGATTTGATTTCACTTTCAAAAATAGTTGTGGGTAATTTAATTTTGTAGAATAAATATCCGCTGACTGCTGCTTTGTTTATGTGGAAATTTCTCTCTCACGATGCTAAGTAAATTCATCAAAGACAGATTTTATTTGCTAATAGTGCATATAAAATTTGTATTTCATTTTTAGAAAACATTTTAATCAAATGTACTTGGAAGTTTTGTGCTCCATCTAACACTGTGAGGATCTGCTAAGGGTTTATAATGGTTTATCCCATGCTTTTGTTTAAGTATTTCAGTGCATTCATTATGCTTAAAAATATTGTGCATCTTTTGAGGGGACAGTTATACATGAGACACAGAAGAGCAAAGACGAGAGTCAAGTCCCAGTGAAATATTAGGTTAGTTGGTCACAGCATTTCACCTGTTAGAAAAAAATGTGTATGTTTAAGCATCTCTCTCCTTTTAATAACAAATGTTTTTGTTTTTGTTTTTTTTTTCATTTTTCCTCAGCATGTTCTTTTCTTTCTCTATTTGAGTATTGGGACCACATAGAACTGGCTTCTCACACAGGATTCCGTTTCATTCATGTCCGTATTAGTTGGCTAGGGCTGCGGTGACAAAATGCCACAGACTACCTGGATTAATCACAGGTCTGGAGGCTAGACATCCAAGATCAATGTGTCAGCAAAGAGGTTTTCTTCTGAAGCCTCTCTCGGGGCCTCGCAGGCGGCCGCCATTTTGCCATGTCGCTACGTGCTCATTCCTCTGGGCATCTTAATCTCCTCTTCTTACAAAGGGTTCCAGTCAGATGGGGTTAAGGCCTATTCTCAAGGCCTCATTTTAACTTAGGGCCCAAGATGTGCTTCTGTGGTGTGGGGATTGTTCTGAGCTCAAGGCAACTTTGGCTGGGAAACTCCTGTCCCTCCCTTGACTACCTGGAAGAATTTGAATGAGGGGCCCTGCCCCATATGGGAGATTAGCAGAGAGGACCTCTCTTGAGTGACCTGTCTGTAGGGCAGGACAAACTTCTATGAACTAAACATCTGCTCTTGTCATCCTGCAATGACCCTCTGAAGCCCCCAAGGCAGCTTACCTCAGCCCCAGCTCAAGACGTCTTATACACCCACGTTCCTATTCTATCTCGGTCCTCACACACATGTCTGCATTAGATTTGGTTATTTTCTCTTGCTAATCTGTCTCATGCCTATTTGATTACGAGGCCAGCCGAAACAATCTTGGGGAGATAGCTTCAGTCTTTTTAGTGTGTGCCTCCGTTTTGATGGCAGACATCATATGTCAGGACATCTCAGATTTCCAGGAATTTAATATAACTTCTGGAACACTTCTACCATATACAACTGTTACAGAAAGAAGGCTCGGTGTTATTATTTGGTAATGCTTCCCATATAATTTGAGCATACCCAAATAAGCCTAATTCGTTTAATACCTCTTTTGTAAGGAGAGAAAATCTTTTGAAGTATTCCAAAGTCCCTGCTGGTATACACACCTCAAAGTTATTTTCCAGTCAAAACTCTATAGTTTAATTTTGGGAATTTTGTCAAGATATATTTTGGACATTTGACTAAATAGGATCATAAGTCATTTTGAAGCAATACTTAATTATCCATTTAACCCAAGTGACAATAAAAGACTTCAAAGACAAATACAAAAGTTTACATGATGGTTAGCAAAACTTAGTTCTTACTATTGAGAAGATTCCGTTTCTTTTAAGTAATCAAGGACCTGATTAAGACAACATAAAACAGAAGATTATTTTGATAACACAGAGTCTTTGCTTTCTAGGCAGAAAATCTTGTCATACTATCAGTAGCAGACCAATAGTCCCTTTTTGCAGGAGAAAAACTCTAATTTTCCATCAACTTACCTTTGAAAGCTAAATTCACTTAGTCTTATTCAGATTTCCCATACATAAAATTCCTTTCTAAAAATTTCTTTTTCACAAAACTTCTACAACTTTCCTTTTCACATTTGGATTTTGGTCGTTTTTCTTCTTTCCCGTTCTGATAGGACCAACCTCACTCTAACACCAAATTCATTTCCTTTCCCTCAAAAATACACCTCCCTATCTCATACCTTTTCTCTTTTTGGCCAAAACATATCCCACTTATCTTGTATACACAGTTGTTTTCTTATTATCAGTTTTGAAGCTTTAGATACGTATTAGAATTCTTAACCTTAAAAAAAGAGTCCTAGTGAAAAGTAAGTAAGCAATCTTGAATTGTCTGTTATACCTGTATTTAGATTGATAGGTTTATGAACATATAATTTCTAGAATTTTTTTTTTAAATATGGCACAAGACATGTTTATTAATGGACCTGTTGCAGCCAGAGGACACCGAGAAAGCTGGGTTCATTTCTGCCGACACAGGAAAGAATTACAGATCAGTGAAATTTAGGAACGGTAAGATTTATTAAAGTGCATTTCACCAGAGATGGTCTTAGCTGCACAGGATTTGGGAACTATACCTTATATTGGCCCTTACTGGTGGTTACAGGGGCAGCGCTGAGTGGATGATTGGCATGTGAGGTCAGCTGATTGACAGTTAGCTGTTTTAGAAACCTTTGTCTGATGCCCATGTGGTTACCCAGAATTCAGTCTGTTTTAATTAGATTCATGAACTTCCGGGCATTTGTATGATATTATAAAGGTGGGAGACTGAGGCTGAGGTTAAAGAAGGTCAGTATATGTACTAACTGCTAAGCTCTCTGGCCAGACAGACTAAACCAGTGGTTATTTTTGTGGCTTTTACTTCCTTTTATTCCAAGATGTTAATGGTAATTTTTAACTGTAAAATGGGTGTTTCATGGCTGCCCTAAGGGAGGTCTCTGGGTGGGGCCTTTACTTCCTTATTGCTCATGTCTGTCTATCTGCCTAATAGACCCAAATGCCTTTCTTTTCTCTGTAATCGAAAAGTAGATAAACCTATGATCAGTAATTCATGTTTCATTTATCACACTTGGAAATGGTCTAGATGTTCAATAACTTCTCATCATTTACTTTAGCAAGCAAAACTTTAATTACACATAGAGTGTAATTATTGCTAAAGAGTTAAACCAAAAAGAAACTTTTTATTCTACTTACATTAATTTACTTGCTCCTAACAATTAACTTTGGATTACTTATGAAAATTTCATCATTCTAAGTTATTTTTCTTGATGACAAATCTTGCAACTATTGACGTAAGGTATGTCCAAACTGGTATTGACTTTTCTAAAAGAGTTTATTTGAACCAAAACTTACAACATCTACCAGGGACAAGATCTCAAATACTCTGGAGAAAACCAGTTTTGCATTTTCTTTTATGCATTGGAGACAAAGCAAGGCGGGGATCAGATTTCCTCTGGAAGGCTGTGGAAGGAGGGCTCTGAAAGCCAGATTAGGGATTAGAAGGAGGGGTCAGGAAAGGGCATGTTAACGTAGATGCACAGAAACAAGGGCCAGGGCCTGCTTAAGGCAAAGATAACCTTTTGGTAAAGAAGTGACAGGCCTGGGGCGTGACTGCCCCCAACTTGCCCAGTTAGGAATTGATGGTCAGCCCTCCCTGTGAGGTTACTGTCCATAGAACCTTTTTTGTCCACACAACAGAGATAATATGAACTTAATAAACCCAGGTAGGATAAAAGTATTATTTAATGCTGATGATTCTAAAGATATGCCTATCTATCCAAACCAAACTCAAACCAGCTTTAATATCAACTATTTTCCCAGATCATGTGATTCTGAAAAGCTGTTGGGTTAGTTTCTGTTATATTTTTGAGAATTCTCATATAAGCAGTTGTTCATTTAAGCTAAGTTAACGGAGCTCCTTTTTTTTTTTTTTTTTACAAATTGACAACACCATCTAGAGATAGAAAATACCACACAACACACACACGTGAACATACAGAGACAGAGATATCTTTCAGAAATCTTGTAGCCATGAGACAGGCACCACAATGCAAAACTCACTAGTTTATAAAAGAACAATCATTAAGTTGATCAGTTTAGATGGCAATTTTTTTTTTTTTTTAATAAGAAATACCTTCCTGAAATTTGCATTTCAAAAGATGGTCCCAGTGAGGGTTCTTAGCGAGGACCAGGTGTTTACATTTCAAAGTTACCTGGAGAGAAATGCAGGCCCCTCCTGAAAGGATATGGTCTCCCAAAGCCAATATTTATAAGCTTCCAGAGGACCAGGGGAGGCCTTGGGCTGGTAAGATGAACAGGTGGGCTTCGAACTCTTTCTGGAGCCACACCTCTGGTCCTATAAAGACTTCCTTTATAGAACAGCACAGTTGCCTTAATTAGATTGTCCCCTAAATGGGGGCAAAGGACCCACAGTTCCATCCACCCATTGTTGGAACATTTCTTTCCCTTGGGGCACAGTCCTTCTCAGGCTCTGACGTTAGCTTCCACTTTGGCCAATTTCTGATAAAAGAAAAATAATAATTATGAAATTTTTCCAGATATCTTGTTAGGTTTCAGCTGTGAAAACAGTAAGTATTTCTGGTGGTATTACACAACCCCATGGACCCAAGAAGGTGCCAAGATTATTACTTCTCAAGACTCAGCCCGAAGGAACGCAGCTGGAGATGGGAAGGAAGAGACACTGAAAGCGTATGCCTTTCTCACAATGGCCTCAGGATATAATCCATTTAGAAAGGAACTTTCCAGGATCCTCCCTGGGTTGAAAACATTTTACTTATGGTTCTTAGGTCAGCCTTTGACCTAGGAGTAAAAATGACCCACGTAGGGATTGGGTCTGTAGTTTTATTTTTAAAAGGTGACTGTTCAATCTACTTTTCTGAGTAGAAAGGCAGCTCTGATAGAGGATGTCAGAATGAGCACACAAACATTCGCAGCCTGGGGAGTGGGGAGTGGGGAGCAGCAGTTACCCTAATAGTCAAATCTGTCTTAAGTACCTCTTACCATTTTTTTTTTTCATTAGCCCTCTTAAATAAATGTTTCAATGGAGCTTAGAAATTTTGAAACCTTTGTAGGCTTCTCCATGCCGATGAAAAATAGCCATCTCATGCCCTTGTTCAGTTTGGGAACCCTTGCTTTCTGCACTTTAAACGTTTTTATCTAACTGGAACATTCCTCAGAACAGCCACTGTGATTTTATAGTTTCCTTGTGGGCAGCAGCAGTTTGCCGGAAACTTAGGCATAAATGGGGTTTAACTCACGAGCCTGTCTGGCCATATTTGGTGCTTCTAACCTGACAGCTACCAAGCCAGATTCTTGGGACACATAAATTTTGAGGTTGGTTTTTAGTAAGATTTTTGCCATTTTTTAAATTTCATTTTTCTTCTTAAGTGCAGAACGATTGTGCTTCCAATGTCTTAATTTTTTTCCCCGATATCTGCAAATGTCTGAAGGTCAATAGGAAGGACTTGGATTTTTGTTCTAATTTCTGTCTTTCCATCTTACTAAGGGACTCTTCATGACTAGCTGTTTAACAATGCGAGAGCTCTCTACGAAAAAAAAAAAATTACTTCTTTTCAATTTAGAAGTTTTTCCAATTAAAAGGATTCATCATCTGGCCTTGAAGGCAGGATCTATAGTGACCCAAGAAAATAGAGAAGGCAGTCTTCCAGTGCACAGGCTTCAAGGCTGGTGCAGCTCCAGCCCCCAACAAAAATAGGAGACGCCTCCAGCCACAAAGCCACTAACTTGCGGTTCCAGGCGGGTTCTACTGGAATAGGATGTTTCTAGTACTAACAAGTAGTGAAGGTTGAAGTGATAACGACCCTTAATGGGCTGAGGCCCCTTCTGACAGACTCCCCTGAGAGTTGGCAGAGCCAGACAAAGAGGACCAAGAAGCTTTCTATGGCTTAACCAAGGCTTGGGACCCCCATCTATTAGACTGGCCACCAGATGCACCCCAGTAAGTGCACGTTCCAGGTGGTGGAGACCAAAGAGGAAATATACTTGTCATAAGGCCAGGCTCTCAGGACATGTAACAAGATGAAAGGAGAGACACCAAATAGAGACAGAGGAAAACAGAATTAACAAAACCCATGAGTCCTCATACCAAATAACCAAGAGTCACTAGCCCGAGAAACTAGTTTCGCAGATATTTTCTTCTGATAATCTAAATTTACATGAGAGCAAAAGACTCACCACTTCCGCTGTTCCAGATCCTGGGTCTGGGGTGTGGAGAAGACCCTTGCCTGCTGCCAGCCTGGTCGGACGCCCCAGGATCTCCATGTGTGCAGCAGCCTCGTGGTGTCCCAGCCAGTGACATCATCCCACTCACGGCGCCAGCTATGGGGGAGGAAGAAACTGTCCCTTACCTGGAAGTCTTTTGGCCGGTCTCACAATCAAATAGACATGAGAGAGATTAGCAAGAGAAAGTAACCAAACGTAATGCAGACATGTGTGTGGGGACCCCGCACGCACAATCAGGGACAGAAAGGGAACATGGGTGTATATATAAGGCATCCTGAACCGAAGCTGAGGTAAGGTGCCTTGGGGGCTTCAGAGGGTCACTGCAGGATGACAAGAGCAGATGTTTAGTTCATAGAAGTTTGTCCTGCCCTACAGACAGGTCAAGAGAGGTCCTCTCTGCTCATCTCCCATATGGGGCAGGGCCCCTCATTCAAATTCTTCCAGGTAGTCAAGAGAGGGACAGAAGTTTCTCCTGAGCCCCCAGCCAAAGTTGCCCTGAGCTCAGAACAATCCCCACACCACAGAAGCACATTTGGGGGTGACTAGCTCTGAACCCCCATATGTGGAAACCAAAGCTGTACCTGAAGTGCAACTTTCAAAACTACAAAGTTCAAATAATTCTGCATTTTTATGCCCTTCTATGTTCACTGTGCTCTTTGCATATCTGTATACATACCAATAAGAAATATCTATGACAAGCTAGCCCCACAGTGATAGGTACTCTCTGAATATATTCATCTCAGTCTTAAAAGAAAAAAAAAAAATACTTAAATTTTGCATCCCATACCATGCTTTTAAACAATATTGATATTATTCATCGCTGAGAATTTTAACCATTATTATTCATAATTATGAGGGCGAGTCATTTTTCCAGAAGTGAGAGTAGTATCCCTAATAAATGTTTGGAATAAAAGAAACATAGGTTCTGGTAAAATGCATAAATGCATATTAAAAAATCATAATAATCGCTAGGTCAAAAGTAAGCTCCAGACCTAAGAAAGCAAGCAAACACATTGGCAAGAGTCAAGCCAGGTTAAAAGATGGCCACGTCAACCTTAGGAAAAAGTTAGACAACTTGGAAAAGCAAATAAAGGACCGAGGAGCAACAGTAGCAGCTGTCAAATCTAAACAGGGTCACTTGGAATGGGACGGAGACCACCTGCTCTAGCCCAGCTGACACCAGACAAGAAGAAAAATGGGTACAGAATGCAGTACGACAGACCATTTAGATCTAGGCTCCTGGCAATTAACATGGTTGGAAATGGTCACTTAGGACATTTAGAAAATATTCAAGGGGTTCTTTTTTAAATTGGTTAAGTTCACCTTTTCTGAGTGTGAAGCTAAGTGGAAAGTTCAGCCATTGATTCCAATGGAGGGAATCAGAATCTCTTAGGGTAGGATCGAGGGGTCTTTCATAAAAACCACAGGCTCCATATCTATGACGTGGTTTCCAGGATATACTGTTGAGAATAATAGCAAGACACAAAAGGGGATACGTAGTATTCTGCCTTTGGTAAGAGAGAAAAAGGGGACAGAGGAATGCATATGTACGTGTATTCTTTTTTCCAAAAGGAAACCGGAAACCAATGAAAATAGTAACCTATTAGAGGTCGGGGGGCAAATGGGAATGAACTTCTCTGTACTTTTTGGGTATTAGTTTCCTACTGCTGCTATAATACATTACCATAAGTTAAGTGGTTTAAAACAACAAATTTATAGTTCTGGATGTCAGAAGTCCAACATAGGTGTCACTGAGCTAAAATTAAGGTATCTGTAGGGGGTGTATTTATTTTGAAAGCTCTGAGGGATAATCTGTTTTTTTTTTTTGCCAGCTTCTAGAGGCCACCTGCATTCCTTGGCTTATGGTTCCTTTCTCCATCTTCAAAGCCAACAGTATAGTATCTTCAAATCTCTCTTTGAATCAGACTCTTCTGCCTAGCTCATCTACATTTAAGGATCCATATGATTTACATTTGGGTCCATGGGATAATACAGTCTTGTCATCTTAAGATCTAGTGGTCAGTAACCTTATATCCATCTTCCTGAACTTCCCCTTGCCCTGTAACACTACATATTTGCACCTTCTGGGAATTAGTATATGTACATCTTAGGAGTTGGAGTGGGGAGCATTATTTTGCCTACTGTACCTTTTAAGAATAATCTTGACATTTGGACCATATAAATGCTTATATATTCAAATATGAAATTTAATGAAAAATAACTAAAGCCAACTCTAAAATTGCATACAAATTGAAACAAATGAACCTAACTGCATATCAAACAGTAACATAACTAAGAAAAAAAGAATGAATTCAAATAAAGTTTGAACACAGGACTCTGCCAATTCATCCTTAAATTGAGATCTATCTATTTTAAGGACCAAAATAACTGCAAAGAAATCTTGATTTTTATTCAGCAAATTTGTTGATAGTATACTGACCTCAAAACTATTTTGTGTGTATCTTAGGATAGCGTAGATGTCCTATTGTGGGCAGCCACGATGGTCATTCTGGAAGAGGGGAGATAGAAACACTCAATGGGGAAAGGCGAGAGAGAAACGTGGTTTGGGATTTTTTTATGTTATCACTTGAAATGACATAGACGGTTAACACCCCCAGGGCAATGAGTGTATCTAGTACAGGATTTTGGTTTCTAAATAAAATTCCTCAGTCAAAGAAACCAAGGCTCTTTAAAGAGATGTCTGATTTCAGGTGGAATCGGGTATATAGTACAAGGTAAGCCCGCAACATCTCGTGGTACCAAGAGATAAAGACGTCCTTGAAGACAGATGGAGACATGTCCAAAGCTAACAAAGAACTTCCTCTGGCCCAACGTAGAACATCTGAGCATCAAACGCACCAAAAAAATAGTATCAGATTCTGAATTAAGAATCTTTGATACAAGAGGCATTTGGGGTTAGGAGGAAAAACTTTTTTTTTTTAGAGAAAATGAAAGCTAATAAATGTAAAAGAATAATAAATTTGGAAAGTCACTATTTTGTAATCTTCAATGTAATAATTAAGGCGGGATCAATGATATTGAAGCTATACAGTGGTTTGGAGAACAGCTTCCTTCAGAGGGCAGTGAGATGATTAGGTAAAATGTTGACATAGAAGATATTTACATATTTTAAAATATCCACAGATTTATTCCTGTGCTTCGAGTTTGGCTCAATGTCTGTAAGTCATCTCACAGGATACACCACATAAACAAAATGAAGGATAAAAATCATGATCATATCAATAGAAGTAGAAAAACCATTTGACAAAATTCAACATCAATTTATGGTAAAAACTCTCAGCAAAGTGTGAATAGAGGAAACATTTGTACCTCAACATAATAAAGGCAATATATGACACGCTCACAGCTAACATCATAATGGTGAAAAGCTACACATTTTTTCTCTAAGATGAGGAACAAGACGAGGATGTCCACTCTCACCATTTCTAGTCAACATAGTACTGGAAGTCTTAGGCATAGCAATCAGAAAAAAGAAAGAAATAGAAGGCATCTAAATTGGAAAGAAAGAAGTAAAACTATCAGTATTTGCAGATGACACGATATTACGTACAGAGAACCCTAAAGAATCCATCAGAAAACTATTAGAACTAATAAATGAAGTCAGTGGAGTAGTGTGATACAAAATTAATATTCAGAAATTAACTTCATTTATATATGCCAATAAACTATCAGAAAAAGAAAATAAAAAACAATCTCATTTACAATTGCGTCACAAAGAATAAAATACCTAGCAATAATTTAACCAAGGAGGTAAAAGACCTGTGCTCGGAAAACTATAAGATATTGAAGAAAATACAAATAAATGGAAGGCTATACTGTGCTCATGGGGAGGAAGAATTAATACCATTAAAATGTCCACACTACCCAAGTCAATCTACAGATTCAATGCAATCTCCATAAAAATACCATTGTCATTTCTCACAGAACTAGAACGAACAATCCTAAAATTTATATGGAACCACAAAAGACCCCGAATATCCACAGCAATCTTGAGAAAAAAGAAAAAAGTTGGAGGTATCATGCTATCTGACATCAAATTATACTACAAGGCTATAGTAATCAAAACAACATGGTACTGGCATACAAACAGACAAAGAGATCAAAGGAACAGAATACAGAACCCAGAAACAGACTCATGCCCATATGGTAAATTAATTAATGACAAAGGAGGAAAGGATATACAATGAGATAAAGATGGTCTCTTCATTAAATGGTGCGGGAAAACTGGACAGATGCATGACAAATATGAAACTGGACCACTTTCTTACACCATATACAAAAGTAAACTCAAAATGGATTAAAGACTTAAATGTAAGACCTGAAATCATAGAACTCCTGGAAGAAAACATGGGCAGTAAACTCCGCCTTTACCCTCAGCAGTATCTTTTTGGATATTTCTCCTCAGGCCAGAGAAACAAACAAAAGGAACTACATCAAACTAAAAAGTTTTTTCATAGTAAAGGAAACCATCAACAAAACCAAAGACAACCTATTGAATGAGAGAAAATATTTGCCAAAGATCCGTCCGATAAGGGGTTAATAACCACACGATATGAGGAGTTCATACAAGTTGGCACCAAAAAAGGAACAATCCAATTAAAAAATGGGCAGAAGACCTGAATAGACATTTTTCCAAAGAGATCATAGAGATGGCCAATAGACATATGGAAAGACACTCGACATCACTAATCGGTAGGGAAATGAAAATTAAAACCACAATGAGATATCACCTCACACCTGTCAGAATAGCTATCATCAGTAAATCAACAAACAAGCGTTGGTGAGGATGTGGAAAAAAGGGAACCCTCGTGCACTGTTGGTGGGATTGCAAATTGGTGCAGCCACTATGGAAAACAGTACAGAGGTTCCTCAAAAAATAAAAATAGAACTACTTTATTACTCAGTAATTCTACTTCTGGGTATTCATCCAAAGAAATCCAAAACGCTCATTCAAAAGCTATACGCACCCATATGTTCATTGCAGCATTATTTACAGTAGCCAAGATGTGGAAGCAACCTAAGTGCCCATTGATAGACAAATGGATAAAGGGGCGGTAGTACATATATATAACGGAATATTGCCCATAAGAAAGAATGAAATCTTGCCATTTGTGACGACGTGAATGGACCTAGAGGGCATTACGCCGAATGAAATCATTCAGACAGAGAAAGACAAATACCATTTGATCTCACTTACAGGTGGAATCTAAAAAAATTAAATGAATAAAACTCATAGATACAGAGAACAAACTGATGGTCAGCAGATGGGAGGGGGCTTTGGAGGATGGGTGAAAAGGGGGAAGGGATTAAGAACTTCAGATTGCTAGTTGTAAAGACAGCCGCAGGGGTGTAAAATACAGCACAGGGAATATAGTCAATATTATTGTAATAACTCTGTATGGTATGAGGCGGGTACTAGACTTATCGAGGTGATCCCTTTATAAGTTATATAAATACCTAATTACTATGTCGTATACCTGAAACCAATATAATAATATTGAATGTCAACTGTAACTGAAAAAGTATAATCCCAGAGGTTACTTATTATCAAAGGAAAATGATTTATTTACACTGGAGAAATCGAGTCAACATCACCTTTATCAAGTGATCAAACTTCCTATCTCTACGATGGGTCAAAATGATATTCTGTGCCTCCTGACCTACTAGAACGGGAAGAATACATTATCAACTATATAGTATTCTTGCCAAGAACATTTAACTTGAGTCCATTCAGGAGGGGGAAAAAATTGGGCAATTACAGATGTAGAACATTTTACAAGGCAGCCGGCCTGGGCTCCAGATTAAAATGAACTAATTGTAAACTGAAGCGAAATAATGACAGTTACAATACAGTAAAATTAAGAATTTTAAAAATAAAAGAGGTATAAAAGACAGTATTGGGACAATAGGAAAAATTTGAATATAGGCTTTTATTAAGTAATATATCAATATTAAATATCTCGTATATAATATTACTGTAGGAAAAAGTCTTACTTTTAGGAGGTACATGTTGAAGTATTCAGTTAGGGGTAAATTCAGCATGCAGTCAACAACTTTAAATGGTTCAAAAGTAATTATAAATACACAAATACACATACAATCACACGTGAGAGAGAAGAAGGCAACAATATGTGAATAACTGGTGAATTTTGGTGAATAGAGCTATTTTTTGTACCGCATTTTCAAGTTCTCTATGTGTTTGATTTTCAAAGTAACAAGCTGAAGAAAATTTCTTTATTGGGCCCATGGGCTTCTTGGTACCCTTTGGGTTTGTTTGTATTTCAAGTTGTGAAGGTTTTCTTCTCTCTTTTTTTTTAAATGTATTTCTGGTTATCTTTTTGGGAATCTCTCCCTTGACATTCAGCTCTTTCCTTTGAGTCTCTGGGCAATGAGGTTTTTTGTTTTTTTTTTTTTAAACGCATGTGCTAGTAAATAGAATAACTTCAATGAAAGCAGTGTTGTTTGTTGATCTCTATGGAGCTCCGATATATAGAAAAAAAAATTTGAAAGTAAAATGACAAATAAAATGGAGACATAGTATAAAATATGCTTTATTGCTGGCCCTCAATAAATGTGTTTAAACATGAGTGTGTTTTGTAAGCATCTAAATATCATTGAAATATCTGAGAGCACCGACAACAAAAGACGCAGATTTTCGGGCCTTGCCTCAGGCCCGCTGAAGGCCAAGCTCGGAGGAGAGGGCCTGGGTCTGCATTTGAAACAGGTTTGCCAGAAACAGGTTCTGTTCTTCCCGACGGGGCAGTCTGTGTTCCTGGCGGGCCCCAAGACGTCTGTAAGGGCTCCCGCCGGCCCAGGCCTCAGCCATGGAGAGCTCCCTCCGCTTGCCTCCTCGCGGTCTGTCCGGGGCATCTCTGCTGATGGAGATGCTCCGCCATCTGCCATCATCCTCACGCTTCTCTTCCGTGGCTTCCCGTGCCCCCTCGCTGTTCTGCCGCTGGCTTGCCACCTGTCTCCACGGGCAGAGTGGCGCAGTGTCCTTCCCATGGGGGCGCCCCACGCGATCTCACATCTAACTCTTGCTGCTCATCCAGTACAGTAGATGGGACGGCGTTTTGTGCAAAACATATCGTTTTCGTGTCTCTCTGGGATCCTGGGGCCTCTGCTGGGGATTCTGAGACTTAACCAGCTTGACGCTT
>NW_011888973.1:415238-420018 GCF_000151845.1 Pteropus vampyrus | reverse complement strand
TCATACTAGATCAACCAAGTTTGATCCCCCTCCCCCCAAAGACTTTTCAGTGTTCATTCTGTAATACTGAAATCACCGATTGCAAAGTGGGGTAATGTTAGCATGATAGATGCTGTAATTGTGTAGGCGAGGAGGTAAATTGCCGGCATGCAAGTCCGTACTTATGAAGCTTTTCTTTTTTGTTCTTCCCACTGATAAGAAGCTTGTGCTGACGGAGACTAAGTCTCTGGACCAATCTCTTCCATGTGCCCAGTCTCGCTTTCCTCTGTTTCGTCAGCAGGTATCATCCCAAACAAGGACCAGCCCTGTTGCAAATGTGGATGCAAACCGATCATTAGCTGGCTGGAACAGAAGGAGCAACGGCAAAAACACATGCATATTAAGAGCATATGCAACGAATAATAATTCATTAGCACCACGAGAGCTCGCTCAACAAACGTCAGTGAATACTTATGTACTAAAGTTGATCAAAATTGTTGTTTTAAAAGATGATATGCTTAACATCTTTCGATGGGTCTTCGTTACCCTTATCCATTCTTTAGTTCCGTTTCCCTCTCTCCCCCAACTTGAACTTTACACGCTGGCTTTTAACTGCAGTTTACCAAATACTTATTGCTATTTTAAGGCTTGTAATGTTTTCCCTTGGCACAGTGCTGAGATTATGTGTAAAATATTGAGTGCATACAGGTACAGACCCTTTAGTTTCTGGAATATAAGAAGGTCTGGGGACAGCGGATGAGGACACGGGGGAGAGTAACGAGGAAGGACGGGAGGGAGTGAACAGAGGGTTACCTGGAGTAGCTGCTATGTGCCATTGTCATGGAAGAATTTGATATTTTAACAGGCAACGTTACCAGACTTGCTACCTTATGATTACCTGTGTCATGTCTACTCGAAATATTAATTTAAGATTGTAAATTCTCGAAGAGAAGATAAATGTTCTATTTAATTTGGGATTCTTTAGCCGTCTAGCACATCACCAGCAGAATTCGTGCTTGATTCATAAGTTACCTCCTCAGAAATGCAGCTCCCTGCACAAATAACCACTGATGCGCCCATGAAAGTATCCGCCAGGTAGCACTCACTTTCTGTATCATCGATGGAGAGAGTTCAAACCGGCCGCCCTGCCTCCGCCCAGGGCACAGCAAGAAGCCACAGACCCTGGGGTGGGGGTGGGCGGGGAGCCTGGTCTTTATGTGAAAGAAGCCTGTTAGCTTATCTTCACAGCTGTGACCTGAGGGGCAGGCTTCCAATTAAAAGCACACTGTCACCCCTTCCAGAGACCTCAGAGGGTGGGCACTAACTCTGCCCTCTCCCTCTCCTGCATCCGAGGGCACCACTGTCTCCTAAAGAGGAGCCTGTATGAGTGCCTAGCGCCCTGGCTTTTATGGCTGCCAACCAGGGGGACACCCCTTGATCTCCCGGCTCTGGTGGCCAGTGCAGCTGGAGTTCTTGGGTCCCATGGGACTGTAATAATTGGAGAAACAGTTCTTGGCTGGCTATCGCTTTGGGGCATAGACAGCAGACTGAAACATACCCCCAGTCTTTCTGTAAGAGAGACCTATTTTCTTGTCCTGGAGCTTTCTTGTCCTGGTGGGGCAGGCATCTGGTTTGGCATCTCTCTAGGGGCATGCTGAAGCAAAGATGGCGGGGATGAGGATCAATGGATGCAACCTTTGCACTCCCCCTCTGCCTCCCTGCAGGTCATCAGCATCTCCTGGAAAGGAGCTTTCACACTTATGTGGTGCCTGACTTGAATGACTGCCACCCAGGAGACACCTCTAGGTCACCTCGTTATGTACAAGGGAACCTCCATAAGACCTTCAGCAGAGATCAGCAGAAACTGCAGGCCAGAGAGAGTGACATGATATATTCAAACTGCTGAAAGAGTGAAATCTTCCAACTAAGAATATTCTATCCAGCAAAGTTATCATTCAGAATTGAAGGAGAGAGAGAGTTTTCCAGACAAGCAACAGCTAAAGGAGTTTATCATCACTAACTGGCCTTATAAGAAATATTAAAGGAATTTAAACTGAAATGAGAGGGGCTAATTAGTAACAGAAAAAATATATGAAAGTATAATTCTCACCAGTAAAAAAATATATAGTGAAATTCCAAATATCTAATGTAAAGGTGGCGGATTAGTTATTTACAAAGGTAGTAATGAAGGTTAAAAGATGATAGTAAAAGTAACCACAGCTACAATAATTAGTTAAGGAATATATAAGATGAAAAGATGTAAAATGTGACATTAAAACCAAAAAACAAAGATAGAGGAGAGAGGAAAAATGTAGAGTTTTAGAATGCATTCAAACTTAAGTTGTTCTCAATTTAAAGTAGATTGTTATAAATATTAGTTGCCATATGTAAGCCTCATGTTAACCACAAACCAAAAACCTACTACAGGAGATACACGAAATATAAAGAAAACTAATCATGCCACAACAGAAAATCCTCAAATCACAAAGGAAGAGAAAGAAAGAAGAAATAGAGGAACTACAAAATATCCAGAAAACAACGAACAAAATGGCATTAAGGAGCTACCTATCGATAATTACTTTAAATGTAAATGGACTAAATTCTACAATCAAAAGACAGATGGGCTGAATGGATTTTTAAAAAAAGACCCATCTCTAGGCAGCTTACAAGACACTCGCTTTAGATGTAAGAATACTCACGGCCTGAAAGGGCAGGGATGAAACAAGTTATTCCATGCAAATGGAAACCAAAAAAATGAAAGCTAGAGTTCTTAGGCTTACATAAAAAATAGTCGACTTGAAAGCAAAGATGTAATAAGAGGCAAAGAAGGGCATTACATAATTAATAAAATCAGAAGGGAAAGATGTTTCAACCGATACTGTAGAAATACAAAGGATCGTAAGAGACTTTGAACAGTTATACAACCATAAGAAATGGATAAGTTATTGAACACATAGTGTAAATATATATATGCCTTACTGTTAAAGTGTACAGCTGAAACTTGTTGGATTTCGTTAACCAATGTCACCATAAAAAAATTAATTAATTTAAAAAAAATGGATACGTTCTTAGAAACATACAACCTACCAAGACTGAATTATGAAGAAATAGAAAATCTGAACAAAATAATTACTAGTAAGGACATTGAATCAGTAATCAAAATTTCCAACAAATAAAATTCCGGGACTAGACAGCCTCACTGTCTATCAAATATTTAAAGAAGAATTAATACCAATCCTTCTCAAACTCTTCCAAACTCATTTTACAAGGTCAGCATTATCCTGATACCAAAACCAGACAGGATACCACAAGAAGAGAATATTACAGGCCAGCATCCCTCATAAACATGCAAAAAGCCTTAAAAAAATACTAGCAAATTGAGTGCAATACATTAAAAGGATCATACTCCATGATCGAACGGGATTTATTCCAGGGATGCAAAGATGATTTAACAACCACAAATCAATCAATGTGAACACCACTTACCAAAATAAATGGTAAAAATCATAGGATCATCTCAATAGAGGCAGATAAAAGAAAAGCATTTGACAAAGTCCAACATTCATTTATGATAAAAACTTCCAGCAAAGTGGATATAAGAGAACATACCTCAACATAATGAAGGCCAGATGTGACAAGCCCACATATAACATCATACTTAGCAATGGGAAGATGAAAGCGTTTCATCTAATATCAGGAACAAGACAAGGATGCCCACTCTTACCACTTTTATTCTACGTAGCACTGGAAATCCTAGCCAGAACAGCTAAGCAAGAAAAATAAATAAAGGCATTCGAATTGGAAAAGAAGAAGTAAACTATCATTATTTGCAAATGACATGCTATAATATGTATAAAAACCCCAAAGATTCCACCAAAAAAAAACTATTAGAACCAGTCAACATTTAGTAACGTCGCAGGACACAAAATCATTATACAAAAATTTGCTGCATTTTTATACACTAATAATGAACTATCAGAAAGAAGAACAATCTCATTTATAACTGCATCAATAAAGAATAAAATACCTAGGAATAAATTTAACCAAGGATGTGAAAGACCTCTACACTGAAAATTAGAAGTCATTAATAAGAGAAATTGAAGAAGACACGAATAAATGGAAAGATCCACCTTGCTCATGGATTGCAAGTATTAATATTGTTCAAATTTCCATAACGCCCAAAGCAATCTACTATCAAAATTCACAGAATTAGAACAAAGGACTCTAAAATTTGTATGTAACCACAAAAGACCTCAGTTAGGCGAAAGGAACCTTGAGAAAGAAGAACAAAGCTGGAGGGACCATGCTCTCTGATCTCAAACTATATCACAAAGCTATAGTAATTAAAACAGTGTGATATTAGCATAAAAATACACATAGGTCAATGGAACAGAATAGAGAGCCCAGAAATAAACCCATGCATCTATGGTCAATTAGTTTAAAGAATGGAGCCATGAATATACAATGAGGAAAGGATAGTTTCTTCAATAAATGGTGCTGGTAAACCTGGCCAGCCACATGCAAAAGAATGGAACTGGACCACCATCTTACATCACACACAAAAATTAACTCAAATGCATTAAAGACTTAAAGAAACCATAAAGCTAGAAGAAAACATAGGCGATAAGCTTCTTGACATTGGTCTTGGTCATGATATTTTTGGATTTGACACCGAAAGCACTGGCAACAAAAACAAAAAGAAACAAGTGGTACTATATCGACCTAAAAAGCTTCTGCACAGCAAAGGAAATCATCCACAAAACTAAAAGATGACCTACTGAATGGGAGAAGATATTTGCAA
>NW_011888973.1:410550-414053 GCF_000151845.1 Pteropus vampyrus | reverse complement strand
AAGAAAACTTAGGCGATAAGCTTCTTGACATTGGTCTTGGTCATGATACTTTTAGATTTGACACCGAAAGCACTGGCAACAAAAACAAAAATAAACAAGTGGTACTATATCGACCTAAAAAGCTTCTGCACAGCAAAGGAAATCATCCACAAAACTAAAAGATGACCTACTGAATGGGAGAAGATATTTGCAAATTATATATCTGATAAGGGGTTAATATCCAAAAATATATAAAGAACTCACACAGCTCAGTAGCAAAAAAAAACCAATTTGACTAAAAAAGTGGGCAGAGAGTCTGAATAGACACGTTTTCCCCCGCACAAAGACATACAGATGATCAAAAGGTATATGAAAAAGGTGCTCGACATCACTAATTACCAGGAAAATGCAAATCAAAACCACAATGAGATTCCACCTCACCCCTGTTAGAATGGCTATTATAACAAGACAAGGAGTAAGAAGTTTTGGTGCGGATGTGGAGAAAAGGGAACCTTTGTACACTGCAGGTGGAAATGTAAATTGGTGCAGCCACTACAGAAACAGTATGAAGCTCCTCAAAATATTAAAAATAGAATTACTGTATAAGACAGCAATTCCATTTCTGAGTACTTATCTGAAGAAAATAAAAGCAATAACTCAAAAAGACATATGCACCTCCACGTCTGTAGCCGTGCTGTCTGCCATAGCCAAGACGTGGATACGGCCAAGTGTGCATTGATAGATGAACGGATAAAGAAAAAAGGGTGTGTGTGTATATATAGTGACTATAGTTAATCATACTGTATTGTCTATTTGAAATTTACTTCAGAGGGTAGGTCTTAAAAGTTCCCATCACAAGAAAAAAATCAGTAACTGTACAGTGATGGATGTTAACTAGACCTATTGTGGTGACCGCTTCACGATATGTACACGCAGTGAATCATTATGCTGTGCAACTGGACTAACATGATTATATGTCAGTAACACATTTATTATGAAAAAAAGAAAAATCTGGAGATGCTATGTCTCCGCATCGGGTCTTGTCTCCAAATTGGGTCTAGATTCTTGATATCTTATAAATTCTCTCTTTTCTCATAAATCCAAGAAGCACAATTTGGCCAGGCAACACATTTCTTACCAAGAGCCATCCTCCTCCGCTACCAGTTTTCCTCCTTAAATACATGAGAACAAATTTCTCTTAAAAGTTTCTACTTTAAAAGTCAGAAATCTCTTGAGAATCAGTCTTAAAACCGACTTCTAATAAAATCTTTATTGATGTCCTTACCTCGCCATAGTCACTCTCCCCTTCATTAGAATGGCAGAGACTTCAACAAAAATCACTTTTCTCTTCTTCCTAGAAATACTTCTAAGTAACGTTTTCCAGGTTCCCTTGTGTTATGACCATGCTTCTGAGGTTTTGCCAACTCAGATTATGACTGAAAGTGATTGATGTGCCTGGCACATAAAACCTCTCATGGGCTCCTCCAGGCTCTTTTTATGTCTTCCAGTGGGAGGCTCATGATTATAAGGCCCTGCGACTAACACACTCTGGGAAACACGTGGCTCCCTGAATGGCCACCTGAGAAAGAGCCAACCCAACTTGAATGTCCTCCCAGGACTATTATGTGAGCAAGAAACAGATTTCCGTTGTGTAACATCACTGAAATGTTGAAGTTTGTAAACACCACCAAGTCTACCCTAATTAATGAGGGTTCATTAACTAGAGGTTCCTTTAAAGAAGGGGTCCAGCACAGCTTAGGGTGTCTTTGGATCAGCTCCGCTTTGCCCCAAGACTATCATGTCTGTCTCTAAGAAAGTAAGATTTCTACTTGCCAAATTTGATAATAAAACTTATATGCATTTTTAGTCTCAAAATCAGCTGATTACTCAATGTTTCGACTTCAAATATGCAAGGCACCGTTTTGAACCATTTTGATATATAAATCGGAAAGACTACAGAACAGAAACTTACTTGGCAGAGCAAAATGGGAAGGATCTCAGATCCACCTGGGAAAACATATCACATTCAGGAGCGTCAGCGTCTATGTCAGTTTACAGATTCAGTTGGGGTTTTTATATTAATTCGATCTCATTGGCATTTATGTGGAAGCTATAAGAATTTTATCATTGCTTCATATACCTTTAATCATGAGATTAGCAAGTCTTTATTCAGTCCTATTAAAAAACCCCAAAGGATGGTGGTAGCCAGTTCCTACTGGCATAGAATCTAAACTCACTCACTCGAGGGCTGAAAAGCACACAAAGAACCTGAGGACCCAACAGGAGAGTTCATCTCTAGACACAGCACCCCGTGCAGGTAATGGCCGGGTCCCACTGACGTTCTGCGACACACGTCTCTAGTGTCACTACACTGTTCAGTCTCCTCACAGAACGTATGTCCTCTGTTTTTTGGTGACATGTGACTGCTCCAAGGTCAAAGAGAAGAGTGGGAGCCCCAAGCATACATATTTTCCCTTCAGATCATCGTGACTCCACCCCTTTCTGTGAGAACAAAATTCTATTGGCCAATATTCTCTGATTGATGCAGTTTCTGCTTAATACAGAGATTTACTCTCTCTGGAGAGATGGCATAGATAAAAATGCTGCCCAGAGTCAAGGCCACGGCACATCCCTGTCCCTGTCCACTATATCTATCTAATTCACCCTCTTAGAAGATTGACTTGTGCCTTCTCCTCTCACAAATGTTTTATACCTTCTGCTAACGCTCACTCTCGACTAATGACTTGGCTTCCAATTTGCCGAGAATATGTAAGGAAGAAGAAGAAGACTGTGGCAGTCTGCCATGACCGTGGACAACAACATAGCCGTGTTTGTATCCATATACTCCACTTCCTGCCGGTGCTTGTGGATAAACCAATTAAAATGCACCTTTTCATTTTGGAAAACTGGATTCACGATTGAGAAGATAACTTTGAAAATACATTCAGACTGCGGTACAAGTTATCTGGAAAAAAAGGACACGCAGGAAGTCTCTTATGTCCTCTGTGTGCTAGATCCAAGCCCTCTCACCTGCTCAGGGGGCTACCCAGTAACCACCCCTTCTCCTATAGCACCAACTTTCTCTTTGTCACTCCTGTTAGCAGCACGCATGCTGCGTGTGCCCCCCTACCGATTCTTTCCCTTGACGTGCCCCCTCGTGCTCTGGTTACTGTCTTGGGTCTCTTCTCTCTTTGTAAAACATCTCCGAAGAGCAGCCCACATGCTCTGTCTCTAGTTCCTCTGTTATTATTCCCTTTGAGACCAAATGCATGCAAGCTTTGGCCCCCATCAGTCAACTGGAAGGTCACCAAAGACCTCCGATAATCCAAAGTCAGTTCTCAGCCCTCATTTTACTTGACCTTTCAGCAACTTTCAGTGCTACTTCCGATTCCCTCCCTCATGTGTTGTATTCTCTCTCTTCCTGGGAAGTGACTATTTCCCGGTGTCCCTATACGTCACCAACGACTTCTACTCAGTAGCCTGGGTAGCTTCCTTTTCATCTTTTCAACTCTTG
This sequence comes from Pteropus vampyrus, assembly GCF_000151845.1. NCBI lineage: Eukaryota > Metazoa > Chordata > Mammalia > Chiroptera > Pteropodidae > Pteropus > Pteropus vampyrus. The sequence continues at coordinate 410,560 of NW_011888973.1, read as the reverse complement.
TTAGCATCAT
>NW_011888973.1:403979-410500 GCF_000151845.1 Pteropus vampyrus | reverse complement strand
AAGAGCAGCCCACATGCTCTGTCTCTAGTTCCTCTGTTATTATTCCCTTTGAGACCAAATGCATGCAAGCTTTGGCCCCCATCAGTCAACTGGAAGGTCACCAAAGACCTCCGATAATCCAAAGTCAGTTCTCAGCCCTCATTTTACTTGACCTTTCAGCAACTTTCAGTGCTACTTCCGATTCCCTCCCTCATGTGTTGTATTCTCTCTCTTCCTGGGAAGTGACTATTTCCCGGTGTCCCTATACGTCACCAACGACTTCTACTCAGTAGCCTGGGTAGCTTCCTTTTCATCTTTTCAACTCTTGTTAGCATCATGTCGGGATGGATCATTCAGCCTCTTCTCTTTTCTACCCACAGTCATTCCATTCATGATCCCTGAGCCATGGGCAAAGAGAATTTCTGGCCAAGATGGTCTGAGCCCTGGAGCCAGATGAGAATTACAACTAGAAAAATAATGCATTGCAGTCTTTTCTGGCATTCCATGGGCTGCCTTTTCATTTTGTCGACTGCTTCCTTTGCTGTGCAGAAACTTTCCAGTTTGATGTGGTCCTATAAGACTTTACCTTGACTGTGGTTTCACAATGTACTCTATATATGTGTGTGTCAAGTTATCACATCGTACACCTTAAATACATACAATTTTTGCTTGTCAATTCTATCTTAATAAAGTTGGGGGAGAAAAGAATGGAAAGGAAAAAATAGCTTTCACTTTTCAAAACTAGATACGATTATTCAAAATCACCTAGAAAATATTCTCAAACCTTATTTCCAGAGGGTGGGGGAAATGGCCATTTCAAAATATTCTTTGAGTAAAGAAACCTGAAATTCCCGTTAGTTTTTCTTTAAATTGAATGTAAAGCACCACTTCTTTAGTATTTTATGTGCAGAATAGAGAAATTAGCTTAATTCTATACCCACCCCACCCCCACCCATCATAATATAATGACAATGGTGACAAATGTATTGTGACTATGAAAGATGTAATTATTTTCAGGAAATATGTGCTGAGGTATTTAGAGTTCAAGTATCTGACCAAAAAAAAAAAAATGTTTAAATTGTCGAATGTAAGTATTGGGCATATGAGTGTCCATTGTATCATTTTTTTTTTTTTTCAAATTTTTTTTTACAGGTTTGGAAGTTTTCAAAATTTTAAGAATGGGAGTGGGATGGAGTATATAAGGGTAATAAGGATAAAGCAATGGCTCATCGTTTTCCCCCAAAAACTTTCTGAAAAATGTGCACATCGAACCACGACAGTGAGACTGCAGTCCATTCCAGAATAATCTCAGCGCTGCTCTTCCAGGGACTAATTCATATTTTGGCTTTTTCTTCCCCTTTTATAACAAGAAGTCATCCTAATTCCTTTCATATGTCACCTCCATGAAAAAAAAACAAGTTAGAAAATGAAAAAAAACAGCCATCCATTATGATTTTTTTTTAAAAAAAAGCTTTTTAGAATAAGCTTCCAAGGGTGCTTACTATTCCTGACACTCTTTAGAATAAATGTTTTATTATCGCCTCTTGCCTGGTTCCATGCGTTTGTTCTGTGGGTGGTGTGGGGCAGGTGGAGCGTAGTGCAGTGAAATGCACATCTAAAGAATACAGTAGTGAGTGGAAGTCAAGAAGGAGGGGAAAAAAAGGATGTGTGGGAACACGTGGAGTTGGAGGGAAAGGGAACGGTTATGGCGATTGGTACAACTATTAGGAAGTTTCGCTTTTTGAGACGAGATCCCGTCCCCTCAATCATCAGGGCTCTTTCCGTCCTAAATTGTTTCAGGGTTCCTGTGGGTAAAAGGATATTAAAGGCCGTGAAGAGAAAGAGGAGAAGAAAAGATCCTGAGAGGGAAATAAGATTATTAGCGGTTATTAGAGGATAAGAAGGAGATGCGGATAATGGAAAGCTGCTGCTGATGGCATTTTAACTAGTGAACAGTGAAGAGTAAAATCAGCACAATCCCCTGTTCCTGGGTTAAAACAGTACTGGGGCGAAGCAAAAATCACCTCGCTGCATCAACTGTTTTGGAAGTTAAGACTGTGAACTGACCAGACAGCTCACTCGGGAAGACTAACTTGGAGACTCGCCTTGCTTGTCCGCCAATCTAAAGCTGTTATGTCACTTTGTCTAGACCCAAGAAGTTTTCTTCCTCCTCGAATCCACCTTAAAGTGACGCATCCCAGATCCTAAATCTCTATAACTACCCTCTCCTAATTTTCCCATTTTGAGGTATTACTACTAAAATTTGAGCAAAGTGGTACTCTCCCTTATGCGGCCCATCTGCAGGTCTAGCTTTGTTGAATAAGGTTTTCCTGGTGGACGTTTGAGAAGTTGACAGTCAACGCATGGAAGAGGGATATTAGAATTTTAGACATAGAGAAGGCTTGGAGTTCTAGCAAAGAAAAGGAATTTGGACAGTTGTGAGATTAGAAAAAAAAAATATGAGAAAATTACAGAGAAGAAAATGGAGAGTTTTTTAAAAAATATTTAGTCCTAACGGTGAAGAAAGCTTTAAGGTACTTTGAGCAGAGAATCGCAAGAGATAAAATGTTTGGATTCCTTTTTGCTACAGGCATTTGACAAAATATTATTATTTTTAAGATTCTCCATTAAAAGTCCATCAAAAGACATGTCGAGAGCAGACTGGTGGCCTAATTCCCCCTTATTACCTCATGAGGCTTCTCATTTCTGGATAAGGAGTCAATTTGGCACCTTTTTGAAAAGCAAGCGCTATTTTTGGGGACTCTCCCCCATCTCCTCCTCATCCTTCCTCCCCTGCCAGCATGCATGCTCACAGAGCTTCCTCCATTAACTCAGCATCGAACCCCCCGAGATCCTCATCTTTATGCAAGGTACGAGTTAGGATGCCAAGACGTTAAATGCTTCACAGCTATTCTGCATTAACAGAAAGTACGCCCTAGTGAACACCTGGTTGTCTTAAGTCTTTATTTGCCAAGAACTGGAATACTGAAAAACAGACAAATAAAAACTCTGACTTTTTTCTTTCAAAAACTATAATTCATAGCCCACACACTGATCTCTACCGGTCAATATCTTTGAATGTTTAAGAAAATAACTTTTAAAAGTTACTCACACCATGGATTATACAGAAAAATCAACAAATTCTCAAATTGGTAATTATGATCATTACAGATAAGAATTTAATAAAATGAGCAATTAACAGAATTGTGTGTGTGTGTGTGTGTGCACACACACATATGAAGCGAAGTGGTAACCTAAAAATCTAACCTGAAAAAAAAGAAAAAAAATCTGAACTCTTGAGTTGGTAAAATAAATATTTTATACTTAATATTTCTATAATGTGGAAAAATGTATACTCACTAGCATTTTTTACCTTTTAAAAATATTTAGTGGCTTTGGAAAAAGATCGCAATAAAGCTTTAAGCAGAGAAAAAATGAGAACGCTATACTATATATATGCATGATCACAGGAGTCTGTGGGAAGAGTCCACACAGAAATTTGGATATGCATCCATCTGTAAACTAATTATCTCTGTTATGCAATTATTTACTTTTTTCTTTCTATATTTTAATATTTTGACACAAAATATATGAATGTTCTAATCATATACAAGGAATTCATATTATAAAGAATGAAAAAATTGACATTTGCAATTATGAGTAATTATTATATTATATACGCTACATAACTTTTTATATCTAGTTTGTCATGATTATAAATTACCATCTATTTTTAATATTTCTCTGTTAATTTGGATATTAGTTTGATCTGTAGCCAAAGATTATTATGTACTTTATCTAGCTATTTCTCTATTTCTCTCTATATAAATCTAACTATCTTCCTTAGGATCCCATTTTATTTGTATACAGGTTTACTAAGAAGTGAATGAGGTAGAAGCTTTATAGCCCAGCATGTGTATGAAATTCAAGGGCTTAGAAGGTGACACAGAGTAATAAGATTTTCTAAAGGGACGCAATCTGACCCCTATGAGTTTAGACTTGTTATCTCTTTCCACTCAGACTTCCCTTCCATCTCACTTAGAATGAATACAGGCATTTCCAGGCCTTGCTGGTGGGGAGTTAAGTTGGAAAAGCATTTGATTTGGCTTTAGTGGAATACATTTAAGTGGTATGTAGCTGCTCCCGGTATAACCTCATTACTGGTGGCCGTCTGGTGGAGGAAAAGTCTTCAGGGTTGAGAGACTATGGTGCAGGGATAGAAGTCACCCTGTGACACGAACTGTCTCATGACACCTATGCTAGAAGTATGGATAATAATGGAGAGAAAAAATTCAGGATTTATGGAACCAGAAACTAGTTTGTGGAAAATTCTTTCAGGTCTCACAGCACATAAATATGATAAACACAATAAAGATTTTTCCTAATTTGACAGCAGTGCTAAATTTGCATGCGAGGTTTGTAAAGCTGAAATAAACTTTGATAAACTATCGAATGATCAAAATTTTTAAAAATTTCAATTGAACCTACTAGAGATTGAATTATCTTTCATTGTCTCCTTAGAAAATAATTTTAGTAATTATTACCATATAAGGAAGCGATCAAAGAGAATTTATAAGATACAGAAATAAGTATTAAAGACTTTTGTCAGGCGGTTAATAAAAAACATTATTTTTTTTCCTGAATTTTGTGATGTTTGTGGCATTTGTTAGATTTAATTTTTTTAATTTGCCGTGATTCTTTTTCTCATTCTAAAAGATCTTTATCATTATATCTAATTTTGTGTCTACTATAATTTTGTGTTCTTTTTCTTAAAGAGGGCTCTCAAATTTATATCAGCTTTAGATTAAAACCTGGATCCACCTGTGTGTTTGTGTATGCATGTATGTATGTGTGTATGTGTGTGCACGTGCATGGAAAATAATTAAAAATTATGGAAAGGTATGTATCAAATTTTTATTACGGACTCCCTTTTTAAGAATGGCGGTCAACTGAGGTTTAATGACATGCGATGAAACGTTTTCAACTTTGTAGTTCATCTACTTCTTTTTAAATCAAGTCCTAAAATGTATTCCTAATTGTAAATTAAGTTTTAGTACATGAAACGTAACATACAGCCTTTCGATGATCGGCTTTGTTTTCTGTTTCCCATTTTAGACCAAGTATGAAATCTTTTCCTGTTCACTTTCTTCTCATGAACAGAATCCTCACATTAGCTGAATAAGGATGCGTGCGATTTCATTTGACATTCTTTTCTCTTTCTCTCTCACTGCTGTGTATTTTAGTTCCAATATAGACTGTTTTGTTATTTTAAAATCCTTTCAGTATTTTGATATTATTTCTTATAAGAAGAAATCGATTTGGAACTTAGAGTAGTCCACAGAAAAGATGCCCAGCTTTATAACACATTGGTAAGAAATAAAACGCCCGGCCCAGGCAGTTGAAGGAAGAGCTAACATACTTTGCGTCTGCACAGTGTGGATACACTGGAGCCACAAGGACCCTTTTCCCATGGTGTCCTTCTTGGGGCCACTTCAAAGACATTAGTCTGTTACACAGAGGTCTCTAGGTAACCTCATTTGGCAATACAGCTTGGATCTATAAATTATGAAGGTTTTTGGCGGCATATCCTACAACCAAAGACACACAACCCATGAAGAAAACATAAGGATTCTGCCCAAGTTCCTCTTAAAATGAAACTCTGATTACACAAATCTCTCCTGAGTTGATCTCGGGCACTGAGTGTTCACAGCCACCACACACTCCCCACTGGAGCTCAAGGACCTTTCTGCCTGTAGACAGCCTCCCACCTCCGAATGGCTCCGAGCTGATTTTAATCTAAGTTAGACTGAAGATCTCAAGATTTTGAGGGAAATCTGTCCAAATTATAAGTATCCAGGCACCCGTTCAAAAAATTCTGAACAGATTAAGTTCCTGAAACTATCACCAAAACTCAAAGATTATGTTAAATGGAAAGATGCAACCATGTGAAGTCCCCCTCACACGTCTCTGCTTTTTGGGTGTGAGGTTTCGCGAAGTCATTTATGCCATTTTTTGGAGCAAAATCTTGCTAATTATTAGATCTAGGTGATGAGTTTACGGGGGTTCATGGTAACAGTCACGTCGCTTTTATGTATGTTTGAGATTCTGTCCTAATAAACATTTATGTGTGCTTTGGCAAGACTCAGGACCAAAAGGCTCTGGAGCATCAATAAATTAATGTAAGTGGGGCGGGCCGAGTGGTGGCCGAGTGTCTGCAGGGAAATAAAGCCAGTGTGTACTCTCACACGCAGGGAGTTCTGTGGGCTTGGAGTAATGACGCTCCTGTTTCGGACCGCTCCCTTCCAGAGTCAAATCACTGGAAAGCCCCTCCCCGCCAGTTCCATATCATTTTGCAAGGAGCTGTTGGAAAGGCGTTATTCATTCTGTCTTTGTATCAGGAGGTCCCAGGTCGTGGATTCCAGAAAGCAAGAGTGCAGGGTTAGGCTCATTAATTAATGCATTTATTTCTTCACTCATTTAACAAGCACTTATTGAACGCCTACTGTTTTTCAGGCATCATGTAAATGCTGAATAATAGGCCT
>NW_011888973.1:390951-403929 GCF_000151845.1 Pteropus vampyrus | reverse complement strand
AATTAAGTTTTAGTACATGAAACGTAACATACAGCCTTTCGATGATCGGCTTTGTTTTCTGTTTCCCATTTTAGACCAAGTATGAAATCTTTTCCCGTTCACTTTCTTCTCATGAACAGAATCCTCACATTAGCTGAATAAGGATGCGTGCGATTTCATTTGACATTCTTTTCTCTTTCTCTCTTACTGCTGTGCATTTTAGTTCCAATATAGACTGTTTTGTTATTTTAAAATCCTTTCAGTATTTTGATATTATTTCTTATAAGAAGCAATCGATTTGGAACTTAGAGTAGTCCACAGAAAAGAAGCCCAGCTTTATAACACATTGGTAAGAAATAAAATGCCCGGCCCAGGCAGTTGAAGGAAGAGCTAACATACTTTGCGTCTACACAGTGTAGATACACTGGAGCCACAAGGACCCTTTTCCCTTGGTGTCCTTGGTGGGGCCACTTCAAAGACATTAGTCTGTTACACAGAGGTCTCTAGGTAACCTCATTTGGCAATAAAACTTGGATCTATAGATTATGAAGGTTTTCGGCGGCATATCCTACAACCAAAGACACACAACCCATGAAGAAAACGTAGGGATTCTGCCCAAGTTCCTCTTAAAATGAAACTCTGATTAATTAATGCATTTATTTCTTCACTCATTTAACAAGCACTTATTGAACGCCTACTGTTTTTCAGGCATCATGTAAATGCTGAATAATAGGCCTGCCTAGGACCTAGTCCCTAGCCTTGAGGACGGACCACCCAATGAGGAGGATGAATGTATAAGTGGACAACCACAGTAAAACAGCCCGCGTTCTGTAACAGAAATACGAGGAAAGCTAGGAGAGCACACAGGAAGCGACTACTCCGTTGAAGATATTCCCTAAGCACAGAGAGGAGCAGCGCGATTTCTTTATTTGCTGATATCCAGGGAAAAGAATTCAAAAAGTGAGCTTAAATAACACTCACCCAGTCGGTTGCCCGGAGGTAGAAATGACTGAAGTGTTAATGAGTAGTTCAGTAAAGATCAAGCCTGTAGTTAGAGCGATAATTGTGTGCACAACACACATTAAGCATCAAATAGTAGATGGAAAAAATGGGTGGGTGGGTGGGGGGAGCAGGAGGCTGTCTCCCCACACTGATGCTAGACCACAGAGGGTCAATTTTGTCCCATTATCTCTTAATTTAGATGTTTACGCTCACTCCTCTGAGCTTTACTCCTTCTACAGGACGTTTCTGTTTAACCTTGAACTAAGCCACCCCGAGCTAGGCTTTCTGAAGTTCTGTATCTTGTTTCTGTATCTTCTAAAACCCTCTACCAGAGCCTTGCATAAGAAGCGCCCAATAAATATCGATGGAATGAATAACAAGATTCTTACTGGAATTTGTGAATAATGCTATTCACTTAGATGTATGGTCCTTCTCGGAGTTGAGAGGTTGACTGAAGAAGCAATGGCAGAGTGAAAAATGAGACAACCACGAGGCAGTGTGAGAAGCGTAAGGGAACAGGGAGCCATGCTGAAAACGCTGACAGTCCTGAGGAGAAAAATCCTGTTTCATTTCCGTGGTTCCCTTGGAGCAACTCCAAGGTCACTGAGATTTCTGTTTTAAGTCTCGTTCGCAATTTATTGTGTGTATGTGTGTGTGGACAACTGTTGCAAGGATCTTTAGAGAGCGGGGCTTTTGTTACTAGTCCCTCGGCACCATGGCATACAGAATATTAAAAAGACTCAAACTGGCCAAAATCCAGGGGAGAGAAGACAGACTGAAGAGATAAGGCAGGTAGTTAATCTTCTGGAAGGTACTGCAAGTGAAGACAGGTTTGTTCACCCAGCTAGCTGTTGCAAGTCTACTTTTGTATGATTTGTTATCTTACCCAGTGAGAAATCTATGTCTTGACATTGAATCACAAAGCAAGGAATGCCTGGGTCACTAAATAAGGTTAGTCAATGAAAGAGAAAAGCCTTTTAGTCAAACTTTATCCCAGAAGTGAAATCCAGGTGAAATTTGGCCCCACGTATAAATGTCTCTAAGCACATTTATTATGACTTGACGAAAAGAGAAACCAATGAATTGGCAATGAGCCTTATTATTACAAAGCAATCTTTTTTATCATCATTCAATAATGACTCTAGATGGATATCTCAGCCAGAAAATTGCACTTAGTGCAGAAAATTATATTATATATTACCATAAAGATGACATCTCAATTGTCAAAATCATTAAGTGCTACCTAGGTGAATAGCATAGACACTACAGAATTCGCAAATGGGCGAATGTTTTACATTCATTCTCTAATGTGTCTTTTCTTGGCTTGACATAAGCAAATGTATTTTAATAGAACTAATATCGGCTTGAAGGACAAGCTTAAATATTTTTGTCATCTTTGAAAATGTAGCATACACGATTGGTATAATGGCTTTCTTTCCTCCCCAAACCGCACAAGATGTCCCCACTGTACAGCTGACACTGTGGCTTCCTTCTCTACATCGATTGCAGCTTTGCCCACTATCTGTAAATCTGCAGCCTGAGGGACTGACCCCCAGCTCCAGAGGCAAACTCTGATTCATCTAAGGCAGTCGGGATAATCGTGTGGGCCTTGATAAAATGTTTGGTTGAAGGATGCAGACTTGGAATTTTCCTGGACACAGGCATTGACTGAGAAATGGATATATGTCTCATTCTGGAGGCTCGAGGAGAGGTTTCCTGAGTTTTTCTAGAAAGGATGTCTTTTCATTCTTACGAGAGTTTGTTTAAGCAGCTCTTTCTCCTCCTCAGCATCACGGTGCATGGTTGTAAAGCCATAGGAAATGGCTAAGGCACGACCGAGGGACCACACGGAAATGGAGCTGAAGCCATTGGATTTTCGCTGATCCCAAACCTTGTCTGTCACTTAGACTTATGCTTTCATGTGTAAATAATTCTGTTACTTGAAGCCACCGTCTTTCTTTTACATGCTAAATAGATACCTATTTAAAATAACGTAGATATTAGAGTTCCACGATAAATATCTGCCCAACCAAGACATAATAACCAAAACCAATAGATGAGTCTTGATTATAAAGGAAGGGAGAAGAGAATAGAAGAGAGGAAAGAAAGGAAGAGAGGATGAAGAGAGGAATGAGGGAGGGAAGGAAAGAGGAAGAAAATAGAGGAAGGGATAGAGAGAGGGGGAAGAAAGTGCTATGCCGTATGGGAGTGTGTGTTTAACTCTTCAAAAACCTACGCTCTTTTCCAGAGTGGCTGTATGTTTTCACCAGCAATGTATGAGAGATACAGGTTTTCTCCATCCTTCCTAGTATTTGGTGCTATCAATATTTTTTATTTTCGTCAGTCTGATAGTTGTGTAGTGATAGCTGATAGTGATTTTAATTTTCATTTCTCTAAAGGCACACAATGTTGAATATCTTTTCATGTGTTTATTTGATACCCTTATAGCTTCTTTGGTGAAGCATCCAATCGTTTTGCCTATTTTCTAATTGGATTGTTTTCTTTCTTATTATTGACTTTATAGAGATTATATATTCTGTATGCAAACAATTTGTCTGATGTGCGATTTGCAAATATTTTCTCCTAGTTGCTGAGGAATTTTTCATTCTTTCTGTCCTTTCGCCTTCTAGATTTGCAGAGCAATAGTTTTTTCTTAACTTTATGAATTCCAATTTATTTAAATTTTTTTTATAGAGATGCAGTTGGTATCATGTCTAAGAAATCTTTGCCTCATCCTATGTCATGAAGAACGAAAATTCATTATTATTTTCTCTTATTTTATTATATCTTTAGCATTTCCATTTCTTGGTCACCTACTTTTCCGTTTTCCTTTTTGCCATCCCCCTCGTCCACGTCCTTGTCACCTGGCCCTATCTCAGCCCTTGTTTCAGACTCCAGAGGAAGCGTATCAACCTGGGCCAAGTACTCATCCTCACATGGGTCCAATTCATAGAGGCCTCTGGATGGGTCAGTGATAGTTCCTACTCTTTGCTTTGGTCCTTTCATTTGGGTGACCTGTCCAGACGCACTTCTTTGTCAGCATTTCCTTCCCTAGCTGAAGACCAAGGAAAACATAGGCCCATCTGCGTACCCAGGGTTGGATAACAGAGCGAAAGGCCAGATACCTTGGACATATTATTTATAAAAGTTAGTAAATTGCTGATGTTACGTTCAAAGGGAAACAAATGTGCAGCCAAGAGTAGCTCAAAAAGAAAGGCTCCGATTTTGAAAAGCTAGACTGAAGAGGAGAGCCAAGAAAAGAAGCTAAATTCGAGAAACCAGAGAAGCAAAGGAAATATGAGATTCGATATTGGCAGGGGTACTGAAAATGTGAACTGATAGAAGCTAAGGTATTCCTATTAATTTTAGAAATAAAGTCAAGAGCGATAACATTCTTACAGTTAAATTGACTCTGACAGTTACTGTTTTAAATATTCTCTATCAGTAGTTCTCAAAGGGCGATCCAGGGAAACTCGCTGGATCCCCAAGACCTTTTTAGGGATCTGCAAGTTCCAATCTATTTCCATAATGATAGAAACACATTATTTGACATTTTCACTCTTCATTCTCTTATGAGTGTACTGTGGAGTTTTCCAGAGGCAATAAGATGCACGATATTATGATAGGTTGAAAGCAGAAGTATACAGGAGAATGTGGCTGTCTTCTATTAAGCCAGACAAAAGAACGTATTTTTTTAAAAAAATATAAAACAGTATATGTATATTTTTGTTTTGGTATAGAGAGCTCGGTACGGAGGGAGTAGGTGGACCTGGAGAGAGACACATACAAAGCCTCCAATAAGGGAACCCTTTGATCAATTTAATTTATTCGCTTTAGACTGTATGAAAATGTATATTTAGTGTCCAGTCTGAGGAGCATTCTCTTCACTATTCTGTATTCCCCTCCAGGAATTTCCATAGCTTCATTATAATTTGTTACACTCTCTGTACCTATGTTAGCTGTATTGTGGGGATACTGCAGTAAAGGATAAAGCAACCTGGGCAGCACCCACTGAGAGCATCATGATGCTCTAACAGCGGTCCCCAACCTTTGTAGTACCAGGGACCGGTGCTCCTGTGAGAATCTAATGCCTGATGATCTGAGGCGGAGCTGAGGCGGTGATGCTAGTGCAGGGGAGTGGCTGCAGACACAAATGAAGCTTTGCTCTTGCGCCTACTGCTCACCTTCTGCTGTGTGGCCTGATTCCCAACAAGCCACAGACCAGTACTGGCCCAGGGGTTGAGGACCCCCGCTCTAGAAGACAGAGGCCAGCCCAGGGTTTCAGGGGCTGACTAGCAACAGAGCAGAACATTCTTGCCAAAGAATTCCCGAGGCCCGTGAAAGGGAAAAGACAGCCAGGGAGTGTAGCCCTAGGGAGGAGGAAAGAAATATTCTTAAAAAAAAAAAAAAAAAGTTTTTAGTAAACAAATATGAAACACTAATTGTCTGTGAAATAGCTGTTGTTGATTCCAGTTCTGTATCTCGCAAACTGGAATACACCTATGGCGTTCGGAATGAAAAGCAAAACATAAAATGATGTGTTCTTGTGGAGCGTCAGTTTTATCTGATGGTAATTTAAAATGTGTATTTCTATAAAAACAAACGTAACTGTATTACAAAGCAGAACACAAAACTCGCATATCTTTAAGATGAACCACAGTTCGGTGGGACCTTATTGGCTGTCAGCGTTGCAGGAACTGGACAAAGTTTCCCGCTCACGCGTGCCACACCTCCGTCTCCTAGTGCCAAGACTGTATTTCATAGAGTATTGCTGTCATTTCACTAGGTCTTCCATCTTAAAATGAAACTATATGTTGAAATTTTAATGATACGGAGAAAGAATCAAGAGGAGATCATTTTTATATCAAAATGATCCAATATTCTATATGTTCAAAAATTGACCATTGATTTAATGTGTTCCTTTTATAAAGTTTAATATATAATTTATTGCTGATCCTTCATCTGGGAGAAAAATAGTAATAGTTGTTTAACTGGCAGTCAAGTGGAAACAAGATAAATTATTTTGTAGTTATATTAGTACAATAAATATAGTCAATAAAGCCTGATAAACTTTGACTATGTAGCATGTATTTCATGAGGCCTTTTTAAGGGTCTCTTTTTTCCTGTAGCATAAAATTTAGTCTACAACAGTATTTGAGCAGTATTGTGGTTTCTTAACCACAATAAGAAATGAATCAATGTACGCATTGTTGAAAAGAAAGTCATACTAGAAGCTCTTAACTTCTAGAATATATATTTTCAGAAACCTGTAAGTATTCCAAATTGTTTCTATAATTTTCTACACATATTTTTACACAACAAATTGATCTCCTTTTAAACTTCAGCTAAAATTTTATGTATTATTTGTGCTCAATTTCTATAAATTTTTGAGGAAAGATAGTCTTATAAAAGTTTAGTTGTACAAATCTCTTGTTTCACATGTGAAATAGATATTGGGCTAAGATATATAATAATCTAATTACAGCAAAATTGAATTGCACTCTTTAAATTGTCTGCATGTATTGCCTTAGTAAGAAATCCACAATCTTAGAACCTGTCTCTTTCTTTTCGCTTCCATTATCAAATTAACATTGGACTTTTCTTTATTTAATTATTCATTCTTTGGAGTGGAGAAAAATTGGAAAAAGATAACTAAAATGCTTTTTCAACAAATAGACTGTTTTTAGAGCAGATTCAGGTTTACAGAAAAATTGAGTGGAGAGTACTGAGATTAGACACAGAGCTCTCACACTGCCACACACGAGGCCCCTATTAGTAAGGTCTTGTGTTAATGTCATAGATTTGTTACAATTTATGAACCCAGGAAATAGAATCATTTTTTTAAATTTAAATATCTATAATTGCCTTCTATTTTACTCACAAAAGTCATTTTCTGAAGAAAGACACTGCCCTTGACATCCTATTTGCCAACCACCATGCACACTCATTCACACTCACACTACGTGCCCAGCGGAAGGCTCTACTCCACACAGTCACTCAGGGACTGTAGCTGGGGGAGGTTCTATCACCTCAAGGGCATTTCGTGCAGGGTCCTGCTGCTTCAGGTGTGGTCTGTAGATGGGTGCCACTGATCTTCTTGGGCACTTTGTTAGGAATGAGGAGTCTCAGGCCCCACCTCGGACCCCGGTCAGGATCTGCCTTTTAACCAGACACCCAGGTGATCCATATGCACATTCGAGTTTGGGAAGAGTGAGGCTGGAAGATAGGCCGAGAACCCTATGCCAGGGGAAGGGGGATGCCAAACCCAACACTGACATTTTATTACCTCAGCCCAGAAATGACAAAATAGCTTCCCCTACAAGCCCAGTGACTGGAATCAGATATACGTGGCCTCATCTAACTAAGAGGAAGCTGGAGAACATAGGTGAACACATGAGATATTTGATGAGCATCACTGTCACCACACAGCTTCGATATCTTAAATTGATAAAGGTTTTCTGAGTAATTATGGGTGAAAACTTTCAGAATCCTGAATGTGAAGGCTATTCACTTTAACATCAATTACAAATTTATCTTTTCCATTTTTGTTAATATGAATAAGTAATGTAACTGCTTCATACCAAATGATGCAATAAATTTGATTAATCCATGTGCTTGACTCAGATGTTCCAGGAAAAACTCCAATTCCACTTAGCTCCGTTTTTATCATAAATATTGACAGTCAGGATCAAAACTGATGTATATGTGCCACGATATTTACATACCCCAAGAAGTTCCTGGATCGTTTATAAACTTCACGTTCTTTGAACAAACTGTAGTAAAATCGATTACAGTCCTCAGGCAATTCACTTGATATCGATTATCATTTTCATTCAAAGCCAATGTTATAGTTCAATAATTTTTTTGAGGTTAACGGAGTCCTTATTTGTCACACATTGGACAAAATACAGGTAAACTTTAAATAACACAGTACCAGAGGTGAACAGGTAAATTTTAAATAAGGGACAAGAGTAGAGTCTAAGAATGAAAGTTCCATTATTACTCAGGAGAATGTAGTAATCTAAGATCCTTCATAATGTGTGTCATTGTCAGAAAACAAAATGAAGGTCACACTAATGACATAACAAAAAATGGAGATCTGAGCAAAAATCATAGGTCAGTACAACTGTATTTGGAATAGGAAACCATGACAAATGTTTGGGAATATTTTTAAAGGGCTAGCTCAAAATATCAATTCATTCATTCACTCAACAGTATTTATTCTCATTTGTGCCATGAAGAATTTTAAAGCCACTGCCTAGTCTCTCTTACATCATTATCCTTAGTCGATTTTTTTCTTATCCTTTACATCTTTTGAAATGAGGCAAGTTAATATCAACCATACTAAGTAGGTCAAATATTTAGAGTTCTTGCAATAAAGGAGGATATTATATAGTGAGGATAAAAATATGTATCCATTATATAGAAAATGAATGTAGAAACTTAGTGTAGGGTCTGACACCTGGTTAACTTCAAGAAATGATAATTATTATTTTAGAAAATAACTTTTTGTTTGATCTCATCCGGCATCCCTAACATTGTAGGTATCACTGCCATGATGTTTCTGACTGAGATTTATCCAGTCTGCATTAGAGCATTTCCATCGACAAGGAGCTCACTAACTTACAAGGCTGGCCAATCCATTCATGGACAATTCTCATTTTTAAAATATTTTTTCCCTATGCAGATCCCCTCTTATGTGGGTCTGCCCTTTTATTACTTACCTATAGTTGGTCTTATTAACATCTTCTGGAGTAATCTGATATAAATGTGCATATTTTAATTTGATGTCAAAAGTAATGGTGTCAGAAATTTTTTTGTGAAAGGTTAGCAGTTTTTTTAATTCCAGATGTTCCCTATTACATAGTCACCCTGTAAAGTACGTCTAGGCTTAACCCACCTATTAAAACAAAAGCTTAAGCCACTGATGGCTGCATAAAAAAGTAGCTATAGGTCGTGTACACAACAAACCTCAGATATCTGATGAAGAAAGAAACATGATGCACTTTTGAAAACCACTTAGTGTTTTTGCCTTAACTCAGTTCAGAGAGCGCAAACTGGTCATGAACGATCTCATATCTGGAAAATTGAGAACTGAAAACAACTGGAAAAACAACTGGGGCTCTGTGGGAACTCTGTGACCAGAGCACTAACAAAAGTAACAAGAAGCCTAATGAAGGGTCCCAGTAAAGTTAAATTTCTAATAGCATCACTGTCAGAAAATCCTTTGCAATGTTCTACCTGTGCTTCCTGCTTCCAGCAAGTAAACGGCCACTTCTTGCTCTCAAGACACCTCAGAGATATTCTGCATTTTTTTTTTTTTTGGTAGCTCTTCATGTATCATGAAGATGGTCTTTTTCATTTGGAGATGCTCGCCCCTGATTTCTTCAAAACATTAACAGGATGGGAATAATCGTGCATGAACCAATATAAACACCACGTTAAGCTCATACCATTACATAATCTGCCAATAGCACAGGAGGTGGTTCAAATCGAAGAAACAGATGATAGAAGAACAGACTACAGGACCAGGTAATTCCACCCTGGGAGTCTTAATTCTCCAGGTGCTTTTCAACTGTCGCAGGATAGAGACCCTCAAGGACATGCAGTACGTCGGTCCTTGAGCAGGGAGGGGGTCATGGGCTAATGACACTCGCCCCTCCAACAAGCAGGCTGTACTTAAGAAGTCTTTGAGGTGAGCAGAGGCATGTAAAAATTTTATTTATTTGAAATTTACACACCACTTACTCCCAAAAGCGACCTCAGGCGACTGTGAAGAGGAAGGGCTGCGTGCCAAAGAGAATTTCATGCCCCTTTTCTCTGTCATAACATATAAATCAGACATCATTTCTACCTCAAGTTTAGTGGCTCCAAATGGATCGAGAGCTTAGTGATTAAGAACATAGATTTTTGGACTTAAACAAATCTAGGTCTGCATCTTGGCATGTCACTCACTAGCTGTGTGACACTGAGTTAGTTCCCTTCCCCAAGCTTTGGTTCCTTCCTCTTTGAAATGAGGTTAATATCTTACCAAGTTTTCAGGAGAGCTGGGTAAGATAACATATGTAAAGCGACACAACAAATAACTATTTTTTTCATTATTATTATTCTATTTTTTTGTCAATTTTTGATCTCATTCAGTGCAATCATAGGCATGTAATATCTATCTATATGTTAAGTGGCTTCGAAAATTTTAATTTACAGAGGAAATTTATTTCTATAGGTCCTACTTTGCTTTTTAAAATGATAGCCCGAACTCACAATATATCCTGGTGTCCTTTAGTGGTGCTGAAGGTCACTGGAAACAAGCCACATATCGTCAAACCAGACAAGTAAAAGTGAACTGTCAAGTACTAAGTGAGCAGGGGACTCTCTTTGTTTAGTCGATAAAAGCGACTGGACCTGGTTATCTTTCCTGCCTCTTTCATTAGCCCAGAAGACGTGTGGAGGTTGTAACTCAAGCTGTTTCTATATGAGATAAAAAAAAAAAAAGAACCTCTTTCAGAGTATTAATATTTTAACAACCAGTTGATAAACCTAGCTTCCTAAGTGCATGTGCGAAAAAAACAGAAAGGATATTAATGTTGGGAGAACTTTTTCTTTATATTTTTGATTAGTTTCGAACTGAAGCTTTTAGTAATGATTCCGGTATGTGAGTCAGGAAAACACATCATAGTCTGAAAAAAAAAAAGAATATGCTCCATACTAGCCTGGTCCTGGATGGTGTCTCTTCAAATGGCTACTTGTCCTGCAGGCTCTTGCTTCTTCAAGTGTCACCTCTGGACCGGCAGCACCGCCTAGAACTTGTTAGAGAGGCAAGATCTTGGATCTCACCTAGGCCTACTGAATCAGAATCTGCATCTAGAAAGACCTGGGCTCATTCCGACACACTTAAATTTTGGGGAGCCCTGCTTTCTGTGTACTTCTAACTTCAGCATCTTTCTGTTACTTTTACTCTCACAAACAACATCCCACGCTCCCCTACTACAATCTGGGTAACTCTTGGTATAATTTCTACTATCTCCCAATATATGTATTCCTCCAAAATGCACGTTCTTCGAAATCATACTAAAGTAACAGGGTTGCTGTAAAAAATAAGTCTGGGAAAGACAAATCCTTGGCTTCTTGGCAACCGGGGTCACTAACTAAAAATATAATGGTGCCTTCAGAGATAACGTGGGCAGGAGGCAGGCACTCAGCGTGACTGGAGGCTGCTTCAAGGACATTAAAAATTCACGCACAAGGAAACAATGAAGTGGCAATGCGGAGACCATGCCAACGAAGTGGTGGTCTGCACATCGGAGGATGAACAAGCCACCGGAAGTGGGAAGCAGAGGGAAGCAGGGATTCAGCTTCCTGGATTCAGCTTTCCCAGGCGCAAGAGCTCGTTTTTACGTTGTCTTAAGAGAGAGCCAGAAGGACGCTTATCTGTGCAGCATCCAAGCTAATGGATTTTTCTTTTCCCACAGAAGGTTCTAATTATTGCTGCACCAGCTCTCTTCGCTTAAAATTAGTCACATGAGTCAACATCGCCTTGCCTTTCTGTTGACGTCATGCCCGTATTTATAAAGGACATCGAGATCATTGTTTTTATAGAAACAGGTATTCTGATAGTAATATAGTCTTTTCTATAATGCCCCCATGAACTAATTCTCACTAAAGTGTTAAGGACTCATTTTAGGTGTGTTTGAAAAAAGCCATGTGTAATATTCAGAAATGAATTTTAGTGGTTTCAGATATTTTAGAGATGTATTTCAAAAGAGGTCCCTCTCAAAATCTTCTAAACCACACCACACGAGCAAACACTCATACCCTGCTGTCACCTTTATTCCATCCCTCCTTTATTCTTTTCTGCCTACCTTCCTTCAACTATTATTTATGGAGCATCCACTATGTGCACGGCGTTGCGTTGGATGCTATAGATAAAAGGTATCTTATAATGGGAAAACCGTTTTTAAGGAAACTATTTAAAGATCAAGAAAGAAGCACAAAAATTGACCAAAGTTACATTTTATAAAAATAAAATCTATACAGAACTATTAGAGGGGAACGAGTTATTTATCCTGAATAGGTTGTCAAGGGGTCACCTCACGAGTAACTGCAAGTATTGAAAATGCTATTTGTTCAAGTAGATTGTCCGGCAATTCTCAGGGGCTCTCCAGAGAAAACAAAGTGACTTAAAACTGAGAAAAGGGGATTTGATTTGGTGTTTAAAGGGCTATCCAAAAATGAGAGATATTAAATGCTGTAATGGTGTATCATTCTCGACATGTGGAAAGGTCGGATCCTGCAAACTTAGAAGGAGGATTATTACCCAGTGGAAAACCTCATCCTGTTTCTCAGAAATACATCTTATCTTGCCCTTCCAGGGCACGTGCTAATAATTCACTCATATGAAGGTGGGAAATAATCATTTAGGTCGCACTCAAATTACACAAAGCTTTGGTCCTCCTCGGAAACTGTCTGGGTTATAAAGCAGAGAGATAAGGATGCAATTCATTAGCACCATAGCCCGGGCTGGCAGGACCTCCCCTTGTGTGTGATGAGTCACCATTATCTCCATCGTCACGGGCACCACCTGTCCATGGCAACAGTTATCGAGGCATTTTCTATGTGCCTGACATTCCCTGCACGTAAGAGATTCACATGCATCCTCAGATCTAATTCTCGCAAGTTTAGACAACCTTATGCCTGTGCCCACGTGAACTGGGATGTCACTGTGCGTGTGAGAGTACACTGCCTCAGATCTCACGAAAATCAGTTAGCCTGAAATCCTTGCTTTAGCCATCCTAAAGTCTGGACTGCTGGCAAAGTTTCAGTTACATGAGGTGATCTGGAGATCTGATGTACAGCATTGTGACTATGGGTTATGTGGTACTACGGCCTTGAAATTTGCTAAGGAGGTAGATCTTAGGTGTTTGAGCACCAAGAAGGAAAAGAAAGAAAAAAAGAAAAAAAGGAAGGAAGGAAGGAAGGAAGGAAGGAAGGAAGGAAGGA
>NW_011888973.1:388648-390822 GCF_000151845.1 Pteropus vampyrus | reverse complement strand
AGTATTAACCTGACTTGCATGTGTCCCCCTCACTGAAAATTCTCTACCTGAATATCTTGTAGAAAAGTAGACGGACCCACTGCCAATCCCAATAGTTTATCTTTCAGGTCTTTGAAGGAGACTGTTTTATGTGAAGGGAACCCGTCCTGTGCACCTTAATATCAATAACTAGATCATCCCTGACTTCACCTATTTGTCAATAGATATTTTATGCAAAAACAAACAGCTTATGTGAGTGATTAACCCTAAAACTATTGGTCGATCATAAGGCCATGATTGTTGATAATATACTCCAGAAATCTGAAAAAATCATTCATGGGTTGCTGTTGTTTGTGACGCCTTTAAAATTCACTACCAACTATACCAAGATTGTTGATAATATACTCCAGAAATACTTATAACGATGAACATGACAGTATACAATTGTAAAACATAAAACTTTGATGCCATGTAAACTTTTAATTTGGTTCCAATTGAAAATAAACAAGCTAGGTTTCTCTTATGCCGAATCTACCTTGGGGTCAAAATATATAGGTATAGAATAATTTTCCTTGATTTTTAAAGACCTGAAGAATGTAAAAGGACCAAAAGAGACAGAAATTTGGCCTCGGTTTAATCACAGTTTGAGGGACAAATGTTTCACTACTTGAGGACTAGGTGACAATGAAATTCTAGAAGGTTGATTAGCGCTTCTTGTTAAAAAGGGCTCTAGGTGTAAAACCCAGATCATGCCTCTGACCTTGCCATCTCTTCACATTATGCTCCTCTTTTCACGGTTGGGAAAATTATGTTGTTTTGGAAAATTTTAATGAAAGAGAAGGCAGAGGAGGTACATATGCTATCGAAAACATTTATCAGTTCACCTGGAGTGAAATTTAACTAAAGCAAAGATTTATACATGCACATGTAACAATTAGCTGAGCTGTTGTTAACAGCTTACCAAAAATATCATAGGGAAAAGGCTTTTAAACAATAATTCATCACTACAGAATTGGCCTGTCAGTGAATACAATAATCTCTTTCAACAGAACAATGCACTTCTTAAAAAGTATAATTTGCTGTTTCATCATAGCTCTATCCACCTTGGATCTGAAATGCTAATCATTCATGGGTTGCTGTTGTTTGCGACGCCTTTAAAATTCACTACCAACTATACCAAGATTGTAAACACCTGTGTGTTTCTGCATACATATGTATAGAAAATCAATATGGCTATGCTAAAGTGTTTGAAAAAATATTAAAACTATCTCAGCAGTTCTACAGATCCATTACTACTTTGATTTCCTTTTATGGTATTTTTTATGTTTTTGCAATATGAGAAAATATATGATCCCAGTTTATTTATCCTTCTTGGGAGAAAGATAGTTCACCAAGTCAATTAAAGTTCCTTTTGGATATGTATCTTACAAAGTGTAAAAAGTCTTTATCCAGATGTTAAAATGAACAAATGAATATTTAACATAATTTAACAGGTCTTTTCACGGGATCCTCCTACACAGTCATTCTCAGGCTACAGAAAAAGAGAGCGGGAGAGAGCTTCCTTGGAGACAATACTGAATACACCAACCAACAATCCTAAGCCTTTGGGTATTTTTCGGATGATTTAGAAATTTATCACAGGAGTCTATACAGCCTTCCTATGAGAGCAAAACACTGGCTAGCTCTCAAATAATTCTGGCAATTTATAGTAGCCTAAATGAGGGGGCCTTTATTCATTCATTCATTCATTCATTCATTCATTTATGTTAATCTAAGAACTCTCAATTTAAAAGGAGACAGTATGTAAATCAGGTGAAAATAGGTAAATTTTTTGTGGACAAGAGCAGGACTCAAACCACTCTGAAGGCGTCCTCCACGAGACACTGACTACAGCCATTTGAACACACCTTCTAATAAAATGAAGCGCGAGTCACATTGTAAAATTTTCTACTTGGTATAAGGGAAAGAGAACAGGACATTGTATCAAATGACTTCATTTCTCATTCCAGGACTATTTATTCCCAATGTGATTTGGGGTAAATTGCCTTCTCTCTGTTAGTTTCCTCATGTATAACATAAGGACAACTTTGCCTACATTGAAGAAATCCTGCCATAGAGCTGATCCTCACCAATATTATTTTATTCTAAATTTAGGGAAAATGATATCCATATATGTCTGTGGCGCACTTCCACTC
>NW_011888973.1:381274-387088 GCF_000151845.1 Pteropus vampyrus | reverse complement strand
AGAAGACTTAAACAGCCTTAATTAATTCAGATTTTAAAAGCCAATTATACTTGATTTACCAGGTATTGTCAGCAGCCGACACAAACGACCAAATTTTCACTCATATCACAATTTTATGTTTCCCCCGTGACAATACTGTTGATATAAAAAACCTACAATCATTGCCAAAAATCACATGTAAAGGACTATGAATAAACAATTATTTTATCAGCATGCTGCAATTCGAAAACATCTCCATTCTGAATCCAACATTTCAAGAAATTCTTCCACCCGCCCAAGTCCATATTCTGTCCCCTCTGACCTTGACTGAGCACACAAGACAGGATGACCAGAGAGGTAAAATTTACCAGAGAAACCAACCCGCCCATCATTTTATTTGGCTACGCGCTTTGAGAACATTTGGTAGTAGAGTGTTCGCTTCACCCCAAAACAGAGCCTGGCAGAAAGCCCTCTTGGTAGTTAAGGTAATGGGCTCTTATCAGAAAAGAAAAAAATGGGGAATTTGGTGGTGCTCCGTGGGCCCGATATTCATGAAAGCTACACACGAGAGTGGATGATATGGCTACTTCATTTGAATTGCAGAGTAATTAGGGTTTTCCTTTTGGGAGTCTTTTCATATATGTGTTTAGAAATTGTTGTCTTGATGCAAAGTCCAAATGGCCCTATGAAGCCTCTCACTGGCACTCAGAGATGCATTTATTCATTATTTCATTTATTTGTATACTGAATACCTACTATGTGTCAAATATTAACTTGGGGCTACGGTTACCTACTTGCAACAAAACAAAAAGTTTCTGTCCACAAGGGTCCTGCTGCATAGCGAAGGACTAAACCTAATCCCCTTAATTCTGGAATTCATGATATAACGACTAGTAAATATTGGCCAGAGTTGTTACATCATGAACTCCAAAATTGAAGAGATGGGATCCAATACACCACTGGCCGTCGGGCATGTTATTAACTGGACATGATTTTAAGGCTGCTGATCCCACTGCGACCACACTACGGGCTTAGCTCCCTCAACTTCTTGCTTTACTCTCTTCTCAGTTCTTTCGTGTCTGTCCTATAAAAACCGAAGTTCTAAATAGACTAAAATAAGGTTTAGCTCCCATGTCTTTGACCTGCCATCAGCACTTCTAAGGTCACTTTTCTGACAAGTCAGGAGGAATTCTAAGCAATGCAAGGAGGTGTAAACATAGGAATAAAACTACGAGCATATAATGTCACGAGAGCCACGGGGAGAAGGGCTTGGTTAGATGTGTTTGGCACAACAGAACTGAATGCCCGGGTCACAGGAGACAGAAGGACAGAAGTGTCCTCTTGGGAGTGGGCGTATCGGAGATGGACGGTGAGAAAAGCAGTTTGGGCAGAGTGTGTGGGCTGGGAAGTCGGTTTCGAAGGGGAAAATGAGTGATGGCTGGAATGAAACAATTTTGAGAGTATTTGTGCTTGTTTTAGTTTCGATTTGCCTTTTAATGAGAGATCACTGAGTGTAATTAAATGCCACAAAACACATCTTAAGAACCAGTCCCCATGTCCAGTACAGTCTGGGAATGACCGCACTAGTTATTTGGCGTTTATATACCAGCTGACAAAAAAAAAAAAAAAATCGGCCCTGACGCTTGAAATAGCCAGTAAGCCTCCATGCCCTGGCTGCCGCGAAGACCTGGCGCTTAACGGCGCGCTATAGAGACCCCATCAGTGTGTCACACACACACCACGTGTGTTTGAGAATGTATGCGAGTGATGCTGGGTTGTTACAAATAAAAGAGGAAATGGATTTTTTTGCTAGTGATTGCAATAAATTAAGGAAGTCTTAAGTTTGCACCGAAATTCATAGAACGTGAAATCGTTTTTAAGAGACATAATCGGATTCGCGGGTCATTACGAACGAAAGAGGGAGTAAGAGAGGGGGAGGAGAGGGACCTCCAGAGGGACCATTTAGAGTGGTTAAAGGATGATAAGGATGATAAAAATTCATCTATTTTAGATTTTAGTGCATAATGAGCAATTCGTACATTCACTGTGGTTTGCAAAGAAGCTTGGAGTCCGATGTTGTACACATCAGCTTCACATTCCTGGAGAGTTAACTAAGACAGTGCAATGCAGTCATCTCACGAATTATTTTAAAGTTCCACGTGTAGTTATTCTGTATGCACAGTTCAGTTTTGTAGCTATCACCATTTCGTATAGTTCATCTCGTTTAGATAAATTAATGGTTGATAAGAAAAAGATTTAAATCCCGTGTAAAGCTATTCCTAATAAATATTCTTAAAACCATACATAAGCCACACCATGATGGAGTATCAGAAAAATTTACCCTGAGCATCTAGAAAATAAATGCCTTATTCTACGTAAAAAATAAATGGAGTTAAGAAGGATATATTTGGGTCAAACTTGCAAAAAAATTAGTCATCTTTTGAATTAGTAGATAGTTCAGGAGAAAAGATAGATGTTTAATTAATACATTACAAATGGGTAGGATCTTAATACTTTTAGAAACCTGATATACTATATTCATCACTCTCGGTTTTTTTTTTTTCCATATCCTAATTTTAATATGCTCGTATTTTAAAATTTCTAGTAGGATACTTTAAATCATTTTTTGACAAAAATTCATGTGTGTGTGTGTGTGTGTGTGTGTGTGTGTGTGTGTGTGTGAGTGAGGGGGGGGGGAGGGAGAGAGATGCGTTGCGTCAGGACAAGGGGAGAGGAAGAAAGAGAGGCCCAGAGGAGAGAGACTCAGTCTCATGTTTCAGCCAAGAGCATCTCGTCCATTTGAGCACCAAATCTCGGGCCTGATCCACTACTCAAGTACAAGACTCTAGCAATTCTCCCTTCTCCCCCTCTCCTGTGACACCGATAGATCCATCTCCCCTTGATAATCAGTTTTAGCTATGAACATCCATTTTTCTCATCTAAAACAAGTAACACACAAGACCCTACTGACTTCCGTTCCTCCAAAGTCTCTTCTTTATAAGAAAATTCCGCAGAGGAGTTGTCCACATCCACTGATGCCAACACGTCTTCTCTTCTGATTCTCTCTCGAACCCAGGATTCCGCCTCACCACCCCTGACATTGTTCGGTCAAGGCCAGCAACGGCCTCCATGCTGCCAAACGCAATGTGCCACTTTCAGTCCTCATGTCGCTAGATCTGTCCTCACTGGTGGACACAGTCGATTTCTCCTTCAAATGCTTCCTTCGTGTTTACTTTAGTGGTTTCCTGAAGACCACTCTGCTGAATTTCTCGCTTACATCACTGCTTTCCATTCTCGTTTCCCGGTCCCTCCTCATCTTTCCAATCTCTAAACCCACGTTCTAAACCACGGCTTCGGTCCTTGGACAGCCTGTCTATCCACATCCATTCACCTGAACCCTGGGTGAGGCAAATGAATCCTAAAGCAATAACCCTAGACCGCAACCCTGACCTCCAGACTCACGTGTCTGACTGCCCTCTTGATACCCTCCCCGCTACCCGCCCCAGACCTCTAGTAAGCATCCCAAACTTCAAATGTCCCAAGACAAATTCCTGATCTTCATCCTCAAACCTGTCCCCTCTATGGTCCTTGCTATCTCAGTAAATGGAGTGGCCGATCTTCCGATTCCATTGGCCGAAACCCTCGAGGTCGTCTCTGATTCCTTTCTCTCATAGCCACGTATATCGTTCAGCAGCCTCCACCAGCCGTACTTCCCAAACACCTCCAGTAACATCTCACTGCACTCACTCTAAGCCACGGCCACGGTCATGCCCCGCGTCACTGCAACAGCCTCCCAGCATCCTCTCTGCTCTCACTGTGACAATGATGTCTGTCTGTTCTTTCCGTGGCAGCCGGAGGGACTCTCTTGAATTGTGAGTCCGCTCATGTGATGCCTCTGCTTAAAAGCCTCCAATGGCTTTTCATCGATGGAGTGCCAAACCACCACAATTTTTAAGAAGTAAAAATAATCTTTTTATTGAAAATATTTTTTAAAAAATTATAGTAGCACCGTTATCCAACCCTTGTACACATTAAACAAATTTAATTACTACCACGATGGGGGCTCAATGAAATGGTGGCTTTCTACAAAATGCAATACCACCCAGAGAACTGCAGAAAACGAAGAAACCCAGAAACTTAGCGAGACAAATATTTGCGAACACGGTGTGGGAAATTGCAAATATTTCAATAGTTTTGTTAAATGTCTTCTTTTAGGTGTAATAGAGATTGGAGGGGTGATAGCTGGCTGTCTCTGTCAGAAGAGGGAACTTGGCCAACATCAAAAACCTATGCATTCCAAAACTTGCCAGTGACCTTAAAGTGAGACACGGACAACGAGGCATACTTCAGAAGTCTTACTTCTCATTAGCTGACCTGTAGTAACTCATGTTTATAAATCACTAATGCAAGTATTGCTCCTTTGGTGTTCCTGCCATTTGCGACACCATGGATGGATCTCGAGATAATCATGCTAAGCGAAATAAGCCAGACAGAAAAAGTTGAAAATCACACATGATATCACTTATATGTGGGATATAAACCTAAAAGCAACAAGTGAACGGGACAAACAAACAGAGACTCATGGACATGGACAATAGACTAGTGGTTACCAGAGGGTAGGGGGTGGGGGGAGGTAGACGGGGTAAAGGGGGTCAAATATGCAGTGATAGAAAGAAATCTAACTATGGGAGTTGCACATACAGTGTAAATATAAATATGCCTTACTGGTAAAGTGTATAGCTGAAACATATTGGATTTTGTTAACCAATGTCACCATAAAAAAGAAAAAAAGAAAAAAAGAGAAAGAAAACCTGCAGAAAGAACTCTGCTTACACCAAAGCAGGAAAGCAAGGAGAGAGGTACCCCAACCAGCACAATGGTTTCAAGACTCTGCATGACCCGGTCCCCACTGCTTCTCTGACCTCATCTCCTACTACTCTGCCTCTCTCTTACTGAGCTCCTGACACCTGTTCTCCTGCCTTCCTCAAACATGCCAGCCATGTTTCGGCCTTCGAAAATCCTGCTCTTCCTAAGCCTGCCCCCGGGTGGTCTACAGGACTTGCTGGCTAACTTCATTCACACCTTTGCTCAGGTACCCTCCAGCGAGCCTCCCCTGAGCATCCCACTTACCACTACAAACCCACCCACGACCCAGCCCTGTGTCCACACCCCTTCTATGTTTATTCATAGCATTTATGACCATTTGGCATACGATGTCACCGGTTCACTTTAATTATTGTTTATTTGCTTCGATAAGAGCAAAACACTTTTATCCGTTTGATAAACGGCTATAAAACCCCCCGCACTTAGAACCAGGTGCAGAGTGAACCCTCGCTATCCCTGTCTGACCTTATATGTGACGACTCAGTGTAGAAAAATAAATAAATAAATAAAAATAAAATACATATCTGAGGACAAAATAATAGAGTACAGCCTAGAAATCTTCTCTTCCTGAAGCCCGTCTGGGTTTACTTAATATTTTAACAATCTTTTGAGTTTCATCCACCACCGACTGAAGTTAATAAAGAACTAGAGACGCAACCAGTTCATGCAAAGTAGCATTATTCATTTATGCAGATTCACTTTTGCTTTATTTAACGCAAAGAAGCGATTCAAAAATACGTTTAAAGGAAAGAGTGGGAGGAGCTGACATCTGCTTCTTATCGAGACCAGTGCCAAGTTCAGAGTCTGGTCAAGGCGATATTAGGACCGAAAATGACAGCATCTTCTCTCTCGTGTACATGTATATTCTAAAAAATACCACATTGTAAAATGGAAAATACCATATTGTAAAATGTTCGGGAAGCCAAACAATTCTACTTTCTTTAATTATTC
>NW_011888973.1:347919-381224 GCF_000151845.1 Pteropus vampyrus | reverse complement strand
GCAGAGTGAACCCTCGCTATCCCTGTCTGACCTTATATGTGACGACTCAGTGTAGAAAAATAAATAAATAAATAAAAATAAAATACATATCTGAGGACAAAATAATAGAGTACAGCCTAGAAATCTTCTCTTCCTGAAGCCCGTCTGGGTTTACTTAATATTTTAACAATCTTTTGAGTTTCATCCACCACCGACTGAAGTTAATAAAGAACTAGAGACGCAACCAGTTCATGCAAAGTAGCATTATTCATTTATGCAGATTCACTTTTGCTTTATTTAACGCAAAGAAGCGATTCAAAAATACGTTTAAAGGAAAGAGTGGGAGGAGCTGACATCTGCTTCTTATGGAGACCAGTGCCAAGTTCAGAGTCTGGTCAAGGCGATATTAGGACCGAAAATGACAGCATCTTCTCTCTCGTGTACATGTATATTCTAAAAAATACCACATTGTAAAATGGAAAATACCATATTGTAAAATGTTCGGGAAGCCAAACAATTCTACTTTCTTTAATTATTCGTATTTCATATGTTTTCAAAATATCAAATGTGTTCTTTAGAACACATTCAGCACATTTGCTGTTACCGACTGAATATCTGTGTCCCACCCCTACTGAATTCAGTGTCCCACGACTGAATGAATATCTGTGTCTCACACATTAAACCCCTACAACCTAGTGTGATCTTCATGCATGTCACACCTCCCTGTCTCCATGATCACCATCCTGGTCCAAGACTCATGCTCAGGTTATCACAGCCGGCTCCTAGCTAGTTTCCCTGCTCCACCCTCAATCCCAAACTCGTTGCTCACATGACAGCCAGAGGGACTCTCTTACATGTAGATTATGAAACTTGCTCCTTTAGAGCCACCAATGGCTTCCCAGGGCCCTCGCGATAAACGACAGATCTGGACCTCTTCCCTGAGAAGAAGAGTTTGCGTGCCCCAGCTCCGGCCTCTGTCCTTGCTCACTCCGCTCGACCCCTGTTTCAATTGCTCATCCAGCTTCAGGCTTGATGCTCCTTGGTACCTGCGCACTTGCCCTTGACTCAGCCTACAGTATGCATGCGCAGAACCTGTTCAGGACTCCCTCTCTCACTTCCTCTCGGCCTCTGCCCAGATGCCACCTGTGACCAAGACGGCCTTAATAGTCCCTTCAGCTTGACTCAGTTTTCGCTGGGTCTATTCTTGGGCAGCCACGGGAACCTGACCTGCCTTTTCTGAGAGTGTTTACTTTAGACAACTTGCAACTGTATACGATGTATCTGTCCCCAACAGAGATGCAGATCTCCTTCCAGCTTCTTGCCAGTTTTACAACCCAGAAATGTTTTTGTCAAGAAGGTAGGAGACAGCCCTTTTATATGTGATCATCGAGGCAGACAATGCCACTATCTCCCAGGCTCTGTGTGAGGACAGGAGTCTAACTTTTATAAGGGAAAATTAGCAAACTCATTGTCAAATCGCTTGATCACCTGCCCCTAACATCCTCCGGTACTTTTCCACTAGTTCGCCCCAGTGTTAAAACTCCTGCCTTTTGTATCAGCGGAGTTGAGTTCATTCTCTTTCCTCTATTGCAGTAGCCTTGGCCCTGTTGCAATAGTCTTGAATCAAGTCTCTTGTGCCTGTTTAATTCTGCCCGGTGCAATCTGTCT
The DNA here is from genome assembly GCF_000151845.1 of Pteropus vampyrus. Lineage (NCBI taxonomy): Eukaryota > Metazoa > Chordata > Mammalia > Chiroptera > Pteropodidae > Pteropus > Pteropus vampyrus. The sequence continues at coordinate 379,577 of NW_011888973.1, read as the reverse complement.
TGGATGCCTTGTCAGATTCTGCTCTGATCCCCAGGTCCAGCACGGCCTGGTGCCATCACCCTCCCCGCACTAAACCCAGCCCCTCTCCGTGCCTTGCTCTGATCTATTTTTCTTCATATTATTTATCGCTACCTGGTATTATATTTCACGTTGATTTGTTTATTAGTGAGTCTCTCCATTAAAATATGAGCTCCACGAGTCTGGTGACTTTGCGTTTTCTCTTTATCACCATTGTATTCTCCACACCCAGAACTGTGCCTGCTGTGTCACAGGCTGACAGTCACCGTGAGAGGATGGCAGGGTGGGAGGTGGGAGGGAGGGAGAGCGGGATCAGGAAGAGAGAAGCACAGGAGAGAAAGATGTAAAAGAAGATTCCATATTTTCAGTTCTGTTTTAGGAAGCAGTTAGGTGTCCTAAAAGGAAGGGTCTTCTTAGGGTCTTTTTGCCAGTATCTTGAACTGCCTATATGTCCTAATGTTAGAGTTCCCTTGGCTTACATCGGGCTGCAACGAAGCGTCCTAACCCATGTTCACCTTTCTCCCGCATTTGAAGCTTTGGGAGCAAAGCCAGGAAGGGGCCTGTTCCCCGAAGTAGCCTAGTCTTCTCTGTGGACCAGCAGTGTCCTCTGTCCCTTCTCTGCGAGGCACAGAGACGGAGACATTCTCCCATGGCACTGTCTTGTTGACCACTCGCTCTGCTTTCAGGTAGGAAGAGGAGAGGCAAACCACTTCTCAGCTGACCATTTAAGGGCCTGGAAAAGCAAACCCAGCCTTTCGTCCAACAAATGTTACGCAGTCCCAGACACGTGACGGCCAACAAAAGCTGAGGCACTCTTTGGCCTCAGAGCCATGGTGAAATGTCCGTTCTTACAGTCGAGATATACTTACCGTGATCACAACGTAAAGTGAGGGCTGGGAGAGGAGAAATAGGAGAAGTCGTAGAAAAGCCTAATCAAGTCCAAGGACCAAGGATGGCTGACCTAAAAGGCAAGCAGGAGGAAGCCAGCGAGGCATGGGCACGGTACACGAAGGGGGAGCCACGCCGAAACGTGGGGTAGAGGCTGGGGAGACCGGGGCGTTCAGTTCACTACAGAGGAAGGTGGATGGGTGAGAGGTAGACTGGGGACATGTGCAGGGAACGCCGCAGGGTGTCGCAAGCCGGCGTGAGGGTGCTGGGCTATTGAGGGCAATTGCATCACTGCGGAGTGTGAGGGTTTCTGACTTTTGGAAAGATCGAAGCTGCATGCGGTGTAGAGTATGTTCTAGAAGAAACCAAAGCTGAAGCCAGGAAGATCACTTGGCGGACAGTTTTAAGAATCCAGGCAAGGCACGCTGGTGGCATGAGTGAGACGGTGACATGGAGCTAAGTGAATGGAAGAGGAAATGACGGCGGGAGCGGGAGCTGGGGTGTGAGAGCAGCGGACACGGAGACGCTCCCGTCGGTTCCGAGGTCACTGCTGGATCTCCATTCACTGAGATGGACAATGCTGGAGGAAGGAGGAGGTTTGGGACAAGGACTGAAGCTCACTTGTTTTGTTCAGGGTGTTTAATTATCACCCATGTCCTCTCACCCCTCGACGCAGGTGGCACATACTCAGCAGCTTCAGGGTTACACAGGTTTGCAAACTGCTGTGTTGGGCCTTAACCCAAGCCGCCAATTATATTTCCTAAGCTGCCTCCCAGTCGTCTGGTATTGAGATGGGAAAACGGGCTGCAGTTCTGATGCCTGAAATCGACGGGCAGGACCCTCCTGGATGCAGCGAATGTCTCAGGCACATATGATCACGTTTTAAACCTGAACCTTGATCGGAGGCCATGGAGCCTCTGCCTTATTAGTCTTTTGCTCATAAGGTGCAGATTTCAAAACGCAGTTTACAATCGCATTCCACGCTTGTCTTTTCTCTTCTCCTTTTCTTTCTCTGAGGATGGAGAAAAGGGAAATGAGCTCCCATGGAGAAAAGACAGAAAGATGTCAGCACTCTTCTCCGGGACAAAAGCACGCTGCAGAGAGCTGTTCCTTTCTGTGCCTACGGCTGGCCGGTCCATGACATTGCACTTGATGGATACATTTGGAACTCATTATTCTCTCTTCTGAACACTGGGCTTTTTATTCACACTGAAGGGCTCGTGATGGACAAGGGTTAGAAAACAGGAAGAGTAATAGTAATTGAATGTTCTGTTTAGAACGCAGGCAGGTCACGGGGGCAGAACAGCAGAAACCGGTTTTCATGCTGCGCCAACTTCCACGACCCAGGCGAAGCTGCCATGAGGGATTTCTGATCAAATAAAAATAATCGGAGCTTGTAGCTTTGAAAAGATGCTTATTCACGTGACAGTGACAAGGAATGTCTGAGAGGACGATGTTGGCGTGGAATAGAGGGATCAAATAGCGACAGAAGTCACTCGGGCACCGCGGGTGCTTTGTGACACAGGTCGGGTTGCTGGGCCGGGAAGTTCCAACTCCAACACAACCACCGGACAAGCAAAGGGCATCCAGCAAAAACTCACTCTGTGTCTCCTCATTTTTGCACTCAAAAAATATTCTAAGTTCTTTTCGAGGATGAACAGAAGAGAGAAAAAGGAATAGAAAATATTAGTATATGTAGAATCTCTGGAATTGAGTCTATATTTCTGAGCTTTGAAAATTTCCAAATGTCTCGTCCCCATTTATTCTAGGATTTAAATCACAGTAACAGGACCATGGCTACTCTTGCTGTTGCTAAATAAAAAGATCTGCAAATTTCAAGAAAAAAATCTTTTTACTTACAGTAATGTAACAGTTCAAAAGTCCTACTAAAAAACATCAAATTTTGCTCATTTCGTGCCAGCTTAGAAGGGTTTCTTGTACTAGCTGTCCTCAAAAAAATACAAGAGAGAAAGACAAATTTTGGTCTAATGGAATGAATTCCTATACATTTTTAATCTTTATTTGTCAACGCACCTTGACTAACATAAAGAAACAATTTAAGGGAGTCCGACGATGAACCTTAGGTCATTTTACAAATTCAGAAAACCTAAGTACCGTTCAGCGAAATAGTGCGTAAATGTTTTTTGTTATCTGACAGTTCTGTTCTCTGATGAATCATCACACTCCTGTCGGACACGCGCCCTCCCGCCAGGGCCACCAAAGCGGCTGGCGAGTTTCCCTCTCAGTATCGCCCCCGTAATTAAATAAATATGGGTCATCACTATCACCACTGGAGCCTTGGAACTGCGGTGCTTCCTCCTGTCCTTCGAATCTGCTGATTTTGCTCCAAATTCAGTTTGTTTTTAGCACACAGGAATCTGCTTTATTTTCCATGTTAAGTATCTCGGGGTAGACAAGATAAAGAAGTCTGAATTCTCTCATCTCTAAAGTCAACTGGTGATTACATCTCATACTCAGTTTGTGTTTAGAGTATGGAAATTTACCTAATTTTCCAGGAGAGGAATCTGGAGGCAAACAAGTTAGAAGTCTAAGTTCTCCTCCGAGTGACCACGGCTACTTCACCTGAGCGAATTCTCTGTATATTAAAGTCCATTTCTTCAGAAAATCCTGGCTATTCTGATTGCTTCGTCCAGACCGAGGCTAAAACTATTCTCCTTAGCAACTGACCGCTCACCGATTCTCCTCTACGCTTTCCTGATGTACACACAGACACACACGCGTGTAGCTATCTATATTCTTTATATCGTTCTCTCTCTACAGGCTCCAGGGCAAATTACTCAAATGCCTTCTCCAGCTCTTACTTTTGAATAAAGAATATTCACCCTCAACAACGGCTTCTTAATTCAGGGTTATCCCCCTCTATGCCACAGTATTTTTTACCCAGTCACTCTTTGAGCATGCTTCTCCATTCACGACCAGAATATCTGCTTCTTTGGTAATTTCTCCCCCAGTTTTATTGAGGTATAATTGCCAAATAAAAATTGTATATGCTTAAGATGTACAAATTGATTTCAAATACCTCCACACCGTGAAATGATCACCACAGGCAAGCTAAGTAACATGTTCATCCCCGACGTAGTTATGCTTGAGTGTGAGAGCAGTTAAATCTACTTTCTTAGCGATTTTTAACTATATAACATAGTATTATTTACCATAGTCACCATGCCGTACATTAGGTCTGCAGAGCCTATTCGGGTCACTGCCGAAGTGTGTATCATTTTACCAAAGTGTCCGCTGGTGAATCACTCTCCATTGTAAAAATACCCTTTATGAAATCCATATCTACATAGAACGACATGGCAAGTGCTCCTCTGTTAATAAAAACTGAGATGACAGAAACAGACATGCCTCTGAGATTCACCACAGTGAGTGTTCTATAAAATTAAGCAAATCAATCATTTCCCAGGGAAGGGATTTTCAACAAACGAACTCTATCGGTGTTTAGCTTCATTTAAGCCACCGTGGGTGAAATTATGCAGCCTGTTAATTTTGAGTGAATTATGTTGCTATTTCTAGTTTATTGGAATCCAGAAAATACAGTCCATTTGTATAGTTTTAGTTCTGAGAATGTTGAAAATGAGAATTCGGTTTTGAAGAAAACGTCTTGGTAAAAAAAAAAAAAAAATGAGGAATGAATGGAATAAAGAAGAGCTAAGGGAAAGAAAGGAGGAACAGAGGAAGAGAGGGAAAGGGATAGGAAAGGAGGGATAAATAAAAGAAGAATGGAAGGAGGGAAGAAGAGAGGGAGGGGAGGGGGGGAAAGAAAGAGATAAAGGAGGGAAGAAAACGGGTTTAACCTTAAAAAGGAGAAGGAGAGTTAAGTTGAAAGAATCTGTAAGAAAATATGTGAAAGGAAGAGAAACCTTTTAAAGTGATTTAGTTCAGTTAGACAGAGCATCAAAGACACACAGTCAGAGGAATCGAGACCCGTGATATCTGAGTGTAAATAGTTTTGCAGGAAAAAACTACAGCAAGATGAATTTCTGTTTCGTAAAGATGAATCATCTGGCCAACTTGGAAGGGAAACAGAAACGCACACGGAGTAAGAATTTTACCAATGAGTTCAGTACCATTGATGCATTTTCAATAATGAGTCTGTATATTAGTAAACCATTCTCTAGATTGTTTGGACATTTTGGGGTGACGTAAACTGTACTTTGCAATTGGATGCTTGGGCCTCATGTTGACATTAGTTCAGACTGAAGTCATCCCTCTTCCATCACTAACATGCAGGTTATTCAGCCCCATCGCTTCTCAAAAGGACAAGGTGAGGTTAAAAGCCGCGAAATCAGGTAAGGGTAGAGGAGTTGCAAGATAGGAAACCGTTAAGTGAATGAGAATGAATAATATTTGCTTCGAAGGATATAGATCATATCTAAATTATATCTCAATTTGGAATACTAAAAGAAAATAAGCTTTGAGAGTATAAACAACCAGATAAATGATCACAAAGAAAACACAACGCATAAAAGTTTTAAGTTCCTTAAAATGTATTAACTTATGGAGATGCCATCTGACATTCAATGACTTAATACACAATATTATTTCTGTTAGCATTTCATTAATCTTCAAGATGAAAAAAACAAATTGTCTTTAGAATATAACCCCATCATGTACTCCTTTAAACATAACTAAATATAAAGTGTTTCTTAATGTATCCTTTTGAAATGATGTTTATTTTTTTCAATGGAAAAATTATACTCTTAATTAATTTGTGAAGAGTGATTTTTACTAGATTATTTTAAAGGCTCTAACGCTTTGATATAAAAGTACCATAATATGTAGCTATGATCATACCCCGACATTTTTATATTATACTATATGCTGACCGTTAGATACTCTTTTACTAGCAGTCTACTGAGTTTTCATCTTTATCGTGACTTTGGAAAACCAAACATTTCTTCAGAGAGCATGTTTGCTCTTTGCCTAAAGCTCAGTCTGGCTGTATTCCTGGAAACCTCTCATGTTTCAGAATTTGAATCTGGTTGCTCATGAAATCTGTGATTGATATGAAGCTAACCAGTGTCAACCACTAGAACTAATCCATCACATACAGTTGTCATAGCACAAAGAATGTCAATTATCTCTCACAAAGTAACCGAGATGGCAAAATTGATCCAGGAAGGTGCAGCAAATTATCTTCTATATATAGCATGAAAAGCTAGAGTCTGAGGTATTCTCAAAACTTACCTCCCTAAAGAAAAGCCAAATGACGGTCTGTTAGACAACATGCCAGACTCGGAGATTTGGAGACCTGAATAAAAAGCCCCAAGAATGGGAAAATTCCAGTGTGTCTCAAATGGAAGAATCCAAGTATAATACAGAGGTGAACAAAAGCAGTAGCTCCCAGCTATAAGCTCAACTCTTTTTCTCGTTGGTCCATGGAAATAGGATTTACCTTAGATTTCCAACTGAAGAGGGAGGAAGAAATGGCATCCACCCAGCAGGGTGTTTTTTTATTCCCGACTTGTGTCAAAAGTCCTATCTCTCACATGTGAGATTTACGTGGATGAATTATGGCAATATTTAAAAAACATAGCTTTGTATGATGCTTCGTATCGAAGATGAAGGTCAGGGTATAAAAGAACAGAGATATAGTTGTTTGCAGAAACCACAAGAGGCCAGACCTTGATGATATTTATTTTAGAATTCAGATAATTGGGTCTAAGTAGAAACACAATATACACCTGTTGTGGGACTTCTCTCTCTTTGCAGGGGCTATTAGATGCCTGCTTCCTTTTGCTGAGATGCCTTCCTGACTATATTAATGGCTCAAGGATCTCATGCTGATACGGTATATGATCAAAAGCTAAGCATATTACAATTATTTTGCAATGCCAAATAGAAAAAATGAGAAGTGAGGGAACTAAATGAAAACTTTCTTTGATCAAAGAGGACTAACAGATTTTATTAACAGTTTAAATGGAAAGCAGACTTCTGTTTAATTTTACTTGCGGTTTAATAATCTCCACAGGAACCTTGGCAATTAGGGGTGAGACCCTCAGAGGTCTATTGTGGGTTATCAAAATGTATAAATTAGAAATTCAACGAATATGTGCAGTAGAAAATGTAGAAACTGCATTGCAAAATATATGTTTATTTTGACAGGTGCAAATTAGCTTCAATTAATTAATTTTGGTAATATTATGTCACTGATCTTACAGCACACTTCAGAAAATTGGTTAATTCTTTCCTAAGAAATGGGTAGCATTGACGAGCAATTTTTATGGGGATAAATGCATCTGCGGATAAAATAATAATTATTGAGTTTCTATCAAATATCTATTTTATTTCTTAATCTGCCAATAAATGACTGAAAAGCACTGAACAGATTGATTTTTCTAGGAGGTGTGGTTTTCTGTGAAGGCAAGAAAGTAGATGATCGGTAACGGTTATTTCGCACAAATGAACCACCAATCAGTCAAAAAGTCATGACATCGTAAATTATATGATGGATAAAGGCATGGGGCGGAAGGGGAAGGAGTCCTTGGACCTCACTGTCTAAGCTATTTCTGTGCAACAGAGCAACTGGACTGGTGCCCCAAGGGAGCCACAGACCCAGACGTATTAATCTTTCAGGCTGAGATTAATATTCCTAAGAACTATGTTTAATGAATAAACAGGATATTATGGTTTCCCAGTGCCCATTTAAGAAATTAACATGTGACCTCTTGATTCGATGCTGCTGGGCCCTTGCTGTAGACTCCAAAATGATGCCACCGTGAAGTCCTCTCACCAAACGTGCATCCCATCGAGAAGCAGAGGCACAGAACAGACGTGTTTGACCTTGGTGTTCTGAACACCGCCAAGAGCAATATTCTCTTAAATTTTCCCCTCCTAATTAGTGCAAGCTGTCTCTTGCTTTTTATCTCTCTACATTTAAGCGGAAATATGAGTCAAAAAAAGACAAATTGTTCTTTGCTCCTTTCCTAGCTGCCACAAGACAAATGATGCTCCTGTAAGTTATGGGAACACTTCGAGTAGCTAAGAGCCCTTTATTACTTTTTACTAGTGCCATGTGTAATAAAGGAATGAAGAATTAGCAGTATGGCACATCACTTAGATAATGAGCACCTACGGAATTTGAAACATTACATGTTCCTTAGTCAACCATTCCATTGTTCCTTTATTTTTATATATATGGAGTAGGAGAAGTGAACAGAGGGAAAATGTGTGTGGGTAGGTGTGGAGGGGGTTGTAAGAATGAGTGCGTATGTGGGCGTGTGTGCATTCTGCTGGGCAATTTGCAGGTGCAGACACCTAAAGATAAGGCCAAAGTGACAAAAGGTAGTGACAATCTCAAGAAGTATATTTATATTTAATTTATACTCTCTCTCTCTCTCTCTCTCTCTCTCTATATATATATATATATATACATGCATATAAATGCATGTATATGTATATATATATATATATATGTACGTGTGTGTGTGTGTGTGTATAGAGAGAGAGAGATTGAGAGAGAGACATCACACAATGTTTTGGTCAACAGCTGACCACATATATGATGGCAGTCCCATAAGGTTATAATAGAGCTGAAAAATCCCTATTGCCTAGTGACACTGTAGCCCTTGTAAGGTCGAAGAGCAAAGCTCTCACTTGTCACGTGGTGGTGGAGATGCTGGTGTACACTGCCCTCCATAGACAAGTACAGCACACACGATGACAGCAGTAGTTTCTACTACGTAGGTTTGTGGAAGCACGTTCTGTGACGGTCACACGATGTCGAAATCCCCTAACGATGCATCTTTTAGAACATATCCCCGTCGTTAAGTGGCAAATGATTCTGTGTGTGTGTGTGTGTGTGTGTGTGTGTGAAACTTACATGGCGCATGGCATAAAAAGATATTTCCAAATACATTGGCACGAAAGTCTGACTACCAGGGAGCATCGTGGGGAGGTGGTACTAGATCCGGGCCTGAAAGGATGGATGCAGAATTCTCTGTCCATATGACAGGTGAGTTCATGCAGACACCTGCCCTGGTGCACTGTACCCTTCGATTCTGTTCCACAGGCACGTTGAGAAGGCATTCATATAGTCTTTATACGTGAAAAACCAAAAAGTAGACTGGAGAATATAGACACACACAGCTAATGGCGTGACCTGTGGTGGGGGCAGCTATGGAAGAATGTGACCGGAGTTGATGGCTAAGGACCCTTTGACTCTCTCTACAATGTGTGTGTGTGTGTTTTTTTTTCTTTTGACGAAGTAAAAGTTTGTAGTAAAAGATAATAAATTATTAACTGGATTTCACTCTGAGTGGCAAGAATGTGGATGTTTATTTGATTACTATTTATAATTATTATTTTACTTTTAAAAAGGATCAATGAAATCTTTAGTTATATAGAAAGGAAACTGAGGGACATAGGACTTACTGAGGAAGTGCTTGATAATTCAGCAATGCCATCGAGATATAGAAATCAGAAAGTATCACTGTGGCCTTCTATTACCAGAGCAGAAAATCCTGGTTTTCTTCAATAAGTAGAGAGTAGCCTTATGAAGTTTTTGAAAAAATATGATATAATAGAAGTTGTTCTTTAGGATACTAAACCTAAAAAAAGAATTCATAAAATTTTCGATTCTTGAAATTTGCATATATTCATCATGTGTTGATTTAACTCAATGCTCTTGCCTGAGCTAGAGAACTAAGGAAGAGAAAGATAATGAGTCTATTCACATTATTCAGTCGGATGGTAATAAGGGGCCGAACTAAGTGGCGACAGGAAACAATAGATGAAAGAGGCAAAAGTGATTGATTGGATGTAGCAAATGGATAGAGAGGTGCCAAGCATAGCCCTTAGGTAAGTGGTAATGTTGAGAGAAATAAGAAAATTGGATCATTTATTAAAGATGAGAGATATTACAGTTCCTTTGTGTACTGATGGGAATGAACAAGGTAAGTGGGGAGAACAGGTAGCAGTCTCTTACAGGATTCACGCCCTATGCTAGGCAGAAAGGACAGAACCCAGTTCCTCCATCGAGGACCCAGACAGGGTCACTGAAAGTTCCTGCGCTGTCACTAAACACATAGATGGGTACATCTGGTGGTGGAAGTGTGTGGCTGTTCTCTTCTGATTATTTCTACACTCTCAGGGAACTAGAAAGCAAGTTTGTTAGCTTACAGAGAAGAGGATGCTAGAGATGGAGCTTTGACAATGGAGAAGAAGGCATGAAATAGTCATCTCGGTGATTAAGAGAACATTTAAGAAAGAAATAAAAAGGATTCCTGGACAGAACTAGGCTCCTACTTCAGGGTAACGCTCATTCATTTAAGATAAGATCAGGGAGTATTGGTGTGTGATATTCTGCAGACACATGTAGATGCAGAGCTGGATGAGTTGCATATGATGACCAGAATTGGGTTTTTTGAGCATATAAGAAGATGCGATGGAAGGGGCCAGTAGTAAACCTGGGTAGTAGGTTATCCGTCAGTTTCAACTTCAAAAGAAACCAGGGGTTTTGGAAGAGGAGAGTAGGCATGAAGGTCTGCAAGTGACAAGAAAAATCAGGAAAGACAGTCATCCTAACTCCAGACCCAGGACTATGAAGCACACGAGAGGAAAAGCCACCACTACTCGAGAACTCTTTAAGTGTCCTTAAGAGAGAGCCAGGTTTTAGTTAGAGACAGAAGAAGGGACGAGTCTGAGAAACTTTGAGTGTAAAACGTTTTTTTCTGATGACTGACTGTGTATTCTAGAGAAGAAAGGGTTGGGGGTTGAGAAGGGCGGGAGATGGAGTCTAATTACGGGACATTCCAAGCTGCGTGAGAATGTGCATCCGTATGATGGGACAACTTGGGTGTCCTGGGCTTCTTGTGTGACTGACAGAAATTCAGGGTCAAGGCACGATGGGTTAATGCTGGTGCTTTCTAAGGGGCGGTCAAGTCTGTGGTGTTTCGTGGGGAGGAAACCGTCTCGTTAGGAGCACGTGTGGCCCCGCGTGTCACTCCTTCAGCTACATCGGAACATTTCGAGGTTTTAGAGGAGCAGCAGAAGGGCACGGGCACCATTTGCATTGTTTGAATGTTTGTTCCCAGTTAGATTCCTCGTGATGACGGGTGGAAGAGGGTCAGCTTCCTGGAGCTCACGAGCCTCTCTTAGAAGCTTCTGGTACTGCCTCCCTCTCAAGAGCTTTGGCATCCTGTGACAGCCAGCTCATATCTTGTGGCAGCGATCTATACTGAGCAGCTATCAGTTTTTCTCCCGAACACATTTCCACCAACTTCCATCCCTCAGCCACTGGGCAAAGCAGCCCCAGGAGTTATGTATATAGAGTGAGCTCATCAAACTTGGACAAAGGGTAAAAGGAAAGCCAAGCCCTGGAGGGAACTTTTTGGATCTATAAACAGAAACAGCGATAAGAGAACAGACTCTAAGCAATATTTTAGTGCCTAAAATAAGATAAATGGACCGGGGAACCAACAGAAGTCAGGAGGGAGAGAAATAAACAATGGCAGGGCGTGGGCACCGGAGCTGCACGCCTCGGCTGCTCGGCTGCTCGTGGGAGGGAAAGCGGACACGTTACAGATAGGAATTTCTAAGTCTCTTCGGAATCCTCTGGTTTAGATCATTTAAACAGGGCTCTTATCTTTTCTACCTGCATACAGCACGCCTGGCCTTATCTGTGGGGAGGTGTTCCCAGACCCCCATGGATGCCCAAAACCATAGGTAGCAGCAAACCCTGTATATCCTATATGTTCTCTATTCATACGTTCCTTTTTCCTTAAAGAAGAATTGTAGCGCTTCTTTGTAGCATGCCCGGATTTTCAGCATCACTACTCATGCACTTTGGGGATATTATTAAGTAAAATCAGGGTTAGGTGCACACACCGTGATGCTGTGGCAGTCGACCTGATAACCCAGATGCCTGCTAAGCGACTATAGGGTGGGCAGTGTATGCAGAGTGGATGCAAAGGGACGATTCGCTTCCCCCATGGGACACAATGGGACAACAGATCTCATCGCATTACTCAGAACACCGTGTGATTTAAAACCTATGAATTGTTTATTTTTGGAATTTTGCATTTAAGAGTTTCGGAGGATGGTTGACTGACGGTAGCCGAAACCACAGAAAGCAGAACCACAGACGAGGGCCGTGACTGTATTCAGACAGGAGCGACAATGAGTAGCGGTCAGTGAATCCTCGTGCAAAGCGAAACCACACAGTGACTACCAAGCCAAAGCCGGATGGGCAGATGTGGCCTTTAAAAACATAAGAACGCAAACGAGTGGTTTCCTTTTCCCTCCTATTAAGGCGTTCATCAGATGCACTGACATTACTTGAATCTAAGCTACTTTGCGGAGCACGCTGATTCAACGAGAGAACGTGAAACGGTCATTCATCAAAGATAGGACAGAAAGTTCAGGTTAGTATTCAGGGAAAGGAAGACAGTCGTTTCACATTCTTGAGACGTCCAAGCATTCCGAGAGGACCTGCTACCCCTCCAGGCCCAATGACATGCACCAACTGTACCTGTCGCTTCTGATATGACCCCCTGTGCTCCCGCCCCCCACTGCAGAGGCCCGTGTGCAGTGACAGTCACCTCAGAAAAGCTCCTTATGCAACACTGCGGATGTCAAGGTTGAAATGATGTTAACATTTGCAATTCTTAATTCTCAAATTTACATTTTCAATTTAAACATCCGGATGCCGTGGGTGTTTCATTTCTGTTTGCACGTACATTTACATATAAAAATGTAGCACATTGCACGACTAACCACTTCTTTTAGGCTCATGAGTACACATTTCCCACAGACAAGTATTTCGACTCTCCGGTGTTGCAAATACTCTGAGTAGTTGTTATTCTGGAAATATATTATTATATCATCATCAAAAGCAGCAAAGAGAACATAGATATGACTCTGATATGCTTAATTTATTATATTTTTTGGCAATTTTCTGGGAAGTATTCTTCATTTGAAGTAAATTTCTATTAGGTGGAGATTATTTTCCAGGTATCAATTCAGCTAAACCATTAGTTTCTTAACTGTTCTTTTTTAAAATTGCATAATTAATTTTAAAGGACTTTTTTGAACGTTCCCTCAAAATGTGTCCATATTCATTTTACTCAAAAAAAAAAAAATCCTTAATAGTTACCTTTGTAAATCTGCCAAATTACTAGCATATAAGACATTGGTCTTTCATTGCACCAAATCATGAATCATTTTCCTTTTTTAAGGATTTAGGGGAACTCGGTGTATAAATATTTTTAAATTATTTCCTAGAAGTTTCCTTGGCCTTCCAGTGATAATGAATTGCTCTTTTGGGTCAAGTTCATCCCACCCATAAGTCTTAGATGACATAAAAAAATTACGGTCTACTCAATCCTCTTGTATCATTAAAAGAATCACCATCCTACGTCCAACATCACATGACACTTCCTCCTTAAACCACACACAGCAGTAGCAACACGCTGTATTTTCACACTGAAACCAATATAAATACACTTTCTCTCCACCCTGTTTCATTATCAAGCCAAAAAGTTTCAAAGCATATGTTCAGAGAAGCAAGCCATCAGATGAAGAGGTATGCACATTGTTTTTCTTATGTGTAAAATTCCAATCATTACATAGGAATAGATAAAAATATATACATCTATAACTTGATTGGATCTATATAATTGGGTCACTTTTTCTACAGTCAGAAGAAACCAAAAGATCACAGGCTGGAATCAGGAGGCTGAGGTTCTGGACAACGTTCTGATCCACGTGCTCTGTGATGTTGGAAAGCCTGTCGCTGTTTCCTCGTCTGTAGGATGGGACAATAACCAGTCACCACACAGCACTGTAAGAATTTCTGTAGATTCCTAGATATGTGCTTTATTAACAAATCTTTTGTCAATTGTGAAGCTAAATATGAGTGGGAAACCATTATTTTTCTAAAGTTCTTATGTATATAAGGCACAGGATGGGATCTAGAAGATGAACTATTATTATTTTTTTCTGCAACATTTATTCTAACAGTTAAAGGAGTATTTATTCATGCATAAGTTTATAATACGTTACTTTGAAAAGAGAGAGAATATAACAACATCCATACAATTCAGCACGAGGATTCATCATCCTTCTCCAATATTCCCAGTCCTTTCTCTTGCTCTTTTCTGCCTACCAAAGTCTAAGAGGTTTTGAAATTGGAAGCAAGTGAGTAATAGCTCATTCCATCCTCATTCGCAAAGTCGGACAATTAGCATCCGATAGGGTACGTACGAGAACCTGTGGTCTTTTATTTATCATCCTGACTGTAAAATTTTAAAAGTCTTTTGAAACACTTAAAACGACTTCTATTTAATCGTTGCCGAGATGATAAGATTTAGATGCCTATGAGGCTTTCTTACAGGTAACATGCCGTGTAAGTTGTTCACAGAAACACTTAAGAGGAGAGAGGAGGGCAGTGTATTCCCTCGGAATATTCGAGGTTGGCATACGGATCCCTGGGACCGGGGTAACAGTGCCCAGAGCCTGAGCTTAGGGGAGAAAGATCGTTGAATTTGCATCGGCAGAACCAGAGAGTACACCAGGTCCTCAGATAACGTCATTTCTTTCAAATTCATTTCACTGTAACGTTGATGGCATGCCGGAGGAACTTAACTCTTGTTTATATCAATTAACCTTTGGTAAAATTAGTTTTGGTCTACGTCATTTCACGTAAAGTCACAGAATCTGTCAATAATGTTAAGTGAGGATTTACTGTAATAGATGATGTATTAGTTTCCTAGAGCAGCCATAACAAATTAGCACCAACGTGATGGCCTAAAACAACATGAATTCATTCTCTCACAGTTTTGGAGACCAGACGTTTGCAATCGAGGTGGCAGCAGGGTCATGCCCCTGCTGAGGGCTCTAGGGAACGTTCCTGGCTTCCTCGAGCTGCAGATGCCTCCTGGTGTTCCTTGGTTTGCAGTAGTGTAAGCCCAGGCTTCGCCTCCATCTTCATATAGACTCCTTCTGTATATCCCTGTCTCTGACCCCTTATACCCAGGCCGGCAGTGTTTCTGCTGATACAGTGCTGTCACACACTGCATGGGCCTACCATCTCCGTCAAGGGGGTGCAGACCGTGAGACCCTTTTCCTGGATAACCCCATCTCTTGCTGGTGTCTGCTGAAATGACCAATCGGACTCATGAGTCACGTGCCTAATCTCTCCAGCAAAGGTCTCCCAGCCCTATCCCTGGCTTCTCTCCAGAGCATGCTTTCCCGACAATAAATTTCTTAATGTTAGCATCCTTCGCAATCTGGGTTCTCCGAGTGCTTCCCAAACCATCAAGCGCTACCTCCTTTTCGCTGAGCATTTCTCTCTTTGATTCTTCTCTTTCCTTTCACATTTTACCATAAACGACGAGGAGAAATCAAGCCACACTTTCCACAGTTTGCTTAGAGTCCCCTCAGCTAAGTCTCCAAGCCCATCTCTTAAAGATCTGCTTTCCACCCAACGCAGAATACAAGTCAGCCAAGTTCTCTGCCGTACCGGTGATAACAGAATCACCTTCCCTCACGGTTCCAGAAGCGTGGTCCTCATTTCCCCCTGAGACATCCCCAGGAGCGCCTTGAACGTTCACGTTTTTATCGTACTCCATCGCGACAACGTCTGTCTTCTTCAAGACGACATAGCATTCCCTGCTGTGTACTCTCTACTTCCTCTGAGTCCTCACCAAAATCGCCTCTACTGGCCATGCCTCTCCTGCCTGTCTCTCTGCTACGACCTGGCCTTTACCTGTCGCACACAGCGAAATTCTTCTACCCTCTCCCATTTCCAATTCAAGAGCAGCTTCCACAGTTTGAAGGTATCTGTTACAGTGGCACCCTACTTCCTCGTACCGACACCCCCGTTAGTTTCCTAGGGCTATTGTATTCCAAAAAGTCACCAGCAGTCCCACAGCGAGTGCTGTCGCTTTTAAAAACCACACGTTTCACTGGTTTCTGAAATCAATGAGAACAACCGCACCGGTTGCCTGTGGGTAAACTGACGAGGTGCGTCTGCTGGGGAACTCTCCCCCTCCCGCAGGGACGTGTAAACGCAAACGAGACGGAAGATGGCAAGCAGCTCGTGGCATTTTTATGGAGAGGGGAGTGGCTCTCTTTTAAAGCCTCTATGTGGTTCTAGATTACTTCTTTTTAAAGTTGAGAAGTATGTCAGTATTTTCGACGTTACAAAAGTCATATATGCTTCCCGAAGAGAAAAATGCTAATGATTTAGACAGAATGCAACAGCCCAGCTCCAGTCCTGTTCTCAGATACTACCAGTGACAGTCACCGCTGTCTTTATTGAAGTCTTTGTGTGCTTTGATTGTGAGGAACAAGGAGAGAAGGTTTTTGTTTGTTCGTTTGTTTGTTTTTTAACAAATGATACTCTCCTGTAACCTCCCCTCAAGGACTTGTTTGAAGGCGCCTATAAGAAGTGACAGAAACAGAGAAACTAAGAGGTGGCTAAGGGTTCGCCCACTTCAGCGCGCTGTGGCTGGCCCTCGCTTCTCGCTCTTTTTCCTGGCATGTGAGGGGGAGATGCTCTCAGTGACGCTGCGGCTGCCACACGTATAAGAGTCTTCATCATTTTGCCCCACGACACTGGTAAATGGTTATCTTGTGCCTGTGATGTCTCCCATCAGACTCCGAGCATCCCAACAGCACACAGCACTCTGAACAGATCCATGGGCAGAGCCATCGCAGAATGGCGAAGGCGAGGGAGCCCTGCGACCAGCCACACGGACAGCCTGCATTCTGGAATGACATCGATTCCCTAATCAATACTCTTTGATCATGGTTGTTTCGATCAAGGGCAATTTCTTATACTTATGCTCACACTGAGCTCTCATTTGTTCCTCCTGTTCACAAGGATGTCATGAGAAACACAGTAGTACACGCCCTTGATTTGCTGAGCTAGTAAATCCACGTCATAAAGGAAATGAGTTCAGGTCGCCATGGCTGCTCTTATTAGAACCACGACTGAGTTCTCCACCCTAGGACAAAATTCCCAGTGCCTTGCAGAGTAAGGAAGCAGAGAGAGGGGGCGGGGTGGCTGTGGAGTCACAAGGGGCCTTAGAGAAGCTATTCTCTCTCCGTCCAGAAGCAACACGAGCTAAGATAGTTAATCCCCTTCATGATCACAACACAGAGGAAGAAAGAAAAGGCCTATGAGCTCTTCCTTCATCTCTAGCTGCCATAGCGCTGTGCCATAATTATAAGAGCAGGGATTGCCTAGGAAGGTTAAAAATAAATAGTGGATGAAGACTATAAATAACGTGTGAACCTCATAGTTGTAGACATATTCTTTGCAATGAGAACAATACCGCAGACATGGGAGTGAAATTTTGATGCTCACAAAAGATGTACAAAGATGAAGCAAAACTAGGATGAACAACGTAGGGACAAGACAAGTACATCTTTTCAGTCAGATCCATCGAATATGAAACCAGTTCTTCTGTGGGTAGGAATTAGAAATCGATGCCCCGAACACACATTAGGCTATTTGTAGTTAAATGTAGGGGACTTTGATGGTTAATTTTTTTGTGTGTCACCTTGGAAGGTGCTTTTAGGTGAGATTAACATTTAAGAGTAAAGCAGATTGCTCTTTATAACGTGGGTGGGTCTCACCTAATCAGGTGAAGGCCTAAGTAGGACAAAAAGGCTGTATTCCCAGAGCAAGAGGAGTTCAGCAGACTGTCTTTAGACCTCATGTGCACCATAGGCCCCCCTGTATCTCCAAACTTCCAGCCCACACTGCAGGTCTTAGACTTACTAGACTCCATAATCACGTGAACCAATTTCTTATGATGAACCTCTTTCTATACATATACACACGTGCCGTTGGTTCTCTTTCTCTGAAGAATCCTCAGTACTACAGGGGCCTATGTAAATACTTCACACATATCTGCTTCCAATAAACAGGTTAGGAAACTGCTAATGGTATAGGCACATATACTTATGTATTTATAGTCTTTTCTAAATAATCCTGTCTATTAGTAAGATTGTTTGCTCTGTATCATAGAGCATAAATACTTTAACAAATTAGGTCTTGATCACAATTGCTGCTACAGTTCTGCTTCCCGGAGTTTGTAACATATAAATTTGTTTCCCTAATCGTTACACACCCCTCTCCTTCCCAACAATGATCCTGATTTCAAACCATCGATCACTTTTGAGGTTTTGGAAGTTCATACAAATGGAATTACAATATCCATTCTTTCACTCCATATTGTGTATGTAAAGTCACTCAGATTGTTGTACATAACTGTAGTTGGTATGTTTTCTTTGCTATAGTATTTTATTATATAAATATATCACGATTAACTTATCTATTGTACTGTTAACTTATCTCTACCTTTTTTATTATTTAGATTGTCTCCACCTTTTTTTATTATTAATAATAGCGACTCTAAGAATATTCTTACACAGATCTCTTGAAGCACATGTACGTGCATTTCTGTTGGGCACAAAACTAGGAATAAAATGGCTGGGTTATAGAATCGACTTACAATCAACTTGAGCAGATAGTCCCACAACTTTTTTTAAGTGTTTGAACAGATTTTACTCTTAGCAGCACTGTATGAGAGTTTTAATGTTTTACCTTCTTGATGACTATTTTCTAACTATCAATTTATCATTTTAAGGCAATTCAGCAAAGTCCTCTTTATTACGGCCATGGCTTGGCACTAAAATGGGCTCCAGCTATGATGCCAGATTGGGACATTTCTTAACCAGCTGTGATGTATTTTATCATTGGGAAGTTTTTTTTAAAAAAAATACTGATGTGATAAACAGTAACTTATTCAGAAGCTAGGAAAATTTAGAAACCAATAACTTGACTTTACTTAACATGATGCGAATTATTAAGATTTTATTCACTAACAGTCCACAATGTCCTATTTGATTGTTAATATGAAATCCTGCCCCTTCCTATATAGTCTTGGGGATCAATTTGATCTTTCTTTTATTAAAGATTCCTATCCTTTAATTTTCTCTTTCATTCCCAAAAGGCTCCTATACTTCTCACTTAAAAATGTTGCTCGATATGTTATTTTTGCTTGCAATTTTTAATTTAATTGTTGTTATATATCGATAGCACTTCTATATTACTGTATGTTTGAAAAGGAAATTTCAATTATCATTGCATGAGGGTCATGACCTTCCTACAATAAAAGGTGGGGACATCGCAGGCGTGACGCTACTGTTGGTTGAAATCACATGTGTCAGGCACTGGACTAGGCCTTTACACACCTGGATTCACTCTTACAACACATGTGAGATGTGTAGACACATAAATCAGGGTTCGTTTTGGCTGCATATCTTTGTTTTTTCTCACAAATCTTATTGTAGAACGTAGCACTCCTTTAAATTTCCCAGAAAAACAAAAACAAAAAAACACTTAACCTGAGAGAATTATCACGCGGGCTATCCTCGCGTGATAATCTTCCACCCTCGTCCATCACTTCCCCCATTTCCATTTCTGATTTTAGTAAAAGCGTCACTGAAAAACAGAGGAGGGTTGGGCCCCTCCCTTTGCACAGCAGCCTCGTTCGACTCGCCTCTTCTGCCCATCGGTTTCAGCCCCATCAGTTTCAGCCCACACGTTATCTCCTCCTCCTCCTCCTCTCTCTCGGTCTCCTGAGTATGCCAAGTAATGTCCTTCTCACTGGAAACTCACAGGCCTTGTTGGTCTCTCTTCAATTCACAGTATCTAAAAATCTCTTCTTGCGGGTGACTAAAAAAATAAAAACTGCACAAACAATTTATTAACTGACGCTCCTCGAGGTTAAGTTTTTATTTGGAAAAGAAAGGTTAAACAAGTCAAATCATTTTTTTTTTTTTAATCTAGACATCTCAACCCCTCCAATATGCTAAAGCAAGTGACTCTTTTAAGAGGAGAATTGACGGCACAGCATTTCTCGGTTTTATCAGCCCGTGGAACTCTATTTTCCTAAAGCGTCTTATGAAATTTATGTTCCAAATAACACACTTTAGATGACACTGGCAGACATACTTTGATGTTATCCATGTATTTACAGGACTTCAGTAAATATGTCTGTAGGTCTGAGGATCAGCTAAGTGGGGAAAAAAGCAAAGCGAACCAGCTTCCTGAATTGAACAAACCTCCCTGGAGCCGGCCACGCTGCGCCCACGTTTAAACTGCAGGCTGTCCCCATGTTCCACCCTCATCCATTACTTCCCCCATTCCCCATTTCTGAGCCCCAAACGTTTCATTTTTAGCAACTTTCCTTCCTCTACCACATTCATCAATTTACACCTGAACACTGTCCTATTCCTTCATGGCCAGACTGTGGCCAATGTATTATCTGACAGAGCGACTCGTCATAATTATTTCTAGATGTTCAAGGCCTCTTTCTAGTTGTTCTTATGTAAACAGCCCAGGTCCAGAAGGAACACCTACGCTGAAATCGGGAGATTGAGAAAGAATTATGACAGCAGAGAGCAGGTCTCGTTAGGTAAGAGTTCAGGAGTCCTGATAAACAACCCAAAGATGCTGGAAAATATTCCAGTGGGGCTGTTTGTAGGGTGTAGGGAGGACCTGGGCACCTACAGACACTTCTCCCTAGGACACATGCATTTTGGTGGAGACTTTAGTAAAACTCGAAAGAGGCAGCAATGTTGTCATGTAAGCCAACAGAGTCACATCAAATAATGAGAAATGATGCTGGAGAACCAAGCCTGGCGAGTAGGTTAAGGTCATTTCAAATCCTAGTAAAGAGACAGTGTCTCATTCAGTCTGTTTGCATGGCTGGCTCTGGACTGTCGCTGTAGCTCACTGCCACCTGGATCACGTGATCCATTTGTTTAGAATGAATTCTCTATCCGAAATGGGCTGTAAGCCAGATGGGTCAGTCAGGGACAGTGACTCAGTGGCACCTTTCTTAGGTGAGATGCCTGGATGGAAATCCCTGGGCCACGGTTCTAGAAAACCTCACAAAACCTCACGGTTCTAGAAGACCAGAAAGTCTGTGCCATTTGATGGCCTAGTCCATGGTCAATTGTTAATCATGATATGAAATGTGAGATTACTAAAAGTCAAAATACGCGTTGAAGGCAGGCAGAAAATAATTACAGTCTGGTTATGGATGCTGTTAAACCCTTACATGTGAAATTTCAAAATATCACAAGGGGATTCGGCTGCCTAATTCCCATAAATGCTTTGAAAATGTACTCCTTGCTGAATAATTTCGTAACAGGAAACAAATAATAACCTCGTGTTTCTAGGCTCCACTACTTTTCGTTGTCACCTTTATTCTGCTTTCTCAGCTGATGGGAAGTACACTTGGCATACAACATTTCGCGCTGTGCCCTGTAGGGTGCTTTGATTTTAGGAGCTCTGAATTTCACAGCTTTGGGGTCTTTTTTGGCTTAAACCTGAAGATTTCTTTGAAAGAAGCTTTCATTGGATACATTTAAAATAACACCTGGACAAAATGGTATAAATTTAAAACCTGAGAATGTCTCATGCTGTTTGAGAGGAAAAAAAAAAAAAAAAGACAAACATGACATTTGCTTAAATCTGTCCTCAATTATAAAATAATCCTGATTTCAGAAAGATTGATTCTTTTGTAAATGGCACCTTAGAACTGATAAAAACCTTTAAAGACAATGGGCTACAGATCAAAAGTGACTTACAAGCTATCTTTATATTTCACTGTTTAAAACTAACATGTATTTTAGCAGGACCACAATGTCCACCCCTTATTATATCAAAGATAAATTGCGTGTGTGCTTGCACCCTATAGATGCCGCCTCTTACATCTCAGTGCTGTCTGCCTCTCCGCTCGCCCGCTGCTTCCACCCAGGCCCGGGTTACAACCCACGATCGTCTCCAGCGTGGGCTGCTAGGATGACTTCCTAACTGGCCTCCCTGCTTTCCTGCTTGCTCCATTTGCCATAAAGCAGACGACCTTTCAACAAACCCCCACTGCCCTTACAACCGAATCCAAACTCCTCACTATAGCCAAGAAAGCCCTGAGCACGCTTACACTGGCCCGTTCTCCCACCTCCGACGTGACCCTGAGTCACTCTCTTCCTCCATTGCTGCCCCAGCATTTTAGCCTGAGAGATCGAGTCTGGATAGATCCTTAGGCCGTCGAGCCATGGGACGCCTTCCGCCCAGACGGCTTCTGCACCCCACCCCATCTCGCTGTCGTCATTGCGTGTTTTCTTTTATCTTTGAGGTTTCAGCTCAGATGTTTCTTGCTCAATAAAATTGTTTCTGATTTCCAGTTGAAAACTGGTCTCCTTCCATTACTCTCTCAGCCCTCTAACCCTTCCTTCATATGCTTCTTTCATAACTTATAGCTATACGACTATTATTATTAGCATTACTTTTTATGGTCTATCTCTTACCCTAGATTTTAAGCTCACTGTAAATAAGGCTCAGGTTGATTTTGTTTAGAGTTCTGTACTTGGCATCCACCAAAGTAGATTCTCAATAAATATGTATTGAGTAAATGAATGGTTTTCTACCCAATTACCGCCGCATCTGCTGCGGACATCCTTCTCTCTCACTGTGTCATCTTCGTTGTCGAGCGCATTTTTATCATAGCCATGTGCTGCATTAAGAAACGTATATGCTTTGCTTTACTCAAAATGGCTACTATGACTTTTTACGAGGTGCCAACCTGCAGAACAGAGTGTTTGGATAGTGTGCAAGTTCTCACATCGGTAAGTGATGGTCACAGTTTCATCCGAGTCCATTTTCTTAATTGCTGGACTGTGACGCATCCTGTGGCATAGTCATTTTACCGTTATTTGTTCTGTGCCAAGGGTCTTCCCAGCAGGCTCAGAAGTGGCCCGCAGGCTTACTGATGACCGGCATACTCAGAAGCGTCAATTAAACATGTGTTTATCTTGTTGCGTCTCCTCAGAGCCTTGGTAAAGGGAGCCTAATGTCACTCACATCTCTTCTGTTTGGTCTCTGTAGTGGTTGGTTTATGGATAAACTAGGTCACATCTGCCTGGCAGACCTTCCAGGGGGATCTGGTCAACCTCAGCTGTTTCTCAGATGTCTTTATTGATTTTCGTATTGCTTCTGGCTTGTTTTCAGCTCATCACTTTAGTGTCTTACTTGATAGTCCTCTGACCTAGTCACTATCGAACCGTCGTTCAGGAATGTACTCACTTGCCCTGCCTGCACAAGAGAGCTGAGTTTCTATAGTATTCTCATCAGCTTGACACTATAAAGAGGTGACCGTTTAGATGCGGTGGCAGTTTCTATGGTCATGATTCAGATACTTAGCAAAATGGATCTCAGATGGATGAGTATAGTATTTTTCCATTTTTATCACTTTATTGCATCTATATTAACTGGCCTATTTAGTTCAATGACTAGGTGTAATTGAGTATGTGCGATCAGCTCTTTACAGTACTGGAAATACAGTGGCAGATTAAAAAAAATATATATATATAGTGGTCTTAAAATATGTAACCTCATGGAAAAAAGTTTTGCTTAGGAAACAGCTCGGATAATTATCTAGCAGAGTAGGAGATCAAGCGCTGGCATGAACGTTGTCAACGACGTGTGCGACTGGAATTAAAAGATTGCACGTGACTGTGGGCAACATCGATGGCGAAGGCTTTGTGGAAGGTGAGCTCTCTGGTCTACGATGAAAGCCGTGCGGCATAGTGGGCTCGAGCATGGGCAGGTGCGGTCAGAGGGCCGACGTTCAGATTTGGATTTCTCCCTTCACTAACCGGACAATTACGGGGTTTCTGTGGCACCAATTTGTGAAAATAAGAATACTATTTACCTTACGGAGTTGTGATCAGGATTGATGTGAATCATAGGCATAAACATTTAATTTAGTGTTGGGACAAAGTCAAAATACGCGTTGAAGGCAGGCAGAAAATAATTACAGTCTGGTTATGGATGCTGTTAAACCCTTACATGTGAAATTTCAAAATATCACAAGGGGATTCGGCTGCCTAATTCCCATAAATGCTTTGAAAATGTACTCCTTGCTGAATAATTTCGTAACAGGAAACAAATAATAACCTCGTGTTTCTAGGCTCCACTACTTTTCGTTGTCACCTTTATTCTGCTTTCTCAGCTGATGGGAAGTACACTTGGCATACAACATTTCGCGCTATGCCCTGTAGGGTGCTTTGATTTTAGGAGCTCTGAATTTCACAGCTTTGGGGTCTTTTTTGGCTTAAACCTGAAGATTTCTTTGAAAGAAGCTTTCATTGGATACATTTAAAATAACACCTGGACAAAATGGTATAAATTTAAAACCTGAGAATGTCTCATGCTGTTTGAGAGGAAAAAAAAAAAAAAAGACAAACATGACATTTGCTTAAATCTGTCCTCAATTATAAAATAATCCTGATTTCAGAAAGATTGATTCTTTTGTAAATGGCACCTTAGAACTGATAAAAACCTTTAAAGACAATGGGCTACAGATCAAAAGTGACTTACAAGCTATCTTTATATTTCACTGTTTAAAACTAACATGTATTTTAGCAGGACCACAATGTCCACCCCTTATTATATCAAAGATAAATTGCGTGTGTGCTTGCACCCTATAGATGCCGCCTCTTACATCTCAGTGCTGTCTGCCTCTCCGCTCGCCCGCTGCTTCCACCCAGGCCCGGGTTACAACCCACGATCATCTCCAGCGTGGGCTGCTAGGATGACTTCCTAACTGGCCTCCCTGCTTTCCTGCTTGCTCCATTTGCCATAAAGCAGACGACCTTTCAACAAACCCCACTGCCCTTACAACCGAATCCAAACTCCTCACTATAGCCAAGAAAGCCCTGAGCACGCTTACACTGGCCCGTTCTCCCACCTCCGACCTGACCCTGAGTCACTCTCTTCCTCCATCGCTGCCCCAGCATTTTAGCCTGATAGATCGAGTCTGGATAGATCCTTAGGCCGTCGAGCCATGGGACGCCTTCCGCCCAGACGGCTTCTGCACCCCGCCCCATCTCGCTGTCGTCATTGCGTGTTTTCTTTTATCTTTGATGTTTCAGCTCAGATGTTTCTTGCTCAATAAAATTGTCTCTGATTTCCAGTTGAAAATTGGTCTCCTTCCATTACTCTCTCAGCCCTCTAACCCTTCCTTCATATGCTTCTTTCATAACTTACAGCTATATGACTATTATTATTAGCATTACTTTTTATGGTCTATCTCTTACCCTAGATTTTAAGCTCACTGTAAATAAGGCTCAGGTTGATTTTGTTTAGAGTTCTGTACTTGGCATCCACCAAAGTAGATTCTCAATAAATATGTATTGAGTAAATGAATGGTTTTCTACCCAATTACCGCCGCATCTGCTGCGGACATCCTTCTCTCTCACTGTGTCATCTTCGTTGTCGAGCGCATTTTTATCATAGCCATGTGCTGCATTAAGAAACGTATATGCTTTGCTTTACTCAAAATGGCTACTATGACTTTTTACGAGGTGCCAACCTGCAGAACAGAGTGTTTGGATAGTGTGCAAGTTCTCACATCGGTAAGTGATGGTCACAGTTTCATCCGAGTCCATTTTCTTAATTGCTGGACTGTGACGCATCCTGTGGCATAGTCATTTTACCGTTATTTGTTCTGTGCCAAGGGTCTTCCCAGCAGGCTCAGAAGTGGCCCGCAGGCTTACTGATGACCGGCATACTCAGAAGCGTCAATTAAACATGTGTTTATCTTGTTGCGTCTCCTCAGAGCCTTGGTAAAGGGAGCCTAATGTCACTCACATCTCTTCTGTTTGGTCTCTGTAGTGGTTGGTTTATGGATAAACTAGGTCACATCTGCCTGGCAGACCTTCCAGGGGGATCTGGTCAACCTCAGCTGTTTCTCAGATGTCTTTATTGATTTTCGTATTGCTTCTGGCTTGTTTTCAGCTCATCACTTTAGTGTCTTACTTGATAGTCCTCTGACCTAGTCACTATCGAACCGTCGTTCAGGAATGTACTCACTTGCCCTGCCTGCACAAGAGAGCTGAGTTTCTATAGTATTCTCATCAGCTTGACACTATAAAGAGGTGACCGTTTAGATGCGGTGGCAGTTTCTATGGTCATGATTCAGATACTTAGCAAAATGGATCTCAGATGGATGAGTATAGTATTTTTCCATTTTTATCACTTTATTGCATCTATATTAACTGGCCTATTTAGTTCAATGACTAGGTGTAATTGAGTATGTGCGATCAGCTCTTTACAGTACTGGAAATACAGTGGCAGATTAAAAAAAATATATATATATAGTGGTCTTAAAATATGTAACCTCATGGAAAAAAGTTTTGCTTAGGAAACAGCTCGGATAATTATCTAGCAGAGTAGGAGATCAAGCGCTGGCATGAACGTTGTCAACGACGTGTGCGACTGGAATTAAAAGATTGCACGTGACTGTGGGCAACATCGATGGCGAAGGCTTTGTGGAAGGTGAGCTCTCTGGTCTACGATGAAAGCCGTGCGGCATAGTGGGCTCGAGCATGGGCAGGTGCGGTCAGAGGGCCGACGTTCAGATTTGGATTTCTCCCTTCACTAACCGGACGATTACGGGGTTTCTGTGGCACCAATTTGTGAAAATAAGAATACTATTTACCTTACGGAGTTGTGATCAGGATTGATGTGAATCATAGGCATAAACATTTAATTTAGTGTTGGGACACAGCGAGTCCCGTGTAACTGCCATCGTCTCATAATAAAAAGGATGGATGATATCTGCACGGGAGGACGGGCTGGGAGAGAATCTCAGGAAAGGAATCAGCACGGAAAAGGGCCAGGAGCTGGGAGTCAGCATGGCGTGTGCCCCGGAAGGAGAGGGGACTTGCCTCAGGGGAGCTACGATAGTCTAGGGCCGCCTACCAGATACTCTGTATTACCATTTGATTTTGGACAAATAGCAAAACTGATGCAATTGCAATTTACCAAGAATAACCCCGCTGTCTCCAAGGAGATTTCGATACCATCCTCACTTGGAACTGTTGATTTTCATCCGCACGGCACATTGCTCCACTATCATTCCTGCCAGTCTTCTAGGAGATGCTCTCACTTTCTTAATGCAGGTTATTATCTCCTTGTCAAACGACGCCTCAATGCCAGGGACATCCCCAAGTCACACGAATACAGAGACAACTGTTAGCTTTGAACCTCTGATAGTCTAGGAAGCCAACAGCAGGGCAAAGTGTAATACATGCCTCTGCCTTTTGCCAGGTCTATAGCACTCAGAATAGGTTTTGTTTTTGAGAGATTGTTTGTCCGTCCTTTACAGTGGATGTTATCAGCAGCTACAGTGAGATGTTCAACAGAGCGGCCTGATCGTATCTGGGCCCTTCCAGGGCGGCACGGATGACAAATGCCAGGCTTGCTGCAGAAAGGCAGGCAGAGGACGGAACCGCAGTGAGCCGGTCTCTTCACATGAGAGAAATTACTCCTTATTTCTGTCTGCAAACAACAGGGAAATTCCCCTGCCATTTCCTTGGAGTCTGGGATATGGAAACCGAGTTCAAATGGCCGATGAGACAGACAGTTGCTGCCTCAGAAAGCTCAGTCAGCTCCCGCGAGCGCCTCGCCCTTGCGTCCGTAAAGGTCAGAGTCACAGCAGCTCGTGGACCCTGCCGGCCAGGCTTTGCTCAGTCCTTTCCAACCCTCTCGCCTTCCCTCGTCCGTCAGCAGTCTTCTCGCCGCTTGGTGCGAAGCACATAGAATGTGTAGAACCTTCTGTGCAGTGTGTGTTGCCAGGTGTTCCATGCCTCGCTGTCCTGTGCCACTAAGATATTTAATTACTCCAATACTCATGCCACTAAGATATCTAATTCCAATAATTATCACAATGCTTGAGGGATTGTGGCTGAGGAAAAACAGGGGGTGATACAGGCTAGAGAGAGAGAGAGGCAACAGGGCTTCGCGGATCCCACTCACAGTCTGCGGCTTCCTGCAGAAGATGCAGGTGACCTGAAAAGGAGCAGAGGACATTCTGCCACCTCTGGCTTAGTATCCAAATGCCTGAGACTGGCACATTTTGCCCCATCAGACTTTGTCTATTCAATGATGAAATTTCTTTCAGAGAAGCAACGGAATGTAAACAAATCATCTCCAACTCTAGGAATTTGGAGCTATATTGACAAAGAGCCACGAGATTGAGGAAATGTTCACTTGCCGTCACTCGCTGGCATCCCACGGAGAGGCTGTAACTCCTGGTGGCTGAGCCGAGTAAAAGCGAGCACCCCCAGTCGTTAGCTTCTGAGTGGCTAATGTCCGCCTGCAGTGCTTTGAGGCTTCGCAGGCCCCAGAGCCAGTGCCTGTGCATAGCGGGCCACACGTCCCCTTCGGTCACTGACTTCAGCTCCCATGGGCTGTCAGGATGCCACTGTGGCGTCCGAGACCAGGACCTGATCACAGACGATGCCAGAGACACAGGGGACCACTACCTCGGTGCCACCTCTCGACCTTGAAATCCCATTTTTCATATAGCTTTTGATAACTTATCTTTTTTTTTTTTTTTACTTTAAAATAAAACCATGTCCTTATTGGCCTTCTCGTGCACCCTTCCTGTGAGAAAAGGAAGGGGTGGGCATGCAACTAAATATCTGGGGTCACCTGAGTACCGTGTCGGCATCTGTGCTCATCCAAACCAACCTCTGCTGAGCCCCTAAACATCAAAATTCTGCAGTTGAAAAAGACGAGAAAATGTATAAATCATGATTTTGCTCCTGGGTACTTAGCCACAGTGATGAGGTGCTTAGCATCTGACAGCACCTGCATCCTAATGGGCCACACGCGCTTCTGGTTGTCCTGAGGTTTTGCTGAAAGCAAAGAGGACAAGCAGCGCGCTCCATCTTTAGAATTCAGTCCGAGAAGAGCTATGCCATCAGCCATTGTGTGTACTCTGCTGTCAGGACGGACCTGCGATACTGTATTGGATGGCTTTAGAACAGCATCCGAAGTGATGGTGAAGGAAGAGGCCCCAGATGAGTTAATGCCTGTGGCACTCATGACAGCTGTCTCAGAGCTCCTCACTGTTAGGCTTCCTGAGGCGCCTGACTGTGATGGTCACGGATAACCCGCGGAGAAGGCAGAACTCACGTGTGCTTCATACGGTCAGCAGCCATGCTCTTTATTCTCAGTTTTCCACTGTGACTCCAGGTGGCCTACCGGTAGCTAGACATAACTTTTCTGATGTCGTGCTGGTCCTAGAAGCATGGTAGGAGGAGAGCTGACATCTGGCAGCACAGATCCTGTGGGATTTATAGAACTGACAGATGTCGCATGTGAGAAGCATGCTTTACATTTTGACTCTCAACGGTGTTACAGAAAAGCAACTTTGAACACACGCTGTAAGCCAAATTTCAACATCCTTTTCAAAAACAAGTTGACTTCTAAAGCAACTTTCTTACAATCGCCATAAGAATTTTTGCTATGTCGTAAACGACATTGAATCATTTGCTAGAGATCGAATTCAGAGACTAAGTTCACAGAAAGCAAACTTTGGGTTTGATCTAGAGCTAATCTCTGTTAAATTGACCCTAGAGATTCTTGTTCCATTTTAAACAGAAACCTGGGAATGGTTAGTTTGTAAAAAAAAAAAAAAAAAAAAAATACATATTCATAATAACCAGTATGACATTTTTATTGTTCTCGCAAGCACTAAATTTCTTCTTCTTGACACCCATGGGATAGCAATGTTGTCTCACAAATTCACATTGGGCACGAATGAGTCTACATGATTCTAGAAAACCAGCTCTCTTTTAAGATTTCCTGTCATCTCATGTGGGATGGCGGAAGCATAACTAATACGAATTAAAGGTCTCTTACTGTTCTGAAAACGCTTAATCTCTGGAGAAAGCAGAAGAGGCAGGCCCCATAGATATTCTTTCCTTCTTTTTTCTTGCGTTAGCTCTGTCTTGCAGCAATCTGAAACTAGGAATCGGTGATGTAAAAGCGCCTACATATGCACATCTGTCATCTAAATCTACTTTCATTCGGCACAAATTTATTGAGTGTCTATTACACGCCAAGCATTAGCTCTAGCACTACAGCTAGAGGAACAAATGGAAACGACAAAAACCTCAGCCCTCCTGGAATTCTTATTCTAGCAGGAGAGAGAGACAAGACGCAAGAAAAATGAGTAAAACAGGTACCTTGCTAAATAATGAGTGTTACAGAGAAAAAGAAAAGAGCTGGGCATGTTGGGTAGGAAAAGACCGTTGAACCCATAGGTAGGGTACGTGGGAAGAACCTCTGAGAAAACAACTTTTGAGGAAATAGTTAAAAGGCGTGAGGAAGCGAGTTGTGCCGTCATCTGGAGAAGGAACATGCCAGACAGAAAACAGGGTGCACAAAATCCCTGAGGCAGAGTGTGCTCAGCAGAGAGCACAGAGCGAGGCAAGAGACGGCGGGGCAGGACAGGCCGGTGGTCAGGTCACGGAGGCCCTCGCAGGCCCTCGTGAGGACTTTCGCTGTTGCTCTGCGTGAGTGGGAAGCAGGAGAGGCTTTTCAGCAAAGTAGACGCGTCATCTCACTTGCGTTTTAATAGCACCACGCAGGCTGATGTGCAGACTATGTGAGGAGCAAGTATGGGGGACAAGTGAGAGGCTCCTGCGATAATTCAGTCAGGGATAATGGGTCCCGTCCCAGAGGGTGGAGGGCATGGACTTGTCGAGACAGGGCTGGAATCCGGATGTCTGCTGTGTTCGTCAGACTTAATACTAGGTCAGACTAACGACTACTGGAAAGCCCTTTTGACACTCACGGGGTGTACAGAATCTATGGCGTCCTCTGCAAACATGTCGTGAGAAGTTCTACATCAACTCCCATTTATCCCCTGCACTCGTTTGTTCCCTGCGCAGGCCACATGTTCATTCCTAGATATTCCATTACAAGAAACCCCTCGAATCAAACAGATATGAGGACTTAAACGCTGAGTTCCTTAGGAAAAGTATATTCTATACACATAATTTTAGGAGGCATTTTCATACTTAAGCGTAATCAGTAAATGGAAATTCACCATTGGCATCGAATACTCAGGCTCTCCATAATATTTCTCAAATGACAGTCATAATTTGTAGAAAATGTAAAATGCTGGTTCTCCTATGCCATACTCATTTCGGAATTTCAGAATTGAGTCCTAAACAAAACATCCCCAGCTCTTCATTTGGAGGTTACCTTCTGTAGAAGTGAGCTGCTCCTATAAGTTTGTGTCACCCCCCCAGGCGGGTAGCCCAGATCTCATGACTGGTCCATGCAGAGAACAAAGACAGGGTCTCCTTGCCTTGATTCGCAGCTCTGAAAGGCCACGCCAGCCCGAGCGCCCTGCAGGCTCGGCCGAGGCCTTGCTCATAGCCACATCACATTTCGGCTTCTCCCTCTGCCCATCCTGCTCTCCTCACTCCCTCCCAGGTGCTCCTGCGCATGCTCACCCGGTAAACTCGCTGCATGGAAATCTGGACAGACTCTCTTTACTGGGGACCCAACCTAAGACATCACGACCTTATTTATACAACTGCTATTTAATGAAATTGAAGATTGAAGCCGCAGGTACAGCCAAAGTTTCTGCCACCAGTAATACTAATAATAATAGTTACAGTAATAATAATGAATCCTCATCGAAGGGAATGATTGTTAATTGCTACTATTTTAAATTTGGGGGGAATCTAATCCCCAAATCGTTTTCTATATCAGTTCATTATTTACCTTCAGGAAAAGGCTCGTATAAGGAGCAGCTAACTTTCAAGAGAAAATGCTTTGCCATTTTACAAAATTCATTCTCTACTCTGCAGAAAACACACACACACAGAATTAAAAT
>NW_011888973.1:346093-346709 GCF_000151845.1 Pteropus vampyrus | reverse complement strand
TTGCTACTATTTTAAATTTGGGGGGAATCTAATCCCCAAATCGTTTTCTATATCAGTTCATTATTTACCTTCAGGAAAAGGCTCGTATAAGGAGCGGCTAACTTTCAAGAGAAAATGCTTTGCCATTTTACAAAATTCATTCCCTACTCTGCAGAAAACACACACACACAGAATTAAAATGTAATAGCTGTCATTAGAAGTCAGAAGCACGTGACATAACTACCTGAGCATGCACGCGTCGTGGAAGATCAAGATAGCTGTATTTGAAATTGCTTTCTACGTTCCTCAGCTGGTCAGCCACTAATGAAACGACATTATATACACACACATACGTCATAAAACATATCTATTTAAGTTCATATTCACGAGGTGTATCTATTCATTAGTGAATACGCTTATACATGCTCTCTTGACTGGGCATCTTTCCCATAGTATTTGAAACACAAGGAAACATCGCCTGCCACTGGAGACATCTCTGTGCCACTATTAGTTGATCTCTCTGGAAACAGAAGAGAGGTTTATAATATAACATATTATGGTAATAGCAGTAACCCTGATAATATATGACATAGATACAGAAATTTTAACTGTGCTCCACAAACACTTCATATATGTA
>NW_011888973.1:339033-341793 GCF_000151845.1 Pteropus vampyrus | reverse complement strand
ATATAATATATAAATATGTGGCATTTATATATTAATGTTTAATACTTTATTGATATTTGGTACATTATTAAAATATCAAAAGACATAGATTAATCAAGGATCAGGAGAATTATTAACGGTTAAATGAAAAAATATATCATCTGATGTCTTTTTTGTTCAAATTAAAGGCAAAAAACCATACTCCTGTGTATTTGTGTATATGAGGTTAATTTAGCAGAATCAATTCGCTTGAAATTATCATCGTCTTCCTTATGCACACACACACAGAGTCACATAGAAAGTCAAGATGAAATATAGCGAAACTACATTTAAAACGGAAAAAGAGCTCCTTGAAAACTCAGGAGTTGGAAATAACAGGACACACAGAGTGGCGATCAGAGGCTGAAGATAAAGGGTCACGAGCCGTGACAGGTAAACACGAGTCCCAGCGTCGAGAGTCCACACTGACAGTCCACACCACTCCCGGTGCGGGAGCACCCGGCTGCGTACTGCTGGGGACACAAAAGGCTGGAAAGAGAGACTTGACTCAGGACCTAAAAATTCCCACCAAGAGATGCTGCGAAGACACTAAGAAGCTTAGAATTCACACAGAGCGCTGGATTCCACACTAAAATAATTAACCAAGACCAAAAGCCAGGAAGTTAACATTCAAACAGGTCAGAAATGGTGGAACCCACAGGGCCAGACTGAGGAAAACGGGAAACCACTAGACAACTTGCAAAACAAAATCGCAACAAAAAATTCGCCGAAGGTAAGCACGCAATGTATATAATGACATAAATGACATACAAAGAAGATACAGAAATCCTGATCTATGCAACTAACATCACTATGCAGAACACATAAGACTAAAACTGCCAAAATTATAGGAAATTCAGTAATCCACCATCCAAGCAGAACATTTTGAACTACCTTTCAGAAATTGGTAGTTTGAACACTTGTAAAACTAGTTTGGATGTAGACGATTTGAACAATAGGTATTATCATGCGACACCTATTACGTCTGTTTTGAATATCACATTCTACTATTTCCAAGTGCACGTGTAAATTTTCAAAATCTGACCACTCACTAGTCCATAAAAGAAGTCTCAACAAATCCCCCAAATATGTATTGTACAGACCATATCCTATTATCACATAATAATTAAATTAGAAATAGCCAATATCAGAGCTATTTAAAAATATGTGTGCAACTAAAAGTCATACTATTAAATAGTACATAGGTTGCACAATAAATCATAAAGTTATAAAAAATTATATATTAAAAAATTAGAACAAAATAACATATCAAAATAAATCCCAAAATATATAGAAACCTAGTTTATATAATAGAACTGAAACTAAATATTATGGGGAAATATTAGACATTTAGTAAATGGCATATATAAATTGGCTTCCCATACAGGAAAAAATTAGATCTTTTGAAATGATATCTAGATACTTTTGAGACCGAAGTGAAAATAAACAGAAGAAAAAAAAGAATGAAAAGTCCTTGAACTTGTCAGAAGAAGTTGCAGAAAGCTATCTTTATGACCTTGAAACAGTAAAGAATTTCTTAAACAGGACACGAACAACATAATCAGTTAAGGAAATAGGTTGATAAAGTTGACAATACCAAAATTAAGAAATTCTGCCTGACTCCATAAACAAAGTTAAAAAGCATTTTTAAGATTGCAAGAACCATTGGCAATATACACAACAGTCAAAAGATTTTCACTCAGAATATCAATGAACTATAAATCAATAAGAAAAGGTCAAATCAATGGAGAAAGTATATGAAGCTACAACTCACAGAAGAGGAAGCCAAGTGGCCCATAAACTTATCAGATGTGACACATCATCAGCGATGAGAACAATGCAAATAAAACAACAAAGAAATAGCACCGACTGCCAAAATAAAAAGACAAAAGTCTGAATTTACCAAACGCCGAGGAAGCTCGGTCTGCAGGCAGGAGTGTCAAACCGGACCAGCACTTTACCCAGCAATCCAGCTGAAGCTGACGATGGGGCTGGGATCTGCTGGAAAGGATGCTCCGTCATAACGGTACTAGCTGAGCTATCATTGTGATGCCATGGGCTGCCTCTTCAGTATTTTAAAATTAAATTAGGGTCTCAGTGTCCCCCCTACTGGATATTTCAGTCACCGGCTCCAACAATGTACACAAAACTAGGTGGTTTTGTCAAACGTGATACAACAGAACAAACAATCGACAATTTATCATACCCTGTAACTCATAAGAGAATTTTCACACACACAACACGAATTTCAGCATGTATACCCATTTCCCAAGGTCCCGTCACAATGTGGTTTCCAGTCCAGAACTGGTTAGGTTGGCTACACACTTTTCTTTTAAAAACTTCACACGGCCTTTTAATCAAATCAGTGAGAATCTGACTCTCTACTATGTGAATAAGCAATTTTTCATTACTGCTTTAAGAAGGCAAAGGAGATACAAACGTATGATTCGGCTAATAATAGGAAATGACCAACCATTCTCAAAGTGTTTTTCTGAATTTCACCTGGGCAAAGGAAAACAGTCTAAGAAAATAGAGCAATCTAGGAAGACTAGACTGTTAATATTTGTCTTTGGACTTCGGCAAATTTAAACACTCTACTACTGTATGTGTATCATTTGTAAGATTAACAGACACGAAACCTAAGTGCTGTTGATGAAGTTACTCTTCAGAGGCTAAGAACCAAGGGTGGATTTCTTCTCTTTTTCAAAAAAATTATATGAGAAGAAATCGATATTTATACTT
>NW_011888973.1:331396-336668 GCF_000151845.1 Pteropus vampyrus | reverse complement strand
TTCTCATCTCTCCTCCCTCTGTCTCCTTTGTCCTGGATGGTACATGTCATAGAATCTACTCCAAATCGATTTGCCTCTCAGCTTCAGAGAAGCTCTACCCTGTCAAGGCAGCTACTCTCAGTCATTGTTAAGGGGCTGTGGGAAAGTCTGACCTCCATACCTGACCTAGGAGACCCTGGGACATCTCCAGGATTGTAAGCCCGACTCCCCCTGGCCCCACCCCTTGCATTTATGTTGATGTGGTCACACCTAGGTTATCAGGGGAGGCCCCATTTGAGAGGATCTTCTAAACAGGAACTGGGATAAAGATGCTCAGTCTTTCTCACTTTATCTAAAACTCCTCTGACCCTCTAGGTCAAAGTTCAGAAAAAGATAGCCACACGTTTTATCTCTTTCTGATTTTCTCCCCAGTCTGAGTCCTGAAAGGGCTAGATTTTCTCTTAATTTTCCTGCTCCCCAGTGCCACTTTCTCCATGCCCTGGCTCTCACAGGCAGAGGGGATATTATGGCTACACGACACAAGATGCCCCGTAATCTGAGTCCTTATAACTGGATTCTTAATACAATGTGTTTAGGGTATTTTCTCTATAATGCCTGGCTTTCAAGCTTGGTGTTTTGTCGTAAAATTCTCTTTTGGAAATCAAAAGCTGAAAAGGTTCCCATTGATATTTTTTTGCTATAACACTTTGTTCCACTCCACTCCCCACCCCGAACCTTCCCCAGACACAGACATACAACCAGAAGGAGGGGCAGCTGACTGGAGGGCAGCGTGTGTGAACAAAGCAGAAGAGCGAAGTATATTAACATGTCTCGAAACATGACATTCACTCCCTCTGTGAACATGGAACGGGATGTTAGGGAGGACTTGCATAGTCAGAACGTTGCCTGCGGGCATCAAAAACTGTGGATGGCGTGTCTCCGAGAACTTCACTTCCCAAAGAGACACACCAGTGAGTGGTGTCAGGAACCCTTCCTTGGGGTTCGTCAATGGATGACTAAGGAAACTCTGCTGCTCCAACCGCTTCGCGAGAGCTCCCCACCTCACGCCCTTGACACCTGGTCTAC
Organism: Pteropus vampyrus; assembly: GCF_000151845.1. Lineage (NCBI taxonomy): Eukaryota > Metazoa > Chordata > Mammalia > Chiroptera > Pteropodidae > Pteropus > Pteropus vampyrus. The sequence continues at coordinate 335,603 of NW_011888973.1, read as the reverse complement.
AGAAGTGGAAAAATAAAAAAGAAGAAACAATAAGCAATCATTGGAGCTGAGCGAGCCGTCAGGAGTGCAGGCTCCGTGGGCAGCAGGGGGTGTTCGCGCCCTGGGAGAAGTCGTCCATTTCCCCTCCCTCTTTCTGGCCCAGAGGCAGATGACACTTCCACATCCATTTCTAGGTGCAAGGATGAAATGGAGGGGGATTTGAGCAAACAACGCACCTCTCACTCTGTGGCGAAGGGGTGGAAAGAGCTAGAAGAGAAGCCACGCGTACCCTCCCTTCCAACTCTATGTGAAAGCGGGGGGCAGATCAAGGCGCGACAGTGCTTTAACCGCGGTGTGAGCTGGGAATTTCCCGCTAGAGAGGACAGCGGTCTTTTTTTTGGTTTTAGCCTCTTGTTGTTTATTTGCTTTAGTGATTGGAGGTGACCAGAAAGTTTTGGAATCTACATGAGTTTTTGTTAAGGGATTCAGCGACATAGTCCAGAAGATAGGTAATAATAAAGAAAAACAAAAGTTTGCATGTTCAAGCTCTACCAAGTTTGGGCTACTTAATCAATGGCTATATGTGCATAAAACCTTAGAGCTAGAAGCCTATACACCAATATATTAACTGCTATTATTTCTTGCTGATAATATTATGGGTGATTATCTTTATTTATGCTTCTATGAATCTTTCATAAGTTGCAGAAGAAACTTAAAAAGTTAGAAGAAGCCTCCACTCTTTCAAAATGAACAAATGGGCCAAAGTGTTATGAGTGTATCAAGAATTAAGGTATATTCCTTATGAGTTAGTCTTCTACTTAATTCTCATGAAAAAGAGCGGTGGTGACCACAGTTGTCCCTGTTTATTTAGAAATTCATATTTTAAACCTTAACGTAAAATGAGAAACCCTAAGACGGATTAGAAGCCCAAGCTGTAAGAGAAGAGGAGCGGAACGGGCTGCCCCTCCCCCTCCACGTCTTCCAGACCTGTGCGATTCCTTAAGCCTCCAGATGACCCACCCGGGGGGCAGCCTGGGGCCCAGCAGAGCTCCAGCTCCTCTGCGCCCGCTTTCCTCTCACTCCTGTTGTTTTCAAAGGCTTCCTTATTTGGGGCAGCCAGGAGCCTCTGAATTAATGACTCATGCCATCCAGGGGAAGCCAGAGGCTTCCAGCATCCCCTGCAGGAAGAAGGTCATTATTGCGATGCTTTCACGGATGTTGATCAACCCTGTACATCACAGTGCGTTTCTGAGTTCCTGACCCCAGGGATTCTCCTTGACGGTGCAGACCAGAAAGTATTCAGGGAGGCCAAGCGCAATTCGATCATCTTAATTCCAAGATCATTTCGTCATCAACGTTGTCAGCATCAGCATCATCATCATCATCATCATCACCATCATCATCATCATCTTCATCATCACCATCACCACCATCACCTTCATCATCATCATCATCAATCATTATAAGTGTAATTATTTTTGATACTATATCTACAGATGGATTATTCGTTATCAAATATTTAAATGTTTAATGTAGCAACTCTATCACTTTTAGTAGATCTTACACCACCATACAGGAAAGACAAGGTAGAAAGTGAAACTTGCTTAGTGACTAAATTACTGTTTTACCTGAAGCTCAAACATCCTTCCTGCAAAACCATTGAAAGCAAAGGGCCAAATTCACATGTAATTTATTCTTTTCTTCTTCATTTGGTATTACTATCTCTTTCTTTTAGTTACCCTTATTCTGTAATAGCATATTTTGGATCACAAATAAAACAGGAGATTTACTCTCAACTCTACGGAAAATAATTAGATGTTTGAAAAAAATTCCCGTATTATTCTTTTAAAAATATAAAGAAAGAAAACACAATTTCCCTGGCACTAACGGTTTTCTGTATCTGGAGGACATTTGTTGAATTAACCCTTCTTTTACTGATCACAATAATTTTCAGCTGGCTTATTAAGAGTTTTGCTTCATATTAAATAGTCCCTTTGTCAATCAAGATGAAATAGAAAGGATTTTTTTTTTTTTTTTTTTTTTTTGGTGCAGCCCAATACTGACCCTAGGGTGGGTAAGAGTCAGTGAGCAGAAGCCCCACCCCGCCACGCTCATCCACGTGAAGGTGAGTGCCTGGCAGAATCGGGCTGACCCCCGACATCCATCCAGGCTGTTTGGGCAGAGCCAGACCTCGAGCAAGACCTGCTCCTTCAGAGTTAGCTCCTTCTCATTTAAGGGAAGATACCTGCTTGGCAATTCATTGCAACTGGGTTCAACAATGTCACGACACACACCCCAGCTCTGGAAGCCCAGGAGTAGGAGGCCCCTGGAATGGCAGCTCCTTTTCCCGGCCCCTCGGTCACTCAAAGCGCTTGAGTGACCAAGCTTGAAGGGAGCATAAGAAGACCACAGTCCTGCCTAGGGAGAATGTTCCTGGTTCCTGGGAAAGGCCCCTCCTCCCATCCAGCCAGGTTTAATTGCAATCCCGAGCTGACTGTTAGGACAGGAGCTTCTGCATTTTTCTGATAAGGTACAGTTTTTCATTTCCTTTGGGTTTTATGACCCCGAGGGACGGGAAAGTGCTGACAGAGCAAGTTAATGACCTGGGTTGCTGACTCTTGAACGGCTGATTTTTTTTCAAAAGGAAGAGAAACGAGATTGAGGAATTAAAATTACAAGGAGGAAGTAAGTGTAGCCATGGCAACCGATTTGGATACGAGAAAAGGAAGAAAGGCTTCAAGATGAACAAGTCTATCTCTGTCGAACTGAGTGAAAATTAAGGAGGAAGGTAAAAATGTGCTGTCACCACGCTTACCTTGCCAGGAAAGGCTTGGTGTTCTTATCCACCATTAAGATGCATTGGCATTGCAGCTGCTGCTGCGTCCAAGGACAGTAAACATAGAATTAGCCACCACTCACAGTGCTGGCTGTGTTCCAGGACCTTTACATGGAACATCTCAGTCATCCTCACACTTCGCTCTGACGTGAGCACATCACCATCACCATCTTCGAGAAACCGGGGCCCAGAAAGATTCAGTCACTTCCCCAAACGCCGATAAGCAAGTGGCAGATGTAGGACCCAGCGCAGTAACTATCTAAGTCCTCCGCGCCACGCCGCCTCAGTCTCGGTATCACCAGTGCCACCGAACATCTGTCCTGCCTGGTCCTTCGGTCTTCTGAAAGGCAAAAGAGAATGGCCGCACACCCGCCCCCTGTTCCACACCTGCCACTCTCGAATGAGCATCAGTGCCTTGCGCCTTTGCTGGCATCCAACCCTGGCCCCTAACACGCGGCCTGCTTCCAACACTGCTCATGACGGTGTAATCAAACATTCGGTGAAGGCTAATACATTTTATTGAAAACAAAACCTTTTTTGCTATGCCTTTTTCACAAAGAACTCCCAGGCTGCTCTCTGATTTCTAAAAACTCAACCGGTCCTCTGAAGGCTGTATGAACCTGACTGCCAAAATCTCTCGCAAGGTTTTCATAGTGACATTAAAATTACAACCCCGGGTACAGTTCTCTCCAAGACATAAAGACCTGCTCCTCTTTCCCTCGTGCTCTCTTCAACAAAAGTGACAAAAGAAGCAAAAACAAAAGAATTCTACCGAACCATGGAGCGTAAGCCAATTAAATTCTGTCCTTTTTGGAGAGCACAGTTATGGTAAGGGGTGGACACAATATTTAAAGGAAGTATTTTTCAAAGTTCCAAGTTCCAGGTTATGTCTATTTTTTAGGAGCATATATTTCAAATTAAAAGTAGCAAATATTTTGAACACTCATTATGTTCAATGAATACCCTGTGCTAGCTCCAGGAAACAATACGACACACAAAATGCTGTCTCTCCCTTTAAATATTTATTTAGTTTTGAACTCCCACAATTCAATAAACAATACAAACCGCTCCATAAAAAAGTGGGCAAAGTATTTGAACAGATATTTCCCAAAAGATTATGCGAATACCTCAGGAGGTGCTCAACACCACTAATCATCATGGAAATGCAAATGCCTACCACAAGGAGGTGTGACCGCACATTCATTGAAATGAAAACATCTGCCAAGACCAGGTGATGATACAGACCGACTGGAACTCCCAAATATTTGGGGGTGTCAAATGATATAACTGAAGTGGGAATGTAAAATGGTATAACTATCTCGGAAAGGGGCGGTCTAGAGTTTTCTTCCAACAGTAAGCATACGTATATACCTTATGACCCAGCAATCCCAC
>NW_011888973.1:324073-331346 GCF_000151845.1 Pteropus vampyrus | reverse complement strand
GCCCCTAACACGCGGCCTGCTTCCAACACTGCTCATGACGGTGTAATCAAACATTCGGTGAAGGCTAATACATTTTATTGAAAACAAAACCTTTTTTGCTATGCCTTTTTCACAAAGAACTCCCAGGCTGCTCTCTGATTTCTAAAAACTCAACCGGTCCTCTGAAGGCTGTATGAACCTGACTGCAAAAATCTCTCGCAAGGTTTTCATAGTGACATTAAAATTACCACCCCGGGTACAGTTCTCTCCAAGACATAAAGACCTGCTCCTCTTTCCCTCGTGCTCTCTTCAACAAAAGTGACAAACAGAAGCAAAAACAAAAGAATTCTACCGAACCATGGAGCGTAAGCCAATTAAATTCTGTCCTTTTTGGAGAGCACAGTTATGGTAAGGGGTGGACACAATATTTAAAGGAAGTATTTTTCAAAGTTCCAAGTTCCAGGTTATGTCTATTTTTTAGGAGCATATATTTCAAATTAAAAGTAGCAAATATTTTGAACACTCATTATGTTCAATGAATACCCTGTGCTAGCTCCAGGAAACAATACGACACACAAAATGCTGTCTCTCCCTTTAAATATTTATTTAGTTTTGAACTCCCACAATTCAATAAACAATACAAACCACTCCATAAAAAAGTGGGCAAAGTATTTGAACAGATATTTCCCAAAAGATTATGCGAATACCTCAGGAGGTGCTCAACACCACTAATCATCATGGAAATGCAAATGCCTACCACAAGGAGATGTGACCGCACATTCATTGAAATGAAAACATCTGCCAAGACCAGGTGATGATACAGACCGACTGGAACTCCCAAATATTTGGGGGTGTCAAATGATATAACTGAAGTGGGAATGTAAAATGGTATAACTATCTCGGAAAGGGGCGGTCTAGAGTTTTCTTCCAACAGTAAGCATACGTATATACCTTATGACCCAGCAATCCCACTCCTAAGTCTTTACCCAAGAGAAATGAAGACATAATGATGACCACGAAACCTGTACAGCAACAGGCATCGCAGCTTAATCATTACAGCCTGACCCTGGAAATAGCCAGAAAAGTCCCCCCATAGGAGAATGGATAAACAAGCTATGGCATATTCATATCATGAAATACAATTCAGCAATAATAAAGAACAAAATATTAATAATGTAACAAATAAATCTCAAAACATGCTGAGTGAAAGAATCCTTACATAAACAGGTATTTACGTTCCCATTCATGATAAGGTCTCGAAGAGGTAAAACAATTCTGTAGTGGAAGCAAATCGGAAGGGCAGTTTCCTCTGGGACAGTGGTAGAAGGGATTGGTTGGGAAGGACGATGGCCGCGTTCTATGTTTTGGTGGGAGTTTGGGTGACACGGCTGTATGCATTTATCAAAAAGCAGCAAGTGTACACTTAAGTGTTTTTCGCTCTATGTAGGTATTAACTTAATAAGACTTCTAAAATTTTTGGATTCTAGTGAAAGGATGTTGATGCTGAAACACTTAATAGGAATTGAGCGAATTTCTTCAATTTACTTGAAGTATACCAAGAAATGAGATGGATTGAGGATGAATAGATAGATGGACAAATAGGTGATAAAGCGAATATAATAAAACAACACTAAAATAGTAAGAACCTACTGAATGGTGGATATACGTGTGGTCACTGTAAAATTCTTTTCATTTCACCGTATGTCTGAAGATGCACAGAATAAAATGTTGGAAAAAACATGATTCACCCATTTAGTCTTAATCGATGTGAGATGATTAAAGAGAAAGGAATCAATTCAAGAGGACCTACAAAACGTAAACATGCACAGCTAATGAAAAAGCTTCAAAATGCATGAAGCATAAACCAACAGAACTATGGAGGGAAGACAACAAATCCGATATCATAGCCAGACATTTCAATATTCTTCTTTCAGTTAATTGATAGTATAAGTTGATTAAAAAACAGTAAGGATAAAATAAGTCTTGAATTGCACTTTCGACCAACGTGGCGAAACTGACATGTATAGAATTCTTCACCACACTATAGCAAAATGCACATTTTTTTTTTCATGTACACACAGAACATTTACATAACATGGATCCTTCCAGGGTAAGAAACAAATCTTAATAAATTTAAAGTTATTCAGATCAAATGATTTCCAGACCAAAACGTAATTGAATTATAAAGCAAAAAAGAGAAACATCCCCAGGTATTTGAAAACCAAACAACACATTCAGAATAACTCAGGGGTTAAAGGAGAAACTAAAAGATAAATTTTAAAGTTTTTTTTCAATTGATTTAAAATGAAAATACAAGGGAGGGGCAGAGGGAAGTTTGACGGGGTAAAGGGTGGTGACAGAAAGAAATCTAACTATGGGAGGTGACACACGGTCTAAACATATATATGCCTTAGTGTTCAAGTGTAGAATTGAAACATTGGATTTAGTTAACCAATGTCATCATAAAAAAATAATTTAATAAAAAAATAATAAAAATAAATAAATAAAACGAAAATACAACATAAAATTTGCGAGATAAAGCTAAAACAGAGGAACTGATTGCATTGTCTACATTAGAAAAAAATCTTGAGTCAGTAATCTCAGCATCAACTTTAAGAAAATGGAAAAAAAAGACCAAGTTAAGTAGATAGGAAACAGACAAAAGGAAATAATAAAGATAAGAACAGAAATCAATAAACAGAAAACAATAAAATAAATAAATACAACAAAAAGCTAGTTCTTTGAAAAGATCAATCCAGTTTGTATATCTTTAACCAGAATAATGAGGAAAAAGAGAGTGAACATTATCACGCATTAGAGAGGTGACATTGTTACAAATCCTACAGATATTAAAGATAAAAAAGAAATAGTATAAATAAAGATACATCAAAAAAAAATCAGTAACCCAGAAGAAACTGACCAATTTTCAAAGGCTCAAACTGCCAATGCTGATTCGACAAGAATGAAATCATCTAAATAGCCTTATAAATGTTAGGGAATTTGAACTTTGTTTAGACCCTGCCCACCAAAAAAAAAAAAAAAAAAAAAAATCAGGGCCAGATGGGTTCAATTGAGATGTCTACTAAATTTTAAGGAATAATATTAAATCTATATAAACAATGAATTGAAGAAGGAATATTTTCAAATTTATTCAAAGAGAACATGGCCATGATATAAAAACTAGAACAAGATGTTACCAAAAAATTACAACCTGAAATCTCTCATGAACATAGATGCAAAAATTTAATATTTTAGCAAATCAAATTCAGTAATACACAAAAGAGTCTAATGCAACATGATTAACTTTATCCTGAAAGTATAAGGCTGGTTTGACATTTGAAAATCAATGTATTTTAACATATCGATAAACTGGAGGAAAAAAATGGCTACTTCAATAGGTGCAGAAGAAAACAGCTGACAGAACCTAATATCTATTTCTCATAAAAACTCTCAGGCAACCAAAGAAAAGAAAACTTCCTCAACCTGTAAAGAGTACCTTATATAAAAATTAACTCAAAATCATTTATTATCTAAGTATTAAACCAAGATATCTAAAACTTCCTAAAGAACCATGGCAGCAAATTTTCATGATCTTGGTTTAGGCAAAGACTTGTAAGATACAATACTAAAAGCATAATCCATAAAATAAAATATTGATAAATTGAACTCAAAATTAAGAAATTCTGTTTTTCAAAACACACTAATAAGTAAATGAAAAGATCAGCCAGAAACTGGTAGAAAAGATTTACAAATCACATTTCTGATAAAAGACTTGTATCCAGAATATATAAAGAACTCTCTAAAATCAATATTAAGAAAAAGAAAAGCAAATGAGCAAAAGATCTGAACAGCAACTTTACTAAAAATGGTATATCAATAGGGAAGTATGTTCCACATCATGAGTCATTAGGGGAATGCAAATTAAAACCGAATGATATACCACTACACACCCACTAAAGCAGTTAAAATGAAAAACTTGACTATACCAAGTGTTGGTGGGGTGTGAAGGAACTGAAACTCTCACATTGCCAGAGAAAACATAAACTTTGGAGAACAGAATGGCATTTTCTAAACACCTATTATGCCAGTCCATCTATTTCATTCCTAGGTATTCACCCATGGGAAATTAAACCATATTTGCACACAAATACTTGTGTGGGAATGTTCACAGCAGCTTTACTTATAATAGTAATAACCCGCATGTCCATCAAACAGATGAATGGTTAAAGAAACTGTGGTATATTCATATAGTAGATTATTATACAACATGGATGAATACAAAGTAATTACGCTGAGTGAAAAGCAAGAACCAGAAAGGAGCACCTACTTTATCATTTCTTTTCCATCAATTTCCAGAAAATGCAAACTATCCTATAGTGAAGAAATGCATTACAAAGGGGTAGGGGGAGACTTTTGAGGCGATGAATATGTTCCTTTTCTTGATTGCGTTGATGGTTTCATCAGTATAGAGATCTGTGAAAAGTTTGCCAAATTGTACTTTTTAAAGATGTATGGATGGGTGGTTTTACCTAACGAAGACAGACAGACAGAGGAGAAGAGAGGGAGAATGGAAGGAAGAGACGGAGGGAAGAAGAAACAAACCCCCGGACCTGTCGAGATGACGTCGTCTTTAATCTGCATCTTCATGAAATGGCTTCTGCTCCCTCTTTAGTCTCAACTCTCACGACTCAAGCTCCCATCTATTTTCAGCCCCTTTCACGACATACTCTCCATTCTAGTTTCCATTATCTCAAAGCTTGTTGTCTGCAGTGATGCCTGCAAATCCTGTTTTTCTTCCTAAGTGTTGGCTGTCCTTTCCTTGAGACCCCATATCCTGGCTGAGTTAGCTGCTCCTGTGTGCTCCCGGATCAACAGCTCACAGCTCTAACGAGCGTTATTCGCTCTGGTCACTGCTGACTCATTTGTTGGTGACTTTTTTTTTTTTGAGAAATCCCTGTGCAAGAAATCTTCTTGCCCACCTCTATTCTATTTCACACAATGCCTGGTATACAGTGTGCACTTAACACAATTTGTTGCGTAAAGGAATGGATGTAATCATGTTAATATATATTCCATCTCACTGGTGTCCTCCAGTACCACAGCATATTAGCACAGAGTCCCAAAGGTAGTCACAGCCATTATCCAAGCATTTGTGTCTATTATGGGAAAAACCAGGAAACATTAAAATCAATCCCGGATGCATGAGACCATAAAAATATTCACCATGTCACAGAAAAACATCTCACCTCTAAGATTCATAACGGGACCCACAGCCTTACTGCACAACGATTTGCCACACAAGTAGATGTCTAGGCGGTTTTTAAAAATGTGCGTCTGGTTGACTTTCGGCTGCGTTTTCGACAAGCGCAACACCCACAATGCCGACTCAGTGGAGGAACCTGCAGGAGAAAGAGCTAATCAACTGCTTCTTTATTTTGAGCTCAGGGTACTGACTTACGAACTCCAGAAATCTGGACTTGAGTCTGGCTCACAGTCTTGCTGTGAGAAATAATCTAATTCTCAGAATAAACCCCAGTGAGAATTTTCTTGGATGAACACATGTTTTTGCATCAGACTGTTTTTTTGTCTCTCTGCTTTGACAGTGTTTGTGAAGTGGCCACAAAATGCGCATTGACCGTAAACAGGTATTCTGTTGCCCACTTATGCTTCAGAGCCGCACATTCTGGAAGAGGCTGGAAGGATCTTAGCTGCACTCTTTCTGCATGATCCGAAATTGAAGATCGAGATGGAAGAAGTTCCGAAATGTCATGGGACTGGAGGCTAAATGTGGTCCATTGTGAAATGAACGTGAGAGGGGGACAGCCACTTAAGATGTTGCCCTGTGTCATTTAGAAAACGCAGAGGTGTTTTTTCTTTGTTTGCTTTTGTTTGTTTAAGCCAGGACTTTAAAACATAGTTAAGAAGACTTGAGTGAGGATGTATGAATTTCCAGGCATTCTGAGGATAGGTGAAAATTAAAATTATCTGGAAATCCCCTCCAGAACAGATTGATTGTTTCTTCCTCTTGAAAAACACAAAGGAAAAATCATGCAGGGGGAAAAAAAAAAAAAAAAAAGCTAAATCTCTTTAAAGCTTCTGTGAGTAGTAGGCTCATTTATTTTTCCCTTGAGCAAGCATCATTGGATCCAAATGAGAGGCTCAGGACCTGCTCGGTAGATGGTAATGAATGAAGAAGACTCTATCTAGGAAAGTCACAGTGGAAAATCAGAATGGTAAAGTTATCTTTACAAACATTTTTTCAATAAGGACAGGCACAGAAACCCGAAGGCAAAAAGAGGTTGATGGAAACAATTATGATATACCTAGGGGGGATCTTTCAACATCTATTTCAAACTGATGGGAACTGGAGAAAAAAGTAACAGCAAGTGAAATCCTCACCAGTCACTCTTAAGAAACATGAAAAGGAGGAACGTGAAAATCTCACTGATCTTCTCCATTCACGGAGATAAGGGAGAGTCTCCTCTGTAGAATTTTCAGTCGTGGTGATAAATTTAGAATAACTGGGAAAAAAAAAATACAACTATTCTAGTCTGAAACACAGCTCATTATATCTACTTGTTATCTATTTCTGAACAGTTTCTTTAAAATTTTTTTTAATAGCAATTTAACTGTTTTTCTATTTAAGACATGATTAAAATATATAAAGAATTACAACTGCCTGTAACAGAAGTGTACGTGTTCACAGCTGAATCACATTAAGCAATAATGGTGTATGTGTGTGCTCTTAATTGCCACTTCTTTTTTTCACGGATCACCTTTGTTCCTGAGTGTATGTGCCTCTCAGATTATAGGAGAAAATGTTGCAGAAATGACTCATGACATCAGGCTTATTCTTCAACCACCAAGTTTAGAGGGTCGGTGAAAAAATTCTAAATGCTAACAAGCTTTTCTGCAGCGTCAGTGGCCATTTCAGAAGCTTGCGCTTTTTGAAGCATTTATTCCTCGACCCAAAGGGCATGAAGTGGGAAATTCTGAAATAGCAGCACCTTAAAGATATTTTTTTCGAAAGCACAGTCTGCTCTTTCATGGCACTGTGCCTAGAAACTAGCCTTTCTTTCATCCAGCATCATGGGCTTGAGGCAGGAGGGTAATAAATGATAGAAGAGACTTCAAATAGCTACCAGGCTCTGAGCGTGAGATTCGACGCATGTACACAACTACCTACTTTAATATTTGGAGCACCCGGAGTCAAGTGTGGTCACCACTTTACACTGAGGTTCCACTGGGTACTGAGGTTAAGTCTCTCTAGCCGAAGCTGACTGCCTTGGCAAAC
>NW_011888973.1:298223-322838 GCF_000151845.1 Pteropus vampyrus | reverse complement strand
AGAGACCTTCCTGAGTCAGCGTTCTCAGGACGGACTGTCCCCGAGTTCTGGGCGCCAGGGGACCTGCCCGCCGAGTCGGGTCAGCGCAGGTTGGTGAACAAGTGATGATGTTTCGCACCGTGGTTCTCACTCTCCCAGAGAGAGGGGCTGGGAGAGCGAGCAATCATCGATGACATCATCTGTATTGATCTAGGCCAGAGATGTCACCGCCATCCACGTTTCACAGAAGAGTAACCACGCACGAGTTGGCCAACCCGCCAAGTTCCAAGACAGATCAAGCGATGAGCCAGAATTTGTACTTTGTTTGTCTGACTCCAGGACGCAATCTCTAGTGACTTCGAAACAGTTTCTTCCGGCGGCACATTGCCTCTCCACCAGTGAAGTCCTGGGCCCCTCGATGGTCCCAGGGCCAGGAGGTCCCTAGGCCCACTTCAAAGGGTGGGCGGCTTCGTGGAAACGCTTTGTGCTAATGAAGTACAGGCGAGCTCGCACCCGCAGAGGCTGAGTGTCTAGCATGGAGAGCGGTTGGGAGCATGGCCTGTGGGATCCTGCGGATCTGGGCTGGGGTCTTGGTTCCGCTGTTTACTCAGTGACCTTGAGGAAGTTACTTTAATGTCTTCATCTATGAAATCATCAAGATATTTCTACATGCATAGCTAAATAAATGTAACACCTTGCCTAATACATAATAAGAACTTTATAAATGCCGGCCATTATTATTGATGTTGCTATTATAGTATTTGCAACCATGTTTCGATATTACTTTTTCCTCTTCTAGCAAAAACAAGTTTTTCCTATTCAATTCTTTTTCATTATTTCATAGGATACAACAGAGATCATAAATAAATTTACAAATGATTACTTCTCACTAGAGAACTCTGAAAAGAACATGAGTTGTTTAGTAAATTAGTAACCATCACATATACTTGCCTGTACCAGATATGAATAGTCTAGCATAAGAGAAAAGTGAACGAAAATTGAAGAGAAAGAAAATTATTAATGCTAATATTTTAGGAGTGACATGGCTACACGTCAAAGTATTTAGGGGTGAAGCGCGATGGTGCCTGCACCTTCCTCCATGACACAATTCTCAGGGGGACTCATATTTCAGCACGTCCCATGAGCATGGGCGCTAACGAGCATTTTTCTGTACTCTTTTCTGCAGAATGTCTCTCTCTTTAGCAAACGTTAAACAGATTTGCTTACAATCCCCTAATAAAAGTTTGAAGTTACTCAGGTGTGACATGAACCTACTAAGTGCACAGCAGCCACCTGGACCTGGCTCTGAATCACTCCTGTAGGACTTGGGGACAAGGGGACCAACATGAACACGAATCACACTGCACCCGCAGTGCCACGAGTCGTAACATTTTGGTTTCTAACCCGGGAGTCGTATGTCTTATGCTAACATCCGCGAAGCTGAGCGAGCTATCTTGCTGGTTTTCAACTAGGAGAAAAGTCTCAGACCCTCGAGCCCTGACTGACAGTTCCTGACCCCTGCTTCCACATGTTTGAGCCTGTGAAATAAACGTATGTGTGTGTGTATGCTGAGATTGTAAAAGTGAAGGGATTAATGAGCTGTCTTAAGCACATAGATCAATTAACTTCAGCTATAAATCACACAACTCTACTCTTGAGCACATGGTCCTGAGTGAAAACTGAAAAGAACCAGGCGCTCCCTGGAGCCACGTGGGCAGGCAGGCATGGGGTGGCTCTTGCTGGGCTCTCCAGCTGCTGCTTCAAATGTGAAATCAAGAGAAAATACTCCGAAGGGCCTCAGGGGATCTGAAGTAGCACATTCATCTGACTCCACGTTTAAAAAACACTCAGGCAAATATTTAGATAGACAGACATCATTTGCATACTGCTTTGCTCATTCACCCTTATACACATGTTCAGCAATGTCCCTCAGGCATTTAAGGACCTACTTTGTGTCAAGTATCGCAGTAAGTCATAAAATAACCCTGTGATAGGTGGGTAGGAATTATTATTAAACCTTGTTTGCAGAACAGGAAAGTAGGACAAAGTTTAAAGATATGCCTGACACTTGGAATGACAGGCCTAGAATGTAAATTATAACCAAATCTTGATGCGTTCCAGTAGTCCATAAATTTTGTATTCCGCTCCACGTATCAGCAAGGTTATTAGGGTCAACCTTATATTCTCTTTTTGATTTAGAATAATCTAACATGAAAAAGATCTTTTAATATTGATATCTTCTTACTGATGTAAAATCTATAATCCACTATATTGTAAAAATATATTGCTTCATTTAATAAACATATTTGAAGGCTTGTTTAATAATGATTTGAACAATCTAAGTATAAGCTCATTATTTGAACAATCTAAGTATAAGCTCATTATTTAATAATTATTCTGAAGACCTTTTTAAAAGTATTAGTCTTCATTTACTAGCATATTAAGCTTGGGGAAGTTAGCCCACAATTTTGAATCTATAATGATTTCACTGGATTCAGGTTTGTCTTTAATATATGAATTTAAAAAAAAAACTTTCAGTCATGAAATGACTATCTACGATTACAATCTTTCAGTCATTTCAACTGGGGAACTCCCAAAGGAGACAAACTGAACATACAGCAAGCCATTGTGTTGGCCATACGCCATCTTTACGATGTACTTATATAAACCTTTAGTCAATACAATCTTTTGAGTATATCCAAGTAATACCTCTCACTGAATACTATTTTTCACAATCAGATTTTTATCTGTGTGTGAAATGTGGCCATGGGGTTATGAAGTAAGTCCAGGCTGATTCCAATCTAGATTTATTCGCAGATCGCCTTGGACTAGAAAATGTGTGGTTAGTTATTGAGCCAGCTCAAGCCATCTGAATCCTTCGCATCTATCACGTAGGGTAAACCATATTAAAAAGATAGACTTTATTGTATGATTTCTGGTCTTTTTTTTTCCATTTAAAGGCAAGAAAACAATCTCAATAGTTTTTCTTATGACATTTCATCATATCTAAAGCAGAAAGTGTAAACTGCCAAAAAGAATATGGGTAAGAAGGAAGCCAATAAGTGCCAATGAAATATACGCAATAGTTGTGTTCGTCTAAAAGAGACAGAGAAGTGGGGGGGCGGGGCGGCGAAGGGGAGGGCAGAGGGAGAGGGAGGGCAGGAGAGAGGTGGAGAGAAAGAAAATCTCTAGAATTAATCTACTATTTAGATGACACGATCAGTGTCCAGCCGGAATATAAAAAGCAGAGTGCTTGCCCATGCTTATGAAACTATTGATTGAAGAGATGTGGGCAGTGTGCATCTAAGGATTTTTTTCTTTCTAATTTATGCTCCAGAAATATTCACTGAGAGGCAGAGTTTTCAACCACTTTTAACATATAATTGCTTCAAATAAGCATAAAAATTCCATTAACTCTTAGAGAGTCATATGAACATTTTAAGAGGTCACCTGTTTAGTTGAAAAGTCAATCTTTTCTATGTATCCCCACCAAGTCAAAAAGTTTTTTGCCCAATTTTACTGTCAATGACTTCCATTAGGAAACAAATAGACATGTATTCCTTCTTAAAATAAAAGTGATATAATATTGTTAATTGTACTTTCCAAACTGCACTGTAACTCTCTCTTGATAGATGTGTTGATTAGCTCTTATATAATGGTATGAATGGAATAGTATTTGCTATTTAACAGCTACCCGACATATAGAGAAGGCATTTCTGGAAATTATTACTTTTCGAAGTACTTTTTAGTGGGTATTTTTATAATTGGTCTGGTGTATATTATTTGACTGTTAATAAATTGTCATTATATCTGGAGAAATAAACTTTCAAGTAGCTTCACAAATGTTACGACATCAGTTGCCAAACATCTCCTGGGCATCTTGAGGTAGTAACTGCCACAAAGAAGAAAAAACATGAGAAGAATTAACCTCTAATGTGAAAAACCCATGTTTAATTGATAACGCCACGTAGTCCGTGCCATATTAATGCGCATACGAAGCACATTAGAGAAATACAGATATCATGCTCTGGGTGCATAACTACAGTTGATAATACGCGAGACAGCATAACAGAATGACTAAAGAATCAAATTAATGGTACTGTTCCTCTGGGAAAAGTTACAAAAGAGTTCTCTAAATTTTATGCCAAAATGTGTAACACTCAATACATTAATACAGGTATATGGAAAAAGTGGTTAAAAAAACAACAAAACAAAACCTTTTCCTCTCACAAAACCGATGGACAGAAAATAGAGTCTTCTATTCCTCCTGAATACAGACAGACACACACAGCGTTCGTCACGACCACTCTCGTATTTTTTATGGGGTAAACGGTGAGTAAGTCCCTATTCCACTGAACTTCATGCGAGGAATTAAACTAGTTGATATTTTACTAGTTGATATTTTATCCGAGGAATTAAACTAGTTGATATTTTCTCAGGGTTCCTTCTGGTTCTGATATTATTCTGTAGTTCCATGAAGGTTCCCAGTATTCGACCTCTTTATGTGCCAGGAATCTTGAAAGCTATGAGGAAAAAGTTCCTCTAAACATTATCCGTGCTCCTTGTTTAACTTGAAATGCTGACTCAAAATTTTACAAGTTTTCCTTTCACTTTGTAAATCAGCCTGAGTCTAGAGATGCGATTAATTTTTTTTTCTTTGTTTTTGTTTTAATCTGAGAACTGTGTTATTTGCTACTACTCCAACTTGGGATATACTATATACATAAACGTACTGGATAAACATTTACTCAAATGCTAGTTTACAAATGTTAATTCTGTCACATTGAACAGCTTTCTTTGGGTCTGTCAGTGAGTTATGGTCTGCCTTCTCTTATCTAAATATCTATAGAAATAAATAAATGGAGGGAAAGATCTTTTCGAAATCATTCTAGTTAAATAATACGACAGTGGAATATAGTTTAGGAAATGTTTTTCTCATAGATACAAAATATCACAGAGTGTCAGAATAGGAAATGGTACTTATGAAAATTTAACACAGATACAGGTAGCACTTAGCTCATATCAAGGTATTTGCCTTCTCCATTCCCAGCACCTGCTACATATTAAGCTCAATGAACATCTGCTGAATAAGTAATGCTCTTTCTCATTTCATAGATATGGCTCTCAAAGTTAAGAGATTATGACATTTGCTAGTCCATGGGAAATCTGAAATTAGAGTCTAGGTCTTTTGACCCATAGTCCAGTTGTACTTTTTACATTAGCCAGATACAAGAATTTTGATGTTGGTTACATACATAACAAAAAAGAATTTAGATATGTGATAATTTCCACTCAGAGACTGATAACTCATACAAGCCATCCATCTAAACGGAAATACAACCAAGAGTTGCTTGCTGTGCCTTTGCAGAGTGTGGCAACGGGGTCAGGGATGAAATGAGCTGAATGACTAGTTCTCAGTAAGTGCTGCTCCCCACTCTGTGCTCTGTTGGGGTGCAGCTGACAAGTTTTGGTTGAGAGTCCCAGGTTCGTTCAGGCTCTAAAATCCAGTCGTATTCTAGAATTCTTGGTGATCTAGTGAGTCTTTTCTAGAACCTCAGAGATTGGAAAAGACTTAGAAGTCATCTCACCTAACACCTAGCGAGCTGGCAGAGGGAAGGAGATGTGGCTGGACCTCCCCCTGCTAACAGGGTTCCCTCCTTTACTTCAAGCTGCCCTTGAAGTAAAGGAGGGAACTCATGGCCTCGAGAGGAAAAGATATGAGTGACTAGGGTAAACGTTCTTAACTTTTTCGAGCCTCCGTTTCCTTAGTTTTCAATATCTGCCTTGCAGGTTATGATGAAGATTTGACAAAATACATTATGTAAAGCCATTCACGCACTAGGCAGTCAAAAATATTAATTGTCCCCACAGATGCTTTATCAATAAACTAGGGTAAAATTTGCTTCTTCCTAGATATATTTGTTTCCCAGGGCTGTCATACAAATTACCACAAATTACAGATGGCTTAAGGCAACGGAAGTTCATTTTCTCACAGTTCTGAAGCCTAGAAATCCCAGATCAAGCTGTCAGCAGCACCGTGCCCTCTCTGAAGGTTCTAGGGGAGAAGTCTTCCTTGCCTCTCTCTAGTTTCTGATGGTTGCAGACAATTCTCCATCATCACGTGGCATTATCCCTATATGTCTCTGTGTTCGAATTTCTCTTTTCTTATAAAGACACCATTCGTATTGGATTCAGGGCTCACTCTAACCTGGTACGAACTAAGCTTCCCTTGATTACCTCTGCAAAGACCCTACTTCCAAATAATGTCTCATTCACAGGTTCTGGGGAGACGTAAATTTCAAGAAGGATGCTATTTAATCCAGCACAGTAGATTCGTTATGGCAATAAAATATTATGCAAACTGTAAAGTACAAGTTGATTCTCTTTCTCACATTTCCAATTGTTACATGATTTTTATTTTTACGTATGTCTATGGAAACAAATTACCCACTCAAGAAAGAATTATTTTCAAACACAATAAAAATAATTATCAATTAGATAGAGGAGAAACGAGATAATTCCTACTCCAAAATAATAAAAGTTATAAAAGAATACAAGAGTTTTTATGTCTAGTATGACATTTCATTATATAAAATTAATTCATTTTATAAAACCGATAGTCATGAGATATATGAGGCAGGAATTACGACATATCGAACACCATATTTAATTTTCCATTATCTTACGTAGATGATTAAATTAATTGGATGAGGGTTTTTGTGCCCTTGAGCCGAAGCTTAACAGTCCACTTCCCGTTTTTTAATAAAAACTTCTGATTAATGATGATTCTGTCACATAACAACCTCAGGGATATATTTAGCTCAATAATTATCCACAATCAAATATTGAAAAGAAAACCGTATGGCATCGGTCTTCTTTTATAATCCTTAGGTGGGGTTACATAATGAAACCTGGGACGTTTCACTTAAGCTTAAATTGTGACACTGTCCGTATCAGCATTTAAATTGGTATTAGCAGAACGATTGAGTTAGGTGTAATATTTTCTTCATGGTAACGTGTACCAGATCAATCAGTGTCCCTTGAATTGCTACTGTTAGAGTCCCAATAGCATATGATTCTCACTGTGTGGTACTGTGTAAAATATGCCTTAAATACTATGATCACCCTAAGAGAGAGAGAAGAAAAAAAGAGACTTCCTTTGTAAAGACAAGATATAATCACAGTAGACTTCATGCTTCTTGAATAGAAATAGAGAAATCCATATAAACAGTGAAAGGCCTACATTTTTATCATGATCGATGATACTTACATTTTGAATACTTAAAGACACATTGGGGTTATATGTCTAATATAAATAGCCTATTAGAAAATGAGAATCTTTTTTCAATGATCTAAAAGGAGAGTGAAGAAGACATCTAAATTTTTTGAGACCTTTTAAATTTATCCTCTGGGATAAAAATTATAAAGGTTCACAGTTTCCTTTCTAGAATCAGGTTGTCAGGCTTATATAATGACACTAACTTCAACAGACATGTATCGTATTCTTCACATGGCCTTTGTCCCCAGCCTAACGTTCTCATTACTGTCACCGAAATGGCTTCATTTTCTTTCTAATTGTTCTCCCTGCCACAGTCTTTTCCCTTCCTCAGCCTCCCCCGTTCCAAGTTTCAGATCAACCTTATAACCTAGCTTTGCTCATGCCATTCCTCTGAAGGGTAATCTGCATGTCCTACCCCTGCAGTCACATCGTCCTGGCCTCATTCCAACTCATCTGACATGTGACCCAGTCCATGTCAGATTGCTGGATGACAGATCTGTCCACATCAGATACCTCAGACCATCCAGCTTCTTCTTCATTGTCCAGAGTTAGTCGATACTTTTCAGTTTTAATCTCTCAGTTTATTCTACTTTCCCCACCCAAATCTTTTGAGACCCACTCATCTGACCTTTCCTTCATGAAACTTCTCTGATTCACCTGCCACCTCACAATTCAGTCCCAATTACTAGATGTGCCTGTTATAGTGTTTGGCTCATTTTGATTTATCTTTAACTTAAATGCTTATTTTTTCCCCCTTACTGATCTTATTTGCACAGTCCACGAGAGGAGGAATCATGTTTTCATCATAGATGAATGATCCTAGCAGCAAGCATAACCTCCTTTATGGATTAAGTCAAATGAGTTGTTCACGTGAGTTTTTCTGCAAATTCCATGAGGGATTATCATCTCAGAGAGAAAACTGATTTAGGACTCCTTCGTGGATTTCCAGATGAGAACAGCAGAATTAAAAGAGGAATGTGGAATTCTTACAAATTTATCGGTTCTCAGAAGACAGATGAAGGGAAATTACTTATGGTGACTTCTTAACTAAATAATGTGGGACTTTCTCAAAATAAAGTCTACACTCTGTCTTCACTGAGTAATCACAGCCCATGTTCCTGCATCTTCCTTCTATTCAGGGTTTTCTTTGGCAGATGTTACTATAATCCTAAAACACAAAATGAAAGTGAGATTTGGAAAGTTTTAGGATTTTAAAATTTATTTGGCGATTTTTTGCAGGGAGGAGGGGGAAATCTACTTTAGATAGCATTCCTAAGAAGATATAAATAACAGTAACCAATCTCTCTCCCATTGCTTATTTGTGAGGCAGAAGAAAATAAAGATAAAGAGAATAAAATAAAGCCAGAATAAAGATAAAGAGAAT
Organism: Pteropus vampyrus; assembly: GCF_000151845.1. Classification (NCBI taxonomy): domain Eukaryota; kingdom Metazoa; phylum Chordata; class Mammalia; order Chiroptera; family Pteropodidae; genus Pteropus; species Pteropus vampyrus. The sequence goes on along the minus strand of NW_011888973.1, from coordinate 314,196 downwards.
AAAATAAAGCCAGCTACTGAAATGCCTTTAAAGGGTGCTGGGATGTTTGAAAATGGTCCCTGTAAAATAGAAGTTGCATTTCTTTTCGCCTGGCCTTCATTCAAACACTTTGCATTTTGTTGAGCTGTTTTTAGCAGATCCTCCTGACGATAGAAAACATAACTTCTCATTCTGCCAGTGGATTTGCTTGGCACCAGAATTCTAGCTGGATGTTCCCCTATGAGAAATCCACTTGAAGTGTGCATTGTTGAGCATCTTACTGTGTGTTGAGACAAAGCTTTTATTTCATGATTAGTTTTTCTTCTTTATGACATCCAGGTAGTGTAAATCAGCTCTTTTGACTTGTACGTATTAATTAGAGCAGTCGTTAAGAAAGGATACTAAAGAAACTCTTTCTTCCATTAAAACGAAGGACAAGAGTGGCATATTACTACTTCACAGGGAGCTTGGCAGATATTAGGCTCTGGAGAATAATTAAACTCCTCTGAACTTTGTTAAAAAGAAAAGAAAAAGCTCATTGTCTAATGGGAAATGTAGAATGAAAAAGTCTTCTTAAATTTCAAACTGTCGTAATTGATGTCTGCCACTATTACTCATCAAAATGGTTACTCATAAAACAACAACAACAATAACAAAAAACTAATTGCTCTCCTACCGCATCTTAGACTACGCATTCGTTTTGAGAATTTAAAAAAAAATTGTGTTATGCTTTGTTTTGGAATTTAGCACATTGATTTTCTCCACTAGACATAGGTATCTGCCTGTTTTAATTTCATATATGCTTAACTATACTACAAAGAATTGTGAAATGCAATATTCTCTGTCACCTAGATTTCACCCCCAGGACCAAAATATAAAAGAATTCCTAGGTCCTGTGTTTATCAATACCTTAGACAGGGACATTCAGGGCATTGGATGAGATTTTCATGTATAATGAAGCTAAGAGGGATAACAAATCGCACAGTATCAGAAGTAATATCCAAAACACCAAAAATGACTCAGCATGCCCAAGTCTAACAAGGTAAAACTTAATTGGGTTGAACACCTACTCATCTTTCCATCTCGCCGATGCCCCTATGCTCTGTGGCCATCGCAGACATTTCTAGTACGGAATACCTCTCCTTCCAGCATCTTTCACATTTGCTATTTACTTTTGATCATAGCATTACTGTCGGTTTCTCCCCCAGAGAATGGGCTATGAGAGGAAAGAGGCTACAGTTTTTATTCACCTGATATGGTGCCGGGCACATAGTAGGCGGTCGGTCGATAAATATTCTCAGGGTAAGCGAACAAATGCAGGCACCAAAAAGCTTAGAATCTAACCAAGTTTCCTATAGAAAATAAAAGGGCCGCTATGGAAAAAGAGAACACATTTCAGTTGTCTCGAGAGGATTTTGGTTTCTAAAGGAGCCTTAAATTCTTACAGAGTTGAAAAAGGAATAGCTTTTTGAACCTGGTCATTTTTAGAATGCTAGCCTAGGCTCTAAGTCAAAGAGAGAATGCTTTGTGTTCACAAACCCCAAGGGCTTAAGGGCAGGATCCAGGGAACCTGGAAGTAAAGTCTGCCACTGAAGCACAAAAAAAAACGGGTATAAAAGGACTTTCGATTCCTGTCCATTCATTAGGAATTCTAACTTTGACAGTCCTTGATCCCCTCCATATCAGATTACTTTGTAACTCGATTGTTTCCTTAGCTCAAAAGAACATGATTTTACTTTTTTGATTCAAGTGTTGAGTGAATAAAGAGATTAATTAAAGTAAGATAGCAATGGTCAGGTTTGCTCTCTGCTGAGTGTATCGCCAGCATCTTAAATCTTCTTAAACCACAGGCAATTAATTCAAAAGCCTGAGGGCTCTTGCATGGAAGGGATAATGGGGTGAGACTTTAAATGGCACCCAGTTCTTAATCTGAAGTCTCTCTGCTTTATTGGTTTATGTTAACACCTTACTGATTAATCTTGTAATAATTAAAGCTGTTTCTATTCATAGATATCAGATTGACTGAATCTATTCTATTTTCGGTCATTTAAAAAATCTCAGTCACCACACAACTGATTGATTGTACTATAATCTAAATCTTCAAACTGTAGAAAGTGCCAGATGGGTCATTGCTTAATCCAATGGATCTTCACACACACACACACACACACACACACACACACACACACACACACACACACACACAGCTATCTAGGTGATAGGATATGGAAAAGGACTAGAAGGCAGGAGAGGAAGAGAGGAATGGGAAGAAGGAAGAAAGAGACAAAACGAAAATATACCAAAATATTAATACTAGTTAACCGTACGATAAAATTATAGGCGATTTTTTTCCATCTTCATACTTTTTCCTGTATATTCCAAAATAGCCTATATCCTTTTATAATCAGAAGAAATCAATATTTTATAAGTTAGAATATATATTCTACGACCGTCGAATGAAGAAAACAGTCCTCAGAAATTTCTCAAGTTTGGGGAGGCTAGCTGTAACAAAGTGAAGAGGAAGGCTAAGGATGTTGCCACCCACAGTCTTCTGCCACCGCTAAGACATGCTCTCTCTCTCTCTCTCTCTCTCTCTCTCTCCACCCCGCCCCCTGTCCCATGCGCTCCGTGATGCTGCTATAGACTCAGCACCTTGACATCTACGGGCTGTGCCATACTACAGTCAGTAGCCGTAAGACACCAACCCCGCATTCTTAGCTGTTGTTAACCTAGAGCCGATGCCTCATTTGAAACGAGCACAAAGTCCTCTCCACTTTTAACTCCACGGGGCTTCTGGCAACCAGGGTGCTGTGGGGCCGCCACAGACCCTGAACGAAGAGAAAGATAAGGGAGGGAGGCAAAGAGATTCAGGCAGCAAGGCCTCCCTCCTGGTGGAGTCTCCACCTCTGGATGATAAAAGGTACAGAGACTCCCTGCCCTGGGGCCTGTGCCCTCAGCCTCCATGACACAGCCTGACTCTGAGAAGCCTTTCGCTTGCTTCTTCCTGGAGCCACAAACACTTTGGGGGGGATCGATAATAAAGAAAAAAGAAAAAAATGGAAGTGGTTCTGAGAACATTCTGCAGGGAGTGGTTCTGAGAACATTTGCAGGGCCCGGAGTAAAACGAAAATGTGAGGCTTCTTGTCCAGAGGGCAGGGACCTGGTGACAGGGTGGCATTAAAGGCGCTAAAGCAAAGCTCCGAGCCTCCTCCCCCGTCTCTCCCCTGACCTGTCACGGGGTTTTTAAATTGGTGTTGAATATCATTCTAAGTAAAGAAAAATTTAAATTTTGGATTATTAGCATGAATTTTACTATCCCCGTTCATATTGCGCAATGCCCGTCTTAAAGGCAAATATAAGAGCATTTACCCCAATTGCAGAATCCACAAAACTACAGGATTCTTATTTCGTAGCTTGTAAATGCGTCTGTTTGTCGTTCTTAGGGGAACAGCAGGAAAGCTGCACATTCCACCAACGCTCTGGGCTTTAAGGAATGAAAGGAAGAGGGATGTTTCCCCTCTCGCACCGTCCGTCCCTATCATCATCATCATCATCATTATCATCATCATCACCACCATCACCACCATCACCATCATCATCATGGGTACACAGTATCTACACCAGCAGAGGTCAGGGCAGACTACGGAGACCAAGAACTAAGCACAAGGATCTGATGTCCGCGTGATGTCATATGACTGGATATTGCACCAAAATCCTGCTTTGCGAATTACGGATGAAACTAGGAGTGGAAGAGAGATCGGAGAGATCAGAAGAGCAGTGCAGTTCGCTACTGGTTGTTTTTCGTGCAGTTCCTGAGATGGATTGGGACGCTAATTGGAGAATCATTAAGTGAGAAGGCACAGTCTTACATATACTGAAGGCCTGTTCTCTTTCTGCTTGATAAAACGAACAATTCTAGGACTCATGCAGAACGCTGTAATCTGATCATTAAGGAAGGGCTCAGTGGCGTAAGGAAAGGAAATGGGAAAATTAAATTTGGAAAGAAGCTGGTGAAAAGTCAGGCTCCAGCTGACCAAAACTACCCACTGAAGATGTTCTTAAAGACACTAAAAATGCTCGTCATCATTGATGCCCCTAAAACACATTTGGGGGCATAAAAAAAAAAAGGAGCTTTTCCATAAAATAATACTAAGGCAATGCATTTTTTAACCTAGCAAGTTAATACTGCTTCTGTCTACTACTTGCTTCAAAGTGGGTGAGGTCAGCCTTATAACATAATCAAGTCGAGTGCAGTTTAATTGTTTATGCACATTCAGTAGCTGTCCACATACATAAAGTGACTCCCACATCATTGCATGAGGGAAGTACCGTTAACCAGAAGTCTCGTGCTGGGTGTGACATAATTTCTGCCTCGATCTGCCTAGTTTCCTAGTTCTCCAGTCCCGTTCTAAACCTGAGGTCCTGACTCAAGTCACAGTTTATGTCCTCCTTCCTAACAAACCATTTTCCCCTGAGCTGGATTCTTTTACCCGTGCCTCTCAGTGTGGTTCAGTCTGCAACATGCCGTGCAGAACAAGGTCCGCTGGCCACGGGGCACCTGCCTGAGTTACGAATCGGACCCCAGCAGATCTCTTTCACTATATTTTCATTCCCATCCCCACCGGATTAGAGCTCTGCATTCCGATGATCCAACGCCTCAATTTTTCCTAATGTCATGCCTTGGGCCACCCAGCTAACTGTTCTCAACTAATGTATTTTCCTTAGCTCATCGACTCACAAACTAAGTAAGTTCTCTCCACTTAATAATGGCTCATTCTACTGCTGTTGGCATGAAAGTGTCAAGAAATCAACCTATCTTTAGTCTGAGTTCATCTGAGATACTAGATGAGTCTCAACGTCGCTCAACTGTGGCATTCCAGCATCTGTGATACAACTCTGTCACCAAGCCAAATGCTGACCCTAGAGTCGGGGAGCGCTGTTCTTCCCATCAACGGTGCTTGCATAGGCAAATTCTGTGCCCTTGTACGCCACATAACTTGGGAGGAGGAAAAAGTGTGAGTGGAAGAATTTAGAAATATCAGAAAGGTTCTTTATGTCAAAAACTGTCCCAAACCAGGTGCCACAATATTTACAATGTCATCATTATAATTCAACTCAATTCAACAAATTCTTTTAGCACCGACCGAAGAAGACACATTGGCTAACTATATACATAATAAGGATAAATAAGGCAGAGTCCCTTCCCTTGAGAAGCGCACAGTCCAATTAGAAAGAAATAACATGTTTTACGATATTATGCTTATTTTATATATGTACATAATAGAAACATTTATGAAGTGTTCAGGGGATATAGATTGAAGATCATCTGTTTTGGGTTAATCATTGCTCTCTTTCAGGTCTTATTTGATTCAAATTATTCCAGCAGGCAATACATCAATTATTAGAACTGTCAGGACCTTGTTCTTCCCCAAGCTGTGAGGTAGAAGGTGATAAGCATGCTGGGCAAAAATACAGCAAGGTAAGAGGCGTCAGGAAAATATTCATGCGTGCTTTTATCCATGCATTCATTCATGCAGTCAACACTTATAAATCAACTCCATGACAAACACTAGGCAGGATGCGAAGTTCTACCAGGCATGGTAACTGTCTTCAAACGAACAGGTATTACCACCTATTGTCTGAGGTTGAAAAATCAGGTGGGGGCTTTGAACTCAGAGTTTAATAGCTGGATTTTCAGGATGTAATCCATATTCCATTGCATATCAAATTTTTGTAGGTGCAGAAATGCCTTCTACCTTTTATTCCATTGAGTTGTCTATATGTCTATTTATTCCTCTTATAGTCTCTCAGCTTTATTTTTAAAGAAAAAGGTTAACCATTTAGACTTATATTTCATAGAATGGAGTCACAGCTACTTATATCAGAAAGAATCACTTGGGCACTGATAAAAATGCAGAGAATCAGACTCAATCTCTGAAGCTGAGGGCCATAACTATGCATTTTTAATAAGCACACAAATTATTCCGCTTAACACTAAAATTTGAAAACTATTATTCTAGCACATCTTTTCCTTTGCCTTACACTCTAGAGGCTTTAGGTCATTCCCCTTTTTAAGTAATATTCTGCCTTATTTTCATTCAAAATATGATTATTAAGCAACTTCCATAGATGAGAACACAATTGACTCCATAATGTGGCTACAAAGCCCCGCAGATCTGAGCTCTGCCTTCCTTTCCAAACCCGTCCCTTCCAAACGTCACCTGTGCTGTAGTCACAGCCCGTCTTCTACTTTCCTCATTGTGTCAAACTCTTTCCCAGCCCACCGTTTTATTCACGCCACAACTACCGCCTAAAATGTTCTTCCCTGTACTCTTGCTAACGACTTTTCACTCTTCATATTTAGCTTAAATATCTTTTCTTAGAGAGACTTTCCTTAACCACTCAAAGTTAATTAGGTTTCACCTAATATTGTTTTATTGAGCAGTTCCTTGCTACCAAGGAACTCATCACAATTTATTGATATACATTTGCATATATTTTGCTTGGTGCATATTTCTGCTGCTACCTCAAGCTACACGAGAGGGGGGAACATATCTGTTTACTTCACCAATGTATATCATCTCCTGGTATTGTGCCTGGCACAGATTAGATATCTAATGAATACCTAGATGAATGAGTAAATAGTAATTACCTTCACACACAGGAAGATAAGAACAAAAACACTGCATGAATTAAATACTATGTAAAATACATAACGTTAATATATGATCAATTATATGCAAGTCATAAAATGGCTTATTAAGAATTCAGAGGGCAAAGAGATCCATGTGCATTCAAGTGGTCAGGAAACATTTAGCAGGTGAAACAGAATTCTAGCCAGGCCTTAGATAGTAATTAAAACAGGCAAAGGAGAGGAGAAAGACAGATCTCATAGACAAAAGTTCAGAGGCCAGAATCACAGAATGTCCAAGTTAAATTATCCCAAGATTTATTCCAATTCAGCACATTCTGTTCATAGATAAAGGTAGTGAGGATTTTTTTTTTTTTTAAATTTTGATTGATTCCACTGGCCCTGGAGGAATGTCCACAGAAAAGCAATATTCTAAATTTCTTACTGGTTTTATTGATCCCACCCCCGCAATCCCCAGAAATAATAACTCTGTGGGATTCAAAGTATAAAGGGAGGTTAAAAGGGCATCAAAATGTGACCAGACATCCAAGTAGACATTACGAAATTCGGCAAAGTGATGTAAGCATTGAAGCGAACCACATTCAGCTTATCAGAGAATTAAATCAGAACATGACCGAGATGATTTTTCTAATCAAATCAGAATGTATGCATCCAGTCTCCCCCAAATTTGAAAAACATCAGAGTGGCTGTTCTACTTTTATTTCTGCTCAAATTGTTTTCTCTTATACGTGTAAATCATAAAAAGAACTTCTAAAAAGCGTTCTCACCTAAATTCCTAGTCTACTAAACAGTTTGAAGTTGGAGAGATGCAAATCTGAAACGACTTTATTTTTTTCTCCTCTGTTTGTTGCTAAACATATTTTAAAAGCTGTCCCACCACATAGCGCTGGTGTCACTTTCAGACATTAAAAGAACCCTCTTGACTTCTTACTGTATGTCTTTCTCTAAGGCCTCTACCATATTGAAGTAATTGACTTGGTTCTGTCCGATCGTTGTAAACAATCAGAACTCTAGAAAAAACATGTGAAATTACTGCTTTTAAACTGCCGTGATTTCTGAAAGAAGAAAAACAAATGAGGTGCCCTTCATCTTTGGCTTTTGGTCTGGAGAAACACTGTACCGAAGCACGTGGCAGGGAACCCAAGCACTGCGCGGGAGTCTCGCAGAGCTAACGCGGAGATCAAAGGTTGGGGTTTGCTGAGGCAGCTGCGATTTTCCAAAAAGAATACAAAGAGGAGTGAATATCCAGGGGAAGAACTCCAGAACCCTTCAAGGTGGGTTTTCTAAAGTCTGTTTTTACATATAAGTGTAGGGAGAAATTCTAAAGATCAAGGGAAAAGATAAAGGAGAGCTGTAAGGTGAACGGTCTGAGATCAGACAGGACTGGGAGGCATTCGGGTACCAATTAGCCAGAGTGGAGGGTCGCTGAGAATCATCGGGGCGGACGGCGGAGCCTTCAAAAGGTTTGCGCCCCAGAAGTAAGCTACGCTAGGTGCAAAGAATACTCTAGATATATATGAAAAATTCACTGGATGGACTTAATAGGAGATACTCACTGATAAAAAAAGACAGCAAATATGATGACATCACAAGAAAAAATATCCAAACTGAAACACAGAAAGTGACTAAAATAAAAATGAACAAAGCTACAGTGACTTGTGGGACGATTTAAAGTGGTTTAACAAATATGTGATTTAAATGACAAAAGGGGAATTAGCAGAAAAATTATGTGAAGAAATAATGTCCAAAGATTTTTCATATTTGATGCAACTGTAGATCTAAGATCTAAGAAATTCAGTGACTCAAAAGTAAGAAGAAAATGAAATGTGAAATAAACCACACCAAGGCACACCATAATCAAGAAAAAAATCTTAAAAGCAATCATAAATAAAAGATATTAAATACAAATGAAAAAGACAACAATGGCTAGAGACATCTTCAAAAACAATGCTAACCATAAAAAACAGAATTTCCGTAAAGTGCTAAAAAAAACTGTTACCTGAAAAAAAGAATGTCATTTTCAGACAAAAGCTGAAAAATGTGTTAACACATATGTACTTTAAGAAATCATAAAAAAAAAATTCTTTGAGCAGAAGAAAAATAGTACCAAATGGGAATTTCGATCTGCATAAAGCATGAAGAGCTTCTGAAATGATAATTACATGTGTAAATATAAATGACATTTACATTTTTAATTTTCAATTTTAATTTTATTTTAATTTGTATTTAATTTTTTTTAAATTTATTTTTATGCCTACAGCACCTGGTCTTCCACATTTTTAACTTTTTAAAAAGATAAATAATGAAGGAATAACATATGTAGATTATAACATATATAGAAATAAAATGTATTACAACAACAGTATAAAGAATGGAAAGGGGTTTAGAAGCGAACTCCCTCTGGTTCTCATAGCCCTTATGAACTGCTACTATATTATTTTGAAGGAGATTCTGATAAGCTAAAGAAACTTACTGCAAACTCTGCAATCACCGATAAATAAATAAATAAAATAAAGAGCCGTAACTTATACTTCAATAATGCCTAGAAAATCAGAGACAAAAAAAAAAAAAAAAAAACCCACTCAATCCAAGAAAAGGCAGGAAGCAAAGGACAAAGAAAATAGTACAATTAGAAACAAATACTATTTTGCATTTAAATTCAACTATATAAAATTTTCTATTAACTATAAATGGACCAAACACACCATCGAAAAGAAGACATTAGTAGACTGGATCAAAAGAACAAAATATATCCCCGTCTATAAGAAATGCTCTTTAAATGTAAAGACATACATAGATTAAAAGTAAAAGGATAAATAAAGATACAGTACAAAAGCACCAATCATAAGGAAGCAAGAGTGGTGATGTTAATGTCCAACAAAGCAGATTTTAGGACGAGAAATTTACCAGAGATAGAGACAGAATTTTCTTAATAATAAAAGGCACAATTCATTTAAGAAGACCTAATAATATAAATGTGTTTGTACCATATTTGAATGGTGACTTTGACACTGTTGCCTCGGTAATGTTAGAAATAGTAATTTAAAAATTAAGTACAAAGAAAAATTGAGTCACCCTAGCAACTAACTTGATCGAATTAGCATTCTTTGGAACAGCTCTTTCCAACACATTTCAAGTGCAAATGAAATATTTATCACAATAAATCATCCCCTGGGCCATAAAAGCAGTGTCAATAAATATGAAAGACTGCTCTCAAACAGATTAGGTTCTCTAACTACAGCATAATTAAATTAGAAATCTTAATTTTTTTAAGTTTTATCAGATATCGCAAAAATATTCTGAAAATTAACAACACTCTCCTGAATAGTCCACGAGTTGAAGAAGTCACAAAGGATATTGGAAAATGTTTTGAACAAGTAATAATAAAAGAACGCATGTAAAAAATTGTGAGATACAAATAAAGCAGTACTTAGAGGGAAACGTATAGCTTTAAATGTTTATATTAAAAAAATAAAAGCCTAAAAGAAATTATCTAAACTTTATTCAAAAAGTTCACAAACAGTTTAAGAATATGTGAATCAAATAAATGGAAGGAAAAAGACAAGAAAATTAATGAACTCAAAGGTGATTCTTTAGAAAAATCATTTAAGTTAATAAACTTCTAACTAGATTAATCAGGAAAAAAGAGAGAAAGCACAAATGACCTATAGCAGGAATAAAAGGTGACCTATCATTAGAGATCCTACAGAAATTAAAAGGATAATTTGAACAATTTTATGTCAGTTTAGACAAAAATTAATTCCTTGAAGGATGTAAATCACCAAAATTAAAATGAGAAGATATAGAAAATGAAAATATTAATGTATCTATCAAAACACTGAATGTATAGTTCAAGTCTTTCTACAGGAGAACTTCAAGCACAGATTAACTACATTGTTGTAGTCTATAAAACATTATAGAAAAAGTAATGTCAATCTCACGGAAATTATTTCAGAAAACAGAAGAGGATGGAACAATTCCCAAACCATTCCATGAAGTCAGAGCACTCTAGTATCAAAACCAAACCAGAGCTCTACAAGAAACGAAACCTAAAAATCAGCATCTGTCATGAACAAAAATGCAAAACGCCTTCACCAAATATCAGATCGAATCTACAATACATAAAAAATGGCCAAGCACATTTATTCTTGGAATTCGAAAATGTTTTAGCAATGGAAAATCAATCATTATTCCCTATCTTAACAGAATGAAAAGGGAAGCTATGATTATCTGAGTAGATGTATTTGTCCATACTGAACACTCACTTATATATATTTCTCGGCAAACCGAGAATGAAAGGAAACTCAATTTGACAAAAGCCATCAATAAAATCCTGCAGTTCACACCATCCTTAAACAGTGAAAGACTGGATGTCTCCCCCTAGGTTTAGAAGAAAGGCAAGTAAAAGTTGGCCCCACCAAAGGGTAGGAACTTCCAGTTATAAGATGAATAAATTCTGGGAATCTAATATGCAACATGGTGATTATAGTTAATTACTGTGTTTTATACTTGAAAGTTGCCAAGGGAATAGGTCTTAAATATTCCTGCTGCAAAAAAAAAAAAAAGGTAATTATGTGGCATGATGGACATGATGGATGTGTTACTAATACTAAGGCAGTAAAGATTTTGCAATATATAAGTACTGAATCAACAAGTTGTACACCTTAAACTTAAATGATGTTATATTTTAATTATATAAGAAAATTATACAGTGTTCCAATGTTATATGTAAATAAAGCTGGGGAAAAATACAAGTCTGCTCTTAGCACTGTAGTTAGTAAGTATTCTACTGGAGGTTCTAGCAACTAGAAGTCCACAAGAAGCAAACAAAAAATAAAGCATGTATAATAGAAAGGAAAACAATAAATAAAACTCACTATTCTCAGGAACCAGGATTGTGTATGTAAAAAGAAAAAGACAAACAAGTACTTTAAGTGAATTTACCAAGGTCTCAATACAGAAGGTTAAAATACAGAATCAATTTTAATTTCGTATACTGGCGAATAAAACTTTTTAATGATATAATTTCAATAGCACCCAAAAATAAGACATACTGATCAATTTTTAAATGTCTAAAACCTATTCACTGAAAACTATAAACACTGCTGAGTAGTATTTTAAAAGACCTAAATAAATGGAAAGACATACCAATTTATTGGATCAATACTGTTAAGACTCAATATTGTTAAGATGTCAATTTTCCTAGTTAAAATGCCCATAGTTTTATAGAAATTAACAAGACAACTATGTAATTTATATGGAAGTTAAAAGGACTTAGAATAATCAACACATTTTTTAAAAATAAGAACAAAGTTAGAGGGTTTATGCCACCTGATTTCAAGACTTATCAAAACAAAAAAAAAATGTGGCATCGGCCTAGGATTTTTATACTGATCACTGCAAAAATATAGTCTGGCAATATATTCATACAATAACCCATTCAACAAAGGTTCCAAGGTAACTCAATGAGAAACATGTAGTCTTATAAACAAATGATTTTGGAACAAGCCATTCCAAGAATTCAAAATAAGTCATAGAACTCAAATTGCAAGGTAAAGATATAAAATTTCTGGAAGAAGATCTAGTTCACACAGATTCCTTTCTAGAATCAGGGTGTCAGGCTTATAAAACGACACTAACTTCAACAGACGTGTATCGTATTCTTCATACTGCCTTTGTCTCTGGCCTAATGTTCTCATTACTGTCACCTGAAATGGCTTCATTTTCTAATTGTTCTCTCTGCCACAGTCTTTTCTCTTCCTCAGCCTCCCCTGTTCCAAGTTTCAGATCAACCTTATAACGTAGCTTAAAGTATAGCTCAAGTATAAGATGTTATAACCTTTTAACACCTCAAAGGGCATAATGAAGGTATTTGAATTAGTTCATAAAATAAAGTCCTCATTCCTGGTAGCTTTAAGAGGAGAGAATGCCAAAGCCACATGGCTGGCTAGAATGGGAAATTTGTTCAGTACAATTCTTCTCAAACATTCTTACAGAAAAATTAAAACAGAGAGCTCAAGGCAGTTCTGTATACACATAAAAGACTCGATTTATTTTTAAAGTGAATGTGAATTAATGTAAAAATTATTATTTGAATTACTTATTATAAAGTAAAAGTGATACTCCAAGAAGATGTCCCACATTGATCCCGAGCCTCTGTATCCTTCCTGGTACAGGACCTGATCTGTCACGAGCATGCACCCCCCGGGCTCATGAGTTTCCCCAGATCTGGATATAACAACATAATAAGAGATGAGGTGCAGAGACTTAACCTGCAGGTGATGAAAAACTATGAAGGTTTTGATAAAAAATTAAGGTTTAAAAAAGCTTGAGAAAAAATATATTTAGTAGTACAGTGGATTAAAAAGGAAAAAAAAAAACTAGGATGAGGTAGATCCAGCTGGAAGCTATGGGAATCCTTTAGGCAAAGAGAGAGAGTCTGTTGCCCAGCACTACCCTTGAAAATTTGAAAAAGTCTCCCACAGAACCATCTAGGTACCAAGCGAAGACATTTTATCGTCAGCTACAGGCAAAGGTTGCACCCTAGGTGATGCCAAAGGCTCACTCAGCATTCCATCTCAGAAAGGCAGGTTCACAGGGATCCCCAAGATAGACAGACACACCTGGGCATCTCTGAGAAGCTAAAAACTGACTTTTTTCACCAGTATTTAAAAATCTATGTTTAACGTTCATTTAACGGTAGCAGTGAGAAACAGGCTGCCTATTAATAAAGTGTGCACATTTAAATTTGAAATAAGGAATTGATTGCATGCATCTAATGCATCGCAGCATTTTTAATATTTGAATTGTCATCAAGTTGCAGTTTTCCAAACCAGAAAACTTCTTAAAGGGCGTAATAAAGGTATTTGAATTGGTTAATAAAATAAAGTCTTCATGTCTAGTAAACACCCCACGTCATGCATTATCCAGTTTCAGATTTTTAGCTGGCCTTGGGGCCGGGGGGTGTGCTGTGGCTGCACAGTGTGACCTTCATGGAAAGCCATACAAGCCCCCCACCCCCAAAAGATAAATCGGCTATGACGAGGTTGGTGCTTGCTCACTCGTTGTTCACTCAAAGGTGCTAGCTTTGCTAGGAGTGGGACCCGTTACTTGCGGAAAACCTGAATTAATTAACAGTGTTTTCTATCTTATCTCTCTGGTGCTTTAGTGCATGTCACCAAACAGGGCTTGGTCACACTGTATGTCCTGCTGGCCCAGCTTTGAGGGCCCTTTCGGTCTATTATGTTGCGGAATGGAATTTTTGGTGTGAAAAGAAGGGAAAAGTGCTTCTGCCTATGAGGCCTTTCTTACTAGTAATTTCTTTTTATAGTTTATGCTTATTTTATTTATTTATTTTGCTTGCTCTGTGGCTAATTCTCGTAACAATTGCTTGCATGAGACCCCCATCCTCCTGGGCATTTCACTGGCTCTCAGACATTGGCCTCCATCAGAATCACCGGGAGTGATGGTTAAAGCACTGGTCCCTCGGCCTCTTCCCCAGAGCTTCTGATTCAGCAAATCTGAGGCAGAGGGGGGCATTTCACGTTTTTAACAAGGTCCTCAGTGATACGTTGTTGGCTTTGAAAATCTCTAGTTACTCAACTCATTGGGGCCAAAGCATCCACAGAGATATTTGGGATCAAAATCCTAGGTAGTTTGAATGTTCCATTTGTTTGTTTTCTCTGTAATTCTCTTTCTCTTACAAACCTTCAGTGGTTGTAGGATGCTGATGGAGGAATTCTGTAAAAGTTCTAAACACTATCTGCATCTCTCAGCCCTGGAGGCATGACTGAGGATAAGCAGAGTGTGTCATGTGCCCCTCCCACAGTATTCACGATAATTATGATGATTAGCATTGTTCCATAGCTTCTAAGGATGACCTTTGCAACTGGTCATTTTTCTGTTTTGTTTCTTGTTAGTTTTTTTTCCTGAGTGTCAGGAAGCCGGAATCAGTAACCCCTCTAAATTCTGTGGAGGAAGATTTGAGTGAAGATGGACAAGCCATAATACCCTGCCCTGAGTGCAGGGAGCGGTCACCAAAATGCACTTCAAACTACCTTGTGTATAATTTATACTGCGACATTTGTCATCATCAGATATTATCCAAATGAAAATCGGGAGTTGCATGATATTAATATTAAAAAGGACAGAGAATAGGAGAAATGAGTGTAAGAAAAATTATTTCGGTCCACAATTGTACCCAATATAAACCCAGAAAAAAAAAAAAAAAAAACTACTTAGGAAAAGTATAGAGAGTTGATTAATCAGATCCAGAAGGCAAATGGTGAGCAGGTAAAAGGTCACACTCTCGAAGGGTTAACAATGTAGAGATTTAAAAACGTAGAGGAAGTAAAGGAAAAATCCCTGCATAGACAAGTTTACTAGAAATACAGAATACCTGATATATTTGAAATAAATATGGCTTTATTGTTCTCAGATAAATATGCTACAGATTATATTTTTCAAATTAATAAGGGAGTAAAAGTAGGCAGGATAGATCCAGATAGAGAACAAAAAGAGAAAATCTTTAATCAAAATATTCGGTCTTGGATAATGGAAATCTAAATCATATAAAACTTGATTAAGTGACATTTTGTCTTATTGAGCTGGGACAAGAAAAAGATAATTAAAGTTTGAGACTAAGTTATACCTTATAGTCAGTTTAGAATCAACCCAGGCCCGGTATTTGACACCCTACATTTCTACCCACAAAAAAATCGGTGGGTTTAATTATAATCCTGAGGTCCTCTAAGATGCTCACTTATAAAAGAAGGACTAAATTATTACATTTTGCTAATTTTAAGTGAATATTAACTTTAGAAAATCTTTTGGAAAGATTTTCAATAGCTAGCATGGAACCCAAAGAAGGTTCTGTTTAACCCAACAGTACCCAGACAGGAAGGATGCAGGAGTGGTTCAGAGAGAAGTTGCTGAGGTTAGACTTCTTGGATGCTCATGCACTACCTGTTTACCTGTGTTTTAACTGAGGCCTCAATTTTCACATCTCTAAAATGGAGCTAATAATAGTGCCAAGCCCATAAATTTGTTGTGAGATTTCAATTAGTTTTGGCAACATTCTTATGCTGCAGGCAGATGATAAGAGGCGACTAAATATCAGCTGTTTTATTATTACTACTAGCTGTTGTCATAATATTGTAGTCGTGGTTAATGTGTGTTAGTTCTCTGTTGCTGCCATAACAATTATCATACATTTGGTGGCTTAAAGCAATGCCGACTTATTATCACGTGGTTTATCTTGCTAAGAAGGAAAACAGACGTGAGTAGTTGAGAAGTCTAACATGGGTCTCACTGGGCTGAGCTCAAGGTGTTGGCAGGACTATA
>NW_011888973.1:282156-298173 GCF_000151845.1 Pteropus vampyrus | reverse complement strand
ATCTCTAAAATGGAGCTAATAATAGTGCCAAGCCCATAAATTTGTTGTGAGATTTCAATTAGTTTTGGCAACATTCTTATGCTGCAGGCAGATGATAAGAGGCGACTAAATATCAGCTGTTTTATTATTACTACTAGCTGTTGTCATAATATTGTAGTCGTGGTTAATGTGTGTTAGTTCTCTGTTGCTGCCATAACAATTATCATACATTTGGTGGCTTAAAGCAATGCCGACTTATTATCACGTGGTTTATCTTGCTAAGAAGGAAAACAGACGTGAGTAGTTGAGAAGTCTAACATGGGTCTCACTGGGCTGAGCTCAAGGTGTTGGCAGGACTATATTCCTTTCTGGTGGTTCTAGGGGTGAACCTATTTTCTGGCATTTTCCAGCATCTAGGAACCACCTGCTTTCCTCTGTCCTTAAGCATCTTCAAAGCCAACCGCATGTCTCTCTCGGCCAGCCTCTCTCTTCCGTTTATAAAGATCTTTGAGATTTCACTGGGCCCACCATGAAAATTCAGGATAATCTCATCTCAAACTGCCTAAACTTAATCACATCTGCAAAGTCCCTTCTACCTAGCAGCACACGACACAGTCACAGGTACAAAGGATTAGGATCTGGACGTCTCTGGACCCATTATTCTGCCTACCACAGTAAGTTACTCAGTACATGCTACTCACCTAGTTAAGGTTTCATCAAAACAAAAAAGCAGTACCCTTATCTAGGGCAGTTACAGTTCAAACACAGCCACAGCAGGTAGTTCTAGACTCACCTCCTTTTTAATTGGCCTCTGGACATTAATCATTTTCAGAAAACATCTACACAGCCCAAACAATTACAGTCTTACTTACTTCTACTTATATTTTGTAATGTGTGGATTTTTTTAAAGCAATGTATTCTGTCAAAAATGCAAATTAAACCATAAATACCAAGAAAGATATTGCAAGAAGTTACTGAATATCTTTCCCTTGCTTATAAACCTCAATAAAGAGATTCTGGTTTTAGAAATATTATTTCATTAATCCCATTCTACTGGATCTATAGAAAGAAAAAGCAAGAGCATTTCAAAGACCTTGTATTTTGATGGAAGTTTCATTTGGTAGAGAGGAAGAAACGAAATCTTCTGCTTCATATTTTTCCTATTTACATATTATTTTTCTAAACAGAAATTTATCTACGAGATACAGCAAAACCACTAAGTAGAAAACTTCTTGTAAGTTCATTAAGCATTCAAGAGAACTATTCAAAGATGGTCAGGTACTATTACATTAAAAAGTATAATTTGTTCTGTAAGCTGATTATATAAACATATTCTTCTCATTAGGGTAGATTGATATGATCCCAGGATTTAGAATGAATACGCAGGAAAAAAAAATGATATTCAATTAATGCAACTCACAACAGCGTCTATGGTTCCCTGTACTGCTAATTATTCTTTATGTGAAAAATTACTCATGAATAACTCATATAAAATCCAGCAGCATTCATAAATATGATGGCAGGACATATACGATAAAAATATTCAGCCATTTACTTGAAGGAAAGCTATTTTATTCCTACTTATTTCATAGTAATTCTTGATACTGGACAAAAACAAAACATAAAAGCACACTCTTCCTGCTCTTGAGAAATGCTTATTTTTATTCTAAGATTCACCAAAAAAAAAAAAAAAAGACAAATGAGTATTTGAATTATCCATAATTAAATGATAATCTATAATCACTCACCATTAAGTAAAACATATGTTAATTAGAGAGTCTAAACTAATTGCAGGCTGTCAAATGCTTATGCAAAAAAAAAAAAAATCTTATTTCATAATAGTCTATGATTATATGTTTCACAACAGACTAATGGATTTTCAGGAGCCATCACTGTAGAACACTCACTATTGTTAAACAACAAGATGCATAATTTAGAAAGGCTGTTTTCTGTCTTTATGTTATCAAAAATGAAAGCCAAATAAAATCTAGGTTCAGGAAACCATAATCGATCAATCAATATTAATAATCTAAAGGAAAAATAAAAATCAAAGGGATTCTTCGGCAGAATGATTTTTAATTTTTTTCAGTAAGTACGTACTTTAAAGTAAGATTAAATTTTGGCACAAAGCACATTCTTATTGGAACCCATTCCATGGGTTTGTCCGTGGAAGCGATAAGTAAATAACAAATTGATCGCTTTTAGTCAATTCCAAAAGACTATGAAAACTAATTCTTGGCTACTTACTTCTTTATAGCATATTTTGTCCCCGAACAGGATTAATTCGAGTGAGAAGGGGAATCATGTAGACGAACAAAAATAACGTTTGCAAACTTGTATTATAAATCTCTGGGTTTCTCTAGGCTCGCATCAGCATCTGAACGACTTCACACTCTGTGAGCCTCGTCTACACTGACTCAGCCCAGCAGGCGTGGGATGCAAAGCTGATTGAGATGAGCTCAGTCTCCTGAGCCTGTATTCACAGTGGGCGTGATCTACTGACGATGCGATCAGTGGTCCACGTTACTTTTACACAATCGCGATGGCAATGAAAACCATCTCGGGTTTTCAATATCCTTGTCATTTTTTGTAAGAATAATAAAATAAATATCTGGCAGTTCGCACATCATACGTATTTTCTGGATTTTATCTTTAGCCAAAATAGCAGAAATCGGAGGCTCTCATTCATATATTTACATTTATTTAGCACTTACCAAGTTCCAGAATCGGGCAAGACGCTCTCATTTACTATTCCACCTTATCGCATACTATTCCATTTAGGAATTAAAATGGAAACTCTAGGCTATTTTGCAAGTTAAACGTATTAACATCTCTGTTTCACTGGGAAGGAGTTCAAATAATTATATAACTTTTTGATTCTTTAATTATTCTAGTAATCCCTCTGTATTCTGCCCTTTATTTTGCTTAGGTAAACATAGTCTGTGATTCACCTAAAATTTTCTTACATTTCTTTTGGTTAATAGTTATATTTCTTTTATCAGTTTTAATCGTTAATTATTAAAATTAACTTCTTTACGAATAAAACCTCAGACTGAAGAATAAAACAATTCCATAGCTCTGACATGGTGGTTCTGAAGATTAAGTCTGTGAAACGACATCAGCGTTTCTTTAACGTAATGATGGATATAAAATATTAGATATTTCCTGACACCAGAAGGGGAGGAGCGAGCTAAGAAAGTGGAAAGAGAATGATACTCGTTTCTCAACCAGTCTCGGAGTTAGCTGGCTTCTTATTCAGAGTTCCTGCGCGACGCTTAGGCCATGAGCTGGGCTTCTTCGGTATTAGTAAAGGCTGAGATCACTCCAGATATATTTTTATGGCTAATTATGTGGTATTTATTGTAATTCTGTCCCCCTGAGCTGTTTAAGTTTTTCAGTATCTGTAGTAAACATCATCACTTTTTCTCAGCTTCTCCAATGAATCAGCCCTTTCTCCACATCAAATCTGGGAGCCATGGAATCGTGCTTGCTGTTCTACCCCACAGAAAGAGTCGCTTCAAAATAGGAGTCAGGTCCCGAAAACACACGTATGAAAATAGCTCACAGTACCTTACTGGACGGAGAAGCCACGCGGGATCCTCGTTGGCAGGTCTGAGAGTTACAGTCAGGCCGTCGGCAAGAACTTCGGAGGCGGGCAGGGGTCAGCTGTCGTCTGGCTCCCCCTGTTGGCAAATAGCGTCCATTACAATAGGGCAGTTGCGTTTCCATCAGGCCTTGACAGGCTGGCCGTCCTCCAACACCCACGCGAGACTCCCTCTCTTGTTCCCCGTTATCGGCGAAAGTATCTGATAGTTTTCTCTCCTTGAGCAGATGTCTAAACTAACAGGAGAGTAAGGCCTGTCAAAATGACAATGTACATTGATTGATCTCATCTTGATGTCTTTGGGAGGACAGCTTATCTCAACTCTACAAAGGAAGGAACTCAGTATCAGTGTTTCCTCATCCATAAATGACAATGGGCGAGCCTGGTTTATAAGTCATTGCCTGTTTCCAGAGCAACATTTAAAATGTACATGCAAATCATCCGCCCACTATAAACTGATGGGAAACTACCTTTGCTGTTGAATAAACAAAGGCACATTCTTTAGAAAGAATAAAAAAACAAAAACATCATTGCTATTATAAAACCATAAAAAATATATATAATTTTCAGCAATGACGATAACAGAGATCGTGACTCTGAGTACTTTCAATACAGATAAGGACTGAAGATCTGTGACATCATAATACCAGCATCACTACCTTTTCCTTGTGTGGGAAGTATGAAATTAGACAGAAAGGGAACATTAGAAGAACAAACATAAAGAACATGGTTCCTGGACTTGAACAAAAAGAGACGCTGCCTGGACACCGTAAAGAATCGCCACGTATCCTGATCTGAATACAAGTAAGTGCAACTTCTGCTCATTACTCTAAACTGTCATCAATATATCACCGTACCCCACATGCAGTCCTTAGTTTTATAAGACACTCGTTAAATCATTTATAGACACAGGGTCCCCATACTCCCATTGCCAGCACACAGGTACTCAGGCCTTCACATGCCCTAGAGGGAGCCCCGAAAAGAGCAGGCTTTTAGGGTTGCCAAACAGATAAGGTCTCTTCCTCTTTGGCGATATTGTTACTCTGCATATTCTAGGTGGCAGTTGACAAGGAGATTTGATGGGGCCACCTGCCTTCTTTTTTTTTTCCTTCAGAGTAGCAACCCTGGATGGAGATGAATAAATCACAGGCCAGCTGTTTTAACTCCTGTAGTTGTGTAAAATTAAACCATGTTGGAATTCCAGCTGCCCTTCTTCCCAGCTGCAGGACCTCAGACAGTTTTTAACTACTTTGTGCTTCGACTTAGTTATCGCGAGAAAGTGTTCATTCATTCCGCCCTTAGTGAACACCTTCTACGTGGCTGAGATCCGTCAGTGACAAAGATTCCTGTCCTCTTGAAAGTGTGCAAGAACTCCTTCTCACCATCCTAGCTTTTTTCTATAGACCTTGAAAAGTTTTTCAACTTTATATAAAAAAATGTTTGTTTTAAAATATGAATATCCCGAGATGGAAAGTACAGTTAAACATGTGTCATCCAAAAGTCTGATTATTAGGCAAAAATTCAAGCAAAGCTCAACTGCCAACTGAAGTCCACGGTAATACCCTGATCAGGTGTCTGGGGTTGGAGCAGTGTGCTGGTAAGCTCGCTCGGAACGAAAGTGTAGATGTGGACGGCTTGCTGGTATCTGTGGTGTAAAATACTCTCTTCATGGCCATTTTTAAGCCATCGACAGTAGCTTTCAATAAGCTTGGAAAATTCCTGAAAATGAACAAGCAACTGAACGGCGGGGCCCAGTGGGCCCTGGTACAGCCCTGGGAGAACGGGCGAGAGGATGAGAGGCGAGCGGCGTGAAGCAGAGCACGCAGGAAGGCAGCAGCAAGGTCGGGAGACACCGTCCCTCGCACGGGGACACACAGTAGGTCCTAGTCCTCTTCCTACTTTTGCATTTTGCACATCGATGAGCTTTTATGCTTACTAACAACAGCACTCAGTGTTATTTCTAAAACATAATAACTGAAGATAGCGGGTAAACTTAGCCTTCATAAGAGCAACGACTAACCCAGCTACTAAAGCAATTTTTTTGCTGCTTTAAGAGAAATATTCATCTCATTTTAAGATGGGACTAATCCTGATGGATTCAGCACTAGGGAGATGATGTCGCATAGCCTTTGACTACCGTGGCCATCTTCATGCACAGACAGACACAAACATATGCACGCATAACTAATATCATTTAGCATGTACTATGTGCCAGGAACCATCCTAAGAATGAATATAATTTCCATGAGGGAAGGAACTTTTCTTTTTTGTCACTGATGTTTCTCAACCACCTAGAAGACAGTGTGGTTCCTGGCAGGTGCTCAGTGAATATTTGTGAAATAAATGAATGCTTTACATGTAATCACTAAACTGAGGCACAGAAGTGAAGTCACACAGCTAGTAAGGAGTGAAGTTGCAGTTCAGATGTAGGCAGCCTTCTAAAGGGGTCTTTGCAAAACTGAAAACTGGCAAGCAGCAGAGGAACAAGAGTGTGGATCTCCAGGAACTTAGATGGCATACGGAATGGCTGGAAGACCTGGAACGAATTAGTCTGGACTAAGCAAAACTCACAACAGAACTGTTTGGAACTAGGAATATACTAGTTGACTTGAGACTATCGCCTAGTGCTTCAGGTTAGAAGAAGAGAGATGAGAAGAAATCTAAGGTGATAGATCCTCAGCGAGGCAGAATTTTGGTTCAAAATAAGAATGAGTTTCTGGGAATTATAGCCGTCCAACGATGAGGCAGAACACATAGGAGACAAGTGAGCCCATCTCTTCCCGCTCCATTCGTGGAAAGTGTTCAAGAAGAGGACAAAAAAGAGATCTCTGTATAAGGCAGGGGGTCAGATTATGTGGCCAGATTACGTGGATTTTCCCTGTTCAATTATTCCCTATTTTTAAAAGGAACAGAATTCAGTAAATAAGTTTTAAAGCATCTTTATCATCTCATCTACCATCAAATCACAAATTGGCTTAAACATTTGAGACCATTAGGATAATTTCCCTGGTTCAAAACTGTCCTAGTTTTTTAAAATCAAAATGGAAGACTGAGAAAACAAGATACAGGTGAGAAACCCAAGAGAACAATGTCTGCAAATCAACCCCACCTGTGAAGCCTCTAAAACAGCACATATTACATAGCATCTAAACTTTCATCTTAGTTTTTCAGGAAGCGTATGAATTCAATATGAAATATTTTAATCAGTCACTTATTCATTATGTCTCTAAGGTATGGAAATTAGAAGAAAGTTTTCTTACGAAGATCAAGGGGTAATATCCCATGGTAGCAGGTCAATGCATACATATGAATTTCTTATTTCTCTATGGATCTTTCCAGAAGAATGCCTTTGGTATTAAGTTGTAGTGTAGGGCTCTGCATAACATCCCTGGAAATGATTCATTATCCTCTCCAGCATTACTCTGTGGAGCTTGCCGTACGATAAATAATAAAAACATTATCTAAGGAAACCTGGAGCACTTTATGTAGTCAGAACATACATTGGTGATTGGTTATTGACCTGTGGGGACACCTTTGGTATCATTAGGGCCAGGACACATGCACCCTTATGCAAATTAGAACAAAGTTTCTAGTGAGCAGATCAACTAGAAATCACAGGCCTTCCTGAGTCTACCTTCTAAGTACCTACCATCTACTTGCTACTGGATTAATTTGGGGGAATACAAAAATGATCGGGCTATATTGCTTACCCTACCCTTTACTCTCACTCTGCATTTAAATACATTACGATAGAGTCATACAAGTACAAAAGTAGAAGTCATCAATCGCTCGGATGATGTAACCGAGGCTAAAAGAGAATGAGGTCACTTGCCACAGTGACAGAACTGGTTCCGAGATCCAGGTCTTGCGACTCTGCTCTGTTGTCGCAATGATCACTTTGTGATGTGCAGTTGTTTCCATTTGAGCGATTTGTTAATTAAATGGTTATTTTATTTATTCAGACAGTATACATAAAAATAGAACTATATGAGTTATTGTGGCAAGAAAACTAAGAGGAAGATATAGACTGTGAACTCAGAATTTACAAATTAATCAAGAGAGGAGAGAAGGAGAGAGACTGAGGAATGTAACATGCCTCGACTTGTATAAAGTGAGTGGCTCAGATGAAATTTTATAAATTTCCTAAATCTTTGCCTACATTTTCTGACATTCGCAGCATACTATTTATAAGGGCTTCCAATTGACAGATACGAAAGGTCATATTAAACATCTAAATTTGCACATACTATGATTTCTTATTTTGACATTGCTAAAGTATGTTCTTTTTATGTACTGTAGAGATATAGGAACATTTTGTACATTTTATAATTTTAAAAATAGTTTCAGTTCAAAGTTACCAAGTGGATCAAGATAGTTCTCCATAGTTTAGTTCTTACAGAGAAAGAACACACAAGTTTGAACTTCTGTTTTAGCCAATGGCCTTTACCTATCTATCTGGTCAACCAAGCCGAAACCAGAAAGTTTATGCCTGGTCATCTCTCCCCACACAGCTCCAGATCCCATCAATCAATCACTAAGTTAAGTGGAAACTCCTTTTCAGACCACTCCCTCTGCTTCAACTACCACAGCGTTTACATAATTTGCAATGGCTTCCTAACGTACATTTCCACCTCTGGCCTTGACTCACTCCAATTCTTCCACCATATTGCTATGAGTGATTTTTATATAAGCCAAGTCTCCAGGGCTTAAGTCTCTCTATTGGTTTCAATTTTCTACAGAAAACAGTTAAACCTCTCGTAGGTTCCTCCTTACTTTACCTTTGCCTCTTTTCCAACTTAACTTCTCCCATAGTCTCTCTGAATTCTTAGTTTTCAGCCACACAAATCCACTTGAATTTCTTCTAAATATTTTATCTTTTGGAATATATATATATATTCTTTTTGCTCACCTGACAAAAATCCATTATTCCTCACTCTACCTTAAATTATACCTTCGATTAAACAGCACTTTTTCTGTTGCCATATGTTTCTTCCCTGCTAGCCTATGAGGTCTTGAAAAAGGGGGACTCGTTCATCTTTGTCTTCCCATATTTTAGTGTCACGTCTGACACAGAGCACTCGAAAGATGCTGGTTGACTTCAACACCCTACGACAGAGCGTTTCTCAAGATGACTGGACTTTTAAGAGTTTGGCATTTGGAAAACCGTATCAGAGATAGGAAGCCCTATACCGTTCTGGGTTGTCTGCTGACAATCTGGCCCAGGTGCCACCACTTCCATTCACATCCGGGAACTGTTTCACAGAATCTTCTTCCCTGTATGTTTTCAAGTCGGGGTTTGCCCACAAGGGGGCCTCATAAATTATTCGCAAGGCACAATGAAGCCATTATTCTTAGGTGGGAATCACGCACGAAGACTTCATTCACTGTGGCCTTTCCTTGGGCCTCTTCGTGAGCTCCCTCTTTGAGGTTTCTTGTGCCTAACGTCACAAATTCCTGCAAGGTTTGTCACTCATGCCAGTACCAGTGCTTCAGAATGAAGTGACAGTTTCTTCAGCCTGCTAGCTGTAGCCTTCCAGATAAACCTTTATCCAGCTCCACAACCAATTTGTGTAAACCCTACTTTCCACATTAAATCACTTACTCCTGCAATGTTTGCGGTGGCTCGGTTTTCCCGAGCAAACCCACGCTGATATAGCTTTTGGTACCAAAAGTAGTTCCAGGGGAACAGGAAATACAAGATGAGAACTCGGACTTGTTTCTATAATGCAGTTAGATTTAAAAGCATTAGTAAGCTCATTGGTAGTGGTAAAAAAGATACAGACCATGACATACACTTGTCGAATAGTTTCTTAAGTTATCACCAGGAGTCAGATGCCTACAGCTTTGGGCAACCAACCGAAAAAAAAAAATTATCATGATAATATGGACTGGGGATGTGAGGAGACAGCTGGCTATGTTAACTGCACTGATAAAACCAGAGACATCCATGACTATCCTGATGGCCGATGGCTTTTAGTTGCAGGTTTGAAATATTTGAGAACAAATCTGAAATCTGATACTGCAGGTGACTGAATTAAAATGCAAATCAAATTTCTAATTCTCAAGGTCTCTTACAGAATATCTATGACATTGATTGGGAAGGAATGAAACCCTAAAACTGAGCTGAATATATTTGGATAGATTCCAATAAAACTGGGGACCTCGGACTTCCCAATTCCACTCAGTAGGATGCTCCCCCGAGTAGATTCGCCCTTTCTTGCTAAAGAAACTGAGAGAATGCTGACTCTCATAAAGATCCACGCCATCACTTCTCAATGATTCTCAACCTTCGACTGGACTCAAACCTTGAAAAAAAATACCAATCTGATTCTGGAGAGAAGACCACACACACCAAAAAGAATTGCTATGTTTTGACGATTTACTTTCAATTTTATTTAGACACCTGAATTTCAGTAGAAACAGGGGAAATGCCTTCAGAGATGGATTCTGAGCACGTTAGAACAGGGCGGAAGGAAGACACTGTTGAATCCAGCTGGGCTAATTTACATGAATTGCTAACGAGTGATTTTGGATTCAGGGTGCTACCCTGAACAGTTGAAGATGGCTGCAACAGCTTGTTTGCTGGGTTGACTATAACTGGACCCCTGTGATGGCCAAAATGAACTGAAGAAGGCGGTACCCCAAGGCTTACGGAAACAGGGATAGGTTTACCGTGTTCCACTGCTCACACCTGTCCCCTTCTCTAAGAGCTTCAGAGATATACTGATGAGGGGAAACCAGTGACCTTGAAAGACTCTCTGATGTCTGTCAGTTGCATGTCAGGAATGGCAGGGGGAGAGGCTATCAGTGAAACAGAGTCCCAGAAGACAATAGGGACAGTAGAACACTGAAGTGGCAGGAACCATGCAGTGCATTTAACTGCTATTGGCACGTAGGCATCAAGGTCGAGGTGGGCATGGTTACATTATGGGTTACATGGTTACATTATAGCAGGGACAGAGCCGTAGCCACATAGTCTGCATTTAAAGGTCTTTGTCTGTGGCTAAATAATTACATCTCCGATACTAATACAGATCAACAGCCTACCGAATCAAGTCTACTCGATTTCCATGAGCAGAGACCTTTAGGACTGGGGAACAGAGGCTGGACTTGCATGGCTACAAGGGAGCAGTGGTCCTGATCCACTTCCTAGACTTGAGCGGTCTGCAGACTTAGACGACCTTACATGAAAAGAAGGCTGATCCCCTTAAGGACATCGCTACACTGTTAGAAATACACATTGCAGATTATCTATTCAGTCTTTCACAAAAGAACCTGCGGTCATCTACCAGGGTATTTGTACATTAAGGAAAGAAATAACCAAACATCTTGGGGAACACTGGACACTAGCTCTAACACAAATTCTTGGGACACAAAACAGCACAGTGATCTACTTTTCAGAATGGGGGACTTATGACAGACAGGTGATTAATGTACATACTTAACCATCTACAGTGGGTCCCTCAAGCCACCCTGTGATTGTGTTCCTCGTTCTAAAATGAAGAGTTGGAGTAGATACACTTACAATGGGCATCTACTCGGCAAGGCTGACTGGCTATGTCAATGCTGAGCACCTGGCCTGACAACAACAGAGACCGACCGTCAGCCCCCGGTGTAACAGTATTCCACGGGGTACCCAGGCAGCTGTATGATGGCAAGTTAATTACACTTCCATCACGAAACGGGCAGCAAGTTATTTTTACTGGAATAGACAAGTGAGCTGGGTTTGAATTTGCCTTCCATGCTCATAAGTTTTCCAAAGGTTTAGAAACCTTAGTTTCCAAAGGAATGATGATTCCATGGAGGTAATACAATGGTTCCATGAAACTTATTGTGTTGCTAATACACCACGGTGGCAGAAGGTCCACCAATGTGGTGGGCAGATGTCTACGACCGCTCCAGCAATCCTCACCCTTTGATGTCTATGCTTCTGTACAATCCTCTCCATCTGAGTGTGGGCTGAACCTGGTTCCAGGCTTGCAACCAGCAGAGCACAGCAATGGAGTCAGTTCCTCCTAAGATGTGATGATGCTTCAAGATTAAGTTACAAAATATCATGACTTCTGTCTCCAACTCCATTGTCTCATTGGCTCCTATAATTTGAGGACGTGAGCTGCTATCTTTGCTTGGCAAGGAACTGAGGGGAGCCCCCAGCCAACAGCCAATGAGGAATCGAGGTCCTCGGTCCAATAGCCTACGGAAGACTGAATCTCGATGTGGACCATATGGGCTTGGAGATGGACCCTTCCCTACTGAGCCCGGAGACAGCTATGCTACAGTCGGCACTTCTGCTACAGCCTGTGAGAAACCCTAACACAAATCACCTGGCTGTGCCATTCCCAGATTCCTAATCTACAAAACTGTAGGACAACAAATATGTGTTGTTTTGAACTGCTAGATTTTGTAGCAATTTGTTATGCAGCAAGAGATAAGCAATATACCCAGAATTCAGGAAGGTCACGTCTGAATACACCTGTGACAAAACTAAATAGAAAACTATAACATAAGCAGGACTGCTGGTAGCACAGAATGTCTCTGGAATTAAAGTTTAGGTCACAAACTAATCAAAGAACCACAAACGATTGAGATACTTGCTGAGAACAATGGGGATATGGCATGGGGAAGAGACAAAGGGAGATGAAATACGTTTATGGCCATGTGACCACATGCAGAGATGAGAACTAAAGACTATCATAGCGATGCGTGCTTTCTTCGGTGTGTGAGTGTGTGCATTATGTTAGTAACTCTACATGTATGTATTTGTATTATGCGTGCTTTCTTCGGCATATGAGTGTCTGCATTATGTTAGTAACTCTATATGTATGTATTTGTATTATGTTAGTCAGAAGCATGGTGTGGTGATTATCGTGATTTGAAAGTTTAAAAGGATTCTATCAATGCCAAATTGATGACTGGGAGGACTGTGCTGGGTTGCGCTACATCAGATTGGTTAAGTTGCAGCTATGACTCACCAGGCATTAGGGCAGAAGTGAAATAAATGACATTTTTCTAGGGCAATCATGGGGGATCCGACTCGATGGCTTTGCTCAAGTGGCCAGTAAGTGTCTGTGATCGTCCAGACACAGCCTTCCAGAGCATTATCCCTTCCCTCTTCACACAGTTTTGTGACACTTAATTTTTATAGTAAATCCCTTATTCCTGCAACGCTTGTGACCTCTGTCCTCACCAAAGCCAGGGTGACACACTCAGTAAAATCTGTACAGCAGTATATCGGTGTTCTTTTTTTCTTCAGAGCTTATGTATTTTGATTTTTTCAAATTACTACTTTAACATAAGCTTGAAAGGACTGAAGAAAAACAAAAATGTATAAAGAAAAAGTTGATCATCTGCTCCATGCCTCCTCCCCCATCCCATTTTCTGAGTTGACCCATGTTAACAATCTTGTGTCTTCTCAAACAACTCAACTTGCTTATTCAAGTTTATACAAGCATCTCCATGCACATATGGAGAATTTGTATTTCATTTCCTTTGCTCAGTTGTTTATTTTGCCACAATAAAACCATACTATCGAAATAATATGCAAGTTTGGTAAAATCTTTAAGTAGATATAAGTATTTATGTTTTCTTCATTCCTCCCCAAAGTAGAATATTATATACATAGTTTTCTACAGTCTACTTTTTTTACTCATAAATATTTTATGGCAATCCCTCCAAGTCAACAGGCATACCTCTAATTCATCTATTCATTTAAATGAGTGCAAAATATTGCATAGTTTGGCTAGTTTATGATTTATTTAAGCATTTTCTAGCACTGAGAATTTACTTAACGTTATGTGCCATCGACATCCATGTGCACACCTTGATTTGCTTTATTCGTATGGGATGGATGGGTAACAGCGAGTTGTCTAGGACTAAGGGTTTGTGGACTTTTTATTTTAATGAGTGCTGCCAGGTTGTTTTCAAAAAAGGTTTCAACAATTCAAATTTCTACCAGAATATATATAAGGACCTAAGTTTTTTAATATTGATTTTTGTTATTTTTGTTTGCATTCCTTAACTGTTAGTTAATGTAATAATTTTTCATGAGTGTATTGGCTACCTGATTTGCTTTCTGTGACCATATTCCTATTGGTGTATTTTTATCTTGTCTATTGATAAGACTTCAATGCACTGTATAGAAAAGCTGTCATCTAAGTCGCAAATAGATATTTTCAAAATCTTAATACTTTAAGGACTCCAATGGAATAAGGGGAAAATACACAAAAACAGATTGGTATTGTAAACAGAGAAATGGAAACTCTAAGAAATAAGTGAACAGAAATGCTAGAAATTAAAACCATCGTAACGAAAAGAAAGAATGCCTTCTATGGGCTCGTCAATAGACTGGACATGGATTCTGAGGAAAGAATTCATGATCTTGAAGACAGGTCAATAAAAACTTCCCAAACTAAAATTTAAAAAGTCAAAAAAAAAAAATCCAAGGACTGGGGGACAATGTCAAAAGATATACACATTACTAAAATATTAGAAGGAGATGAGAAAACAGACCAGAAAAAATATTTAAAGCAGTAATGGCTGAGAACTTTCTAAAATCAATCACAAACACCAAACTACAGATTCAGAAAGCTCAGAGAACACAAAAATAAGATAAATACCAAACAAAAAGAAACAAACAGCAAAAAAAAAACCACCTAGGTGTATTATATTACAACTTTAGAAAACCAAGGACAAAGAGAAAATTTTGCAAGCACCTGGGGGCATAGAGGGGGCATCTTTCCTACCCACAGAGGAACAAAGGTAAGAGTACAGTGAAATTCTCATCGGAAACCACAGAAGCAAGACAATAGCAGAGTGAAATACTTAGTGTTGAAGGAAATGTTTTATCAGAGATTTGTATCTGCGCGCGCGCGCACACACACACGCGCGCGCACACACACACACACACACACACACACACACACACACACACACGGAAAAGCAAAGCATCCAGAGAAAACAGAGGTAAATATCTTTTGTACTTAGTCTTAATTAATCTAAGATACTTGTTTGTTTATAGCAAAATTAAGAATAGTGATATAGCATGTGAGTAAGTAAAATGAATAACCACGAAGTGACAAGGCATGGGCATTATCTACACTTCACCAGAATCAGTATAATGCTATTTGAAGGTAGACTTAGATTCGTTAAAAATATATATTGTAAACTCTAGGCCAACCCCCAAAAAAATATTTTAAAAAATAAAATATACTAAAAGAGGAAATTAAGTAGAATCATATAAAATGCTCAGTTAAAATCAGAGAAGGCAGAGAAGGGGGTTTGCGGGGTTGGACAAAAAACAAATGCAACAAATAGCAAACAAATACAAACATAGTGGACATTAATACAACTATATCAACAATTATTTCAAATGTAAATAGTCTAAATACACCAATTAAAAGACAGATTGTCAAAATGAATATAAAACAAGACAACTATATGTTGTCTTTCAAAAACCCACTTTCAACATAAATACTTGGATAGGTTAAAAGTAAAGGGATGGAGAAAGATATGCCATGCTAACATTAATCTAAAGAAAGCTGAAATAACTATTAATTTCACACAATGCTGACTTCAGAAAAAGGGAGATTATCAGAGAGAGAAAGTACGTAATGATAAACACATCAATTCTGCAAGAGAATCGCAAAAACCCTAATTGTGTGCACACCTAAAAAAATATGATTTCTGTTTCTCCTTTATCATCCACTCTCTCTTGATGTCTCCCTTGGGATTTGTGTCACTTTGTTAGAATATGTTCCCAAGTATTTTTCTCATATCGGGTTACGTGGTCGATGTAATTTTTGAATATTGCATATTAACAAGTCTCTTTCTTTTCCTTAACTGGTGAATGCTATCTTAACTAGATTAGTGAGTTCTTGTGTTTCAGAACTTCTCACACAAGAATGTACTAGTTTTAATTATGTGGTCTTCTAACTTCTAAGGTATAAGTGGGTTTGATTCCAATCCGATTTTTTTTTTTTTAAAGAACCTACTTTTTATATCTGGAGGCCATTTTCTTTTTATTCTGAACTTTACCAGGATATGTCTAGTAAATTCCTCAATAACCCTACCTACAACTAAAACTTATACAGAGAGTTCTTTAGCAGAGAAGATTTTTCTTTAATCATTTGTAGTTATCGCCTTCCCTCCTTTCTCTCCTTTTTGAACCTGCTATCGGACACATGGAAATGTCTTGTTTTTTCAAATTTCACCTCACAATTTCTTAGAAATAGTCTACTATAAGACGCTTCCTCACCATATCTTTGGGGCTCCTTTCCTTCTTCAGCACCCCCTGACGGAGTAGGGGAGGAACAGAGGGAAAGAAAAGATGGGAAGAGATGACACCCACTAAAAAAAATGGCTTTCGGACATTGTGAGGAACATTTAAGCATTCTCGTCAGGCCCCTTCCATGGCCCTCGTCCCATAGAGCTCTGGC
>NW_011888973.1:275778-282106 GCF_000151845.1 Pteropus vampyrus | reverse complement strand
GTTTGCGGGGTTGGACAAAAAACAAATGCAACAAATAGCAAACAAATACAAACATAGTGGACATTAATACAACTATATCAACAATTATTTCAAATGTAAATAGTCTAAATACACCAATTAAAAGACAGATTGTCAAAATGAATATAAAACAAGACAACTATATGTTGTCTTTCAAAAACCCACTTTCAACATAAATACTTGGATAGGTTAAAAGTAAAGGGATGGAGAAAGATATGCCATGCTAACATTAATCTAAAGAAAGCTGAAATAACTATTAATTTCACACAATGCTGACTTCAGAAAAAGGGAGATTATCAGAGAGAGAAAGTACGTAATGATAAACACATCAATTCTGCAAGAGAATCGCAAAAACCCTAATTGTGTGCACACCTAAAAAAATATGATTTCTGTTTCTCCTTTATCATCCACTCTCTCTTGATGTCTCCCTTGGGATTTGTGTCACTTTGTTAGAATATGTTCCCAAGTATTTTTCTCATATCGGGTTACGTGGTCGATGTAATTTTTGAATATTGCATATTAACAAGTCTCTTTCTTTTCCTTAACTGGTGAATGCTATCTTAACTAGATTAGTGAGTTCTTGTGTTTCAGAACTTCTCACACAAGAATGTACTAGTTTTAATTATGTGGTCTTCTAACTTCTAAGGTATAAGTGGGTTTGATTCCAATCCGATTTTTTTTTTTTTAAAGAACCTACTTTTTATATCTGGAGGCCATTTTCTTTTTATTCTGAACTTTACCAGGATATGTCTAGTAAATTCCTCAATAACCCTACCTACAACTAAAACTTATACAGAGAGTTCTTTAGCAGAGAAGATTTTTCTTTAATCATTTGTAGTTATCGCCTTCCCTCCTTTCTCTCCTTTTTGAACCTGCTATCGGACACATGGAAATGTCTTGTTTTTTCAAATTTCACCTCACAATTTCTTAGAAATAGTCTACTATAAGACGCTTCCTCACCATATCTTTGGGGCTCCTTTCCTTCTTCAGCACCCCCTGACGGAGTAGGGGAGGAACAGAGGGAAAGAAAAGATGGGAAGAGATGACACCCACTAAAAAAAATGGCTTTCGGACATTGTGAGGAACATTTAAGCATTCTCGTCAGGCCCCTTCCATGGCCCTCGTCCCATAGAGCTCTGGCTAGAGGTCCTGAGCAGCCTATTACCTGGCTGTCCACCGCTAGTCTAATTAGCCGTGGCAGGAAGTGGGGAAAGCGCCATACTGCAGAGGGCATAGCCCCACGACACTGAGCATCTGCATGGACTATGGTTGGATTCCAACTTAGACGGGGCTGTACGCTTTTTAGGTACTTTGAACTAACCAGCCCCTGGGTGAAAGAAATTACATTTATTACATTTCTTCCAGGCTGCCAATCAATATTTGCTTACTGTCCGCTCTATAGGAGTTTACGGAAGAAATGATACCTAGGTCCTGTCCACAGAAAATTTGCAACACCGACTCATTTGTCTCCAAATTTATAGAATTTTATGCCATATTCCTCTTGATGGCTATCCTTATTTTCATATTTCTTTGAAATTAAAAATTGACATCTTCCCTAAACTTCTTTCCATTCAAGTTAAGGGCTAATTAGGCTTCCCTCCCTATCTTTTCTACATCCTACATTCCTATTTTAAAAATTCAGAAATGATCCTCAGTTTCTGATTCCACATGTAAGGACTTTAGAGGTTTCCACTCTGTCTTAATACCAAGTAAAAAGCTGTACAACTGAAAAATGGTACCATTTTCCCAACAGCATTTGCTCACTTCCTGTCTCTGTGTCACATTTTGGCAATTCTTGCAATATTTCAAACCTTTTTGTTATTAGTATACTTGTTATGGAGTTCTGTGATCAGTAACCTTTGATGTTACTATGGTAATTGTTTTGGGGACTCGTGAACTGTACCCATATAAGACAATGAACTTAATTGATGAATATTGTTTGTCTGACTGCTCCGCTGGCCGGCCATTCTTGACCTTTCTCTCTTTCCTTGAGCCTCCCTCTTCCCTGAGACACAACAATATTGAAATCACACCAAGTAGTAACTCTACAATGGCCTCTAAGAGCTCAAGTGAAAGGAAGAGTCACACACCTCTCACTTTAAATCAAAAGCTAGAAATAATTAAGGTTAGTGAGGAAGGCCTATCAAAAGCCAAGATAGGCTGAAAGCTAGGCCTCTTGTGTCAAACAGTTAGCTAAGTTATGAATGCAAAGTAAAATTTTTTGAGGAGGCTAAAAATGCTACTCCTGTGAACACATGAATGATAAGAAAGAGAAAATGCCTTATTGCTGATGTGGAGAAAGTTTTAGTGGTCTAGGTAAAGTATCAACCCAACTGTAACATTCCCTTAAGCCAGCCTAATCCAGAGCAACACCTGAATTCTCTTCAGTTCTCTGAAGGCTGGAGAGGTGAGATGCTGCAGAAGGAAAGCATGAAGCTAGCAGAGGTTGGTTCATGAGGTTTAAGGAAAGAAGCTGTCTCTGTGACAGCAAAATGCAAGGTGAAGCAGCAAGTCCTGATGTAGAAGCTACAGCAAGTTACCCAGAAGACCTAGCTATAATAACGAATGAAGGGGGCTACACTCAACAACAGATTTTTGATGTACACAAAACAGCATTCTATTGGAAGAAGATGCCACCTTGGACTTTTGTAGCTAGAGAGAAGTCAATGCCTGGCTTCAAATCTGCAAAGGACAAGCTGACGCTCTTGTAAGGGGGACAGGCTGATGCTTTGGTTAGGGGACAAGCTGACGCTCTTGTTAGGGGCTAACGCAGCTGGTGACTTTAAGTGGAAGCCAGTGCTCATTTACCATTCTGAAACTCACAGCGCCCTTAAGAATTATGCTAAATCTACTCTGTAAATGCAACAACGAAGCCTGGATGACAGCACATCTGTTTACAACAAAGTTTACTGAATATTTTAAGCCCACTGTTGAGACCTACTGCTCAAAAAGCAATACGCCTTTCAATATATTACTGCCCATTGTCAAAGCACCTGGTCACCCAAGAGCTCTGACAGAAATGGACGAGATTAATGTTGTTTATATGCTGCTAACACAACATCCATTCTGTAGCCCATGGATCACAGAGTAATTTAAACTTTCAAGCCTTATTATTAAAAAAAAAAAAAAAACACATTTCTTAAGGCCATAGCTGCCACAGACAGTGATTCCTCTGATGGATCCGGGCAAAGTAAATTGAAAACCTTCTGGAAAGGATTCACCATTGTAGATGCCATAAAGAACATCCATGGTTCATAGGATGAGGTGGAAATATCAGCATTAACAGGAGTTTGGAAGAAGTTGATTCCAACCCTCTCAGATGACTTTGAGGGATTCACGACTTTAGAGGAAGTCACTACAGCTGTGGCGGAAACAGCACGAGCACCGGAATCAGAGGCGGGGCCACAACGTGGGAGTTGCTGCGACCTCAGGACAGAGCGGGAATGAACGAGGAGTTGCTCTCATGGATGAACACAGAAAGTGGTTTCTAGAGATGAAATCTACTCCAGCTGAAGATGCTGTGTGAAGATAGTCGACATTCAATTAGATCGCCAAGCATCTCTATCTAAAGAGTCTGAACATCAGTTCCTAGATCCCCCAACTCTCTAGGTGGATAAAAAACAATAATCACAATAATAATCATAGATACTTTGCTTCCTCTATATTATCATTGCTGCTCCTGTATCTGTGAAAGTGCCTGTGGCTAGACAGATTGACTCATACACATCACATAAGGTTAAAAAAATTGAGAAACCCTAACGAGATGATCAACCTCATGTTTACTTTATTATTAGAGCTTCTGAAAAAAATATACAAATATTTTTTATATTCACCTTCGATTCATGGGCATTTACAGTACCTATACAAGGATTAATTGCACGACAGTCACGACATATTAGCAGACAACGTAACGATTGTGAGGGCAGAGTGTGCGTGGAGCCCTAAGCTGGGGCAGGATCCGATGCCTACACGGATTAGTTAAAACTGTTTTTCACTGAGGTAAACCGGTCAGTTTGCATCCTGGATTGCTGATTCCAATTATAGGCCGCTACGGGATGTAATTAAGAAAATGCAAGCTATCGCCATTATGAGGAAAAATCGGGTTGAATATAATAACGAAACAACAGCAATGAATGCTGCTCACATTGTTGAGCAGTTATGGAGCACTGCTCAGGCCAGGCAGCCAGCCAGCAGCTCCCCTGAGTTTTGGATGGTTGATCTGCGGCCCCCAGCAACGTGTGGGAGGCACGGCACAGTGTTCCCGCAGTACTGCAAAGAGCAACCGTCCGCTTTGCCCCGATGCATTCTCCTTTCCTTGGAGTTTTCGTCCCTTTATTTAGTATTCGCCTCCAAATCCCCAGCATCCGCCCTCACTGATTGATTGATTCAGCCTTTGGACATCTAACTCCAGTTAAAATTCTTTGTGGGCAATAGAAACGGGCCCCAACTTTGTTTATCCCTGGCACAAGAGCAGAAGCACTAGCAGCTCTTGCTTCGACACCATGGGAGTCACAATCCACTACCATACTTCTCATCCTCGGAGAGAGAGTTCCAGATGTGGAAATAAAAATAGAGCTGGAGAAAGGAGCCCCAGGGGACTTGCTGGCAGGCAGCATTAATGCCAGCCGTACTGTGTGATTGATTGCAAAGGTTATACCCTACCCGCAGAGAATAAATAAGGGCCAGATCATTGGGTTTCCAATGTCTCTTGTGGATGAGAATTGTAGTCAATAATGTCACTTGCTTCTGGGAATTAGAAAACTCTTTGCTATCATTAAAACTGGAAACAGATCCTACTGGAAAGATTTCTGGTCCACCCTCCATGGACACAGGAAACTAGAAAAGATGAGGCTGGAATTTGTGTTACATAAAGGAATTTTCTGAAATGCATGCAAACCTACAACACTAACAGAGTCCCACAATGACTGATTTATTTTGAATACTTAATACCTTTATTTACCTAGATAGCATCTTAGGCAATAATTACAGGTGCCTTTATTGTAGGTCACCACTCAACAATGATAGCATTATTATGAATTCAGTGTTTCCTAATGGAAATACAAATGAACTGGCTTGTAGTTCACTGTGACTTTTGCAGTCGACTCTGCACTTGATCCATTTCGTGGCCAACTGTTTATCTTATTTGGCTTCACAACTATACATGCAAGGTATGATGTACATGTAAATAAATGGTCACTTAAAGCAGGAAATCGAAACGTTCCTGAAATTTTTTCAAAACTGCTATTTAAAAATAAATTTATTGCTACAAAGAGGCCAGCTATGTAATGATTATGTAAAGAGAACAAGGGTTTAATTTAAATAGGATGTAGATTTCTAGAATCAGCTTTAATATACAAAAAATGGAAGACGTAAGAAGAAGCCATGTAGAAAAGTAAACATGCCTACAAGAAATATTCAACAGAAGATTCCTCCTAAAACTTAAAGTTATCTAAAAATTAAGTTAAAAAATAAATCAAATACATCAATAGCAAACATTCTATACAGCACAACAAAATGAAATTGTCACAGGGAAATAGGCGATTCTACAGAACATTCTCTCTCTTAGATCATTACTATGTATGAAAATACTGTATGTTTGAACTTTATGGGTAATTTATTTCTTACAACAATATGAAGAACATTCCTTAAGTTTATTTGAATATTCGTCTCCAATGAATAAACTATATAAAAGAATAAAAAGATGTGACCATTTTGTTTTCTTTTCCAAATAAAATATTATTCCTTTAGGACCAATGAAAATAATGAATTCAGCTTTTTCTCCCTTCTGAATTAGAACGCACACCCAAACTCACGTGCAGATACACACACACACGTGGCTGCTTTCCTTTCTCTGAGGTCAAACATCCATCCGGGCCAGCCAGTAAGTTCTAAGTGCTGACTTCAAAATACATCCCAAGTCCAACCACTTCTCACAACCTTCACAGCTTTCATCTGGGTCCCAGCCACAACCATTCCTCGCTTCTGCTCCTTCCTGGGCCTCCTAATTGTTCTCCCAGTTTCCATCCCATAGCTCTCACCCCACATAGCCAGCAGAGTGAATTTTGATAATACCCGTCACTGTCCAGAAGCTTCCAGTGACTTCCTACATAATAAAATCTAAACCCCTTTCCATCAGCTCCCTATGTATATCTTGGCACCTGCCTACTTTTTAACCTCATTTCCTATGACTCTGCTGTGTTCCTACCACCTGAGCTGGAGATTCTTGCTGGTCCTCAATCATACCAAGCGTGTTCCTTCCTCGTGGCTTTTGTACTTATTACCCCCTTTGCATAGGACTTAAAAAAAAAAA